>NC_092350.1:78858808-79458808 GCF_963676685.1 Mytilus edulis | reverse complement strand
AAGCAATATTTTTTTCCATCAGTAATATTATGAAAATGATGCTTCTTAGGTGTACATCCTTAATATCAAGTAGTAAATTAAATGCATATTCAGGATATTAACAAAGAAGATGTTTCAACAAGCTGGACTACCCATGAGGGTCTTGCAAGGTGTGATATTAAATATACCTTAATTTGAACTGGAAAACCGAGCCTAGATGAATTTTTAATGTGCTAGTTAAGTCTGCTGAAAGATGTGTCACCCTACCAATACACCTTATTCTGAGCACACCAGTCAAAGACGCAAATATCAAATTTCATGTCTGAGGTTTAACCAATCCAGTGATCGAACTGACAACCTCCATCAAGACCACAGAGAATTTCTAATAAATTAAGACAGGTTAGCATTCCTTTGTCTCACTCTCAGCAACAACTTGTTGCAGGAGAGACAAACATGATAAAACAGAGACAGTATGTTTTTTGTGTGTGTGAGGCTTTTTTTTTTTAAACCTTTTGTCCATGAAAAGTGTTGATGAATTTAATCCAAATAAGTGCTTCAATAAATCAGGGATCAAAACTGTAATGGAAAAATAAAATCATACTCCTTATTCATTTGACAATTTGTCTGGTGATGTTAACAAACTTTGGATTTGAACATTTTTTATATAAACTTGCATAAGAATTCTTTTTTGCACAACACCTCAGAGTCTTTGAAAAAATGGCTACAACATACATGGCAGAGAGTATTTAGGTTATTTCACTATTGAAATCATGACAATTATTTTCTTCCTTCTCAATACTTAAAACAGTGGAAAACAATGATGGTTTTGTGAAGGCAGGTAAAATATGTCTTACAGTGAATTCATTATTATTTGTAAGACATCAATTTTTGTGTTTTTGTGTGTACCGGTGAACCACAATTTTAAATGTTCAACAAGTAACACAATTTGTAGAAGGTTGTATGCAGGCTGGCAAAACAACCAAATCATATATCCAAGAAAATGACAAGTTCTCCTCTATCCACAAAAATAAATGACACTAATTGCAGCCACTTTGAGACAGTGATATTTGTAATAAATTCAATAAAACAATATCATGTATATTTTATTGATTAACTGCTGCCAGATGAAGCAACATAACAACATAAAAAATTAATTCACTAAAATACTATCTTGCTCTCATTAGAATATTCAAATCTAAGGTCAAAATTTCATACATACAAATCTGCATTATGTGCCCATAAAAATTCTGCCCTAATCTTGTCCATTGTAGGACAGGTTCTGAACAGTCTGTAAAGCTTGAAAAACACCACAATAAAAAGATAATTATCATTTTTCATGCATTAAAAAGAATTTCATGAAAATCTAAGATTTAATGCATTTAGAGAGAAATTCTGTATTGGGAAAGTTTGAAGATATTACAAAATAATAATATTGTGAAGTTTCTATTAAATGATAAAAAAATGTTAATTATCATCTTCTCAGACTTTTAGTAAAACTGGGTGTCAAATTAAAAAAAAAAGTGTCAGAGAATAGCAACAGGGCTTGTAAATCTATGGGCATCTACAAAAAGGTTTTTCTTTTATCATATTAACCAGTTTAATTATCACAGCAGCCATGTTTGATGCAGTGTCAGAAAAACTTGTAATAATTTCTTATCGTCTGATAACATTCTGAAGCTAAGACATATAATAGTAAACAACTGTAACAAATAATCAGAGACTTATATATCTAAACAGCCAGTCTTTGTACAACAGAAGTACAAAGCCAAAAACAAAAATATTCTGGTATACAAAACAATGTATGTAGAGTGGAAACCAAACATATGAATAGAAGACAGACATATCTAAATATTTTCAAAAGAATATTAATATATATAACCTTCATGTCCACCCACTGGTGCATAGGAATAGATGTAAAAGTCTGTTTCAATATATATTCTAACCATTACAGATCTCGTTATATAAAGACTCATTGTAAATATTAAAATAATATAAAGATTTTATAGCACATTTCATAACAAAGGGTACAAAATTGATTCTGAAATATCAATTTTACCACAACTTCTAAAATGATAACTAAATGTTCATGTTATTGAAAACAGAGATACAAGAACAACCTTGATTGACATTACAGATTCAAAATAACTGGATACTGTACAACCAGTAGAAATGACAAAAATTACCATTTTTTTTTTTATTTCAATGAAAAAGATGAAAAGTTCCTTTTTTTTTGTATTTCTTCAACAATAAAAAGTGTAAACATCACTTAACACAACTAGTGGATCTGGAATTACCTTCTCTAGATTTTCCTAAGACCTAGAGTTTTGAAAAAAAAAGAAAATATCAAATGTTTAAGATTGCTAAAACAATCAGGACCTTTCTAAAATGACCACATTTGAAGATATTATTACTATTATTTAACCCAATCTATATAACCAAATAATAAAGAACTAGTTTATATATAAAATTAAATGCAAAAGAAACAGGAAACACACATATAATCATCGAACTTAAAAACGAAATTTAAACTGGTTGTACAATAATACACTTACAAAAATTGTAAATCAAAAAGCATAAGTATTTAATTCATATGTTCTAAATAAAACTAAATTCAGGAAATAATGACAAAATTTTTTCTTATAGAGTGAAAACTTTTCGAGGTCTACAGTTATCCTTACCTTTTTCAGATTTGCTGTCCATTAAGGAAAGCAGTTAAAACAGAGTTAATTATCTCCCCTTATTCACATATTTTATTTTGGACAGATACTTTATATAAACTTAACAGCCTTTTTCATTTGCTATGTCAGTTCTGAAAAAAACATTTGCAGTGTCCTTAACCTCCCTTAAAAAACATGATATTCTTCAGCTAACTTTAAACACTTTATACAACGATAATGTTGTACATATTCGATATTCAATGAATCATGTAGTAAATGAAAAAAAAAACACATTTAAATCAAAATTTTCATCAATAAATAAGGATCTACATGGAATGTAACTTCTGTTTGCACAAATATGGTAAAAAGCTATTGTTCCTTATTTTCTTAATCTTAATTGCATATACTGGATTTCTTTCATTTATACACTTCTACTACACAACATATAACTGATGGTGGTTTTATTCCCTTTAAACTACATTTTTTTTATATCATCAAACATAATATGAAATGTTACACTCATACAGATACAGAACTGAGACATAAATTTTATTCCATTAATTATCTGACCTGATGTGGCTCATTACCCAATGATATTTATGAAAATTTGTCAAACAAAAAGTAAACAACATCTTATTTATATAAATAAAGAAATGATTCACAAAATGTGAGTATTACCTCAAATATTTCCTTTTCAAAAAATCGAATGAAACTTATATTAGCCAGGCCCTATCAGGTTACATTCAATGAATAATACTTTAAACAGGCATGTTTGTCAGATTTGCTGTTTATTAATCACAGATAAATATTAAGTACTTATACATGTATATCATGCATTTGAATTTTATACTTATAAGAAGAAGTCTGATTTAGGCTCCAATGTTGAGACGACATGTATTTTAAATTTACATGTTTCAATAAAAAAATAAATAAACGTTGCTTTTACTAACATCATGAATATAGTCATAGGTTTGCAAAAAAAGTTATTGAGCCTAAATATGACAGAGTGTGGATTAATTAAAAGACTGATTCAGAAATCAATTTTAATTAATTTTGATTTTGAAATTTAACAATAACACACTTTACAACATGCTTTACATTTCTAAATATTATCTTTCATAAATCTATATTCAAATGGTATTGCTTTGACTTCAGACTTTCTATCCCCTACAGATATTCATTTCTGAACCAGCCTTTAACAAAATCAGCTATTATCCAAAGGCAACATATTTTGTACGGAACTCCAGTTCAAAGCAGATAGATCAACCGGCAACACATCTGCATCATCAACCATATTAGCATCCAGGGGATACTCAGCTAAAAACTTAGACAGATTATAAGAATTGTCATGGTTACCCATCTTGATAGGTGTAAGACCAATGAAATTCAAGTCTAATTTTGGCGAGGAACTGGAAGATGATGTTGGGGACTTTTTTGTTGTCATTTGTGGGGAACCTCTCAAACATTCTAGGAAGCTATTATCCAGAATATTTTCATTTTTTAACGGTGTAAGTCCTGAAAAAGGTGAAGGCATTTGAGGTAAAAATCCAGAGTGTTTAAGAGGAGTAGAGGTTATTGCACTTGATTCATCACATTTCTCAACATTTTCGTCGAGTAATTTCCTCATCGGAGTCGGAAGTTCTTCTTCTAATCGTGACACAAACTTTGCATATTCAGTTTCTTCATCTGAACTATCTTGCATTAATTCACGTTCTTTGGGAACTAACTTCTGCTTCCGTCTAGATCTAGTTCTTCTAACAGGTTGAGGATCTTTGGAATAAAGTTTTGGTTGAGGCAAGCCTGTTCTGGCTCTTTTGGCACATGTTTCATTGTCACTTTTATTACTTTCACCTAGACCTTCAGCCTCACTACTGCTCAGGGCCTGAGAATCAAGCCATGCCTGTTTCACAATGTTTGGTGGGGACAACAGTAATGAAGGAGACAATTTTGGAGCAATCTTTCTGGTTTTATTGCCTTTCTTTGAATCGGACTGAGAATCTGAAACAGATAAAAATAATAGAAATAATTTTCTACAATAGACAATTTAACTTTTCATTAGGTTAAAATTTCTTTATTCAAACAAAAGATGAAAATTAAAGCCTGTTTAGAAGTAAATGTGTGGATACTTCAACAGTCAGGTCTGTTTAGAAGTAAATGTGTGGATACCTCAACAGTCAGGTGGAGTACTAAAACACTTAATGTTAATTAAACTGATAAATTGTACAATGAAATCATATTAAATAAGAAATGCCAATTTAAGAAGCTTGAAAAAAAAAAAGATAAAAAAGAACAACATTTGCAAGTAAACTAAATTTCAGTAAATGATTTCAATTGCAAGTTTACTTTTCATGAACTTTCTATTAAATTGTATTATTTACCATAAATGATAAGGTAAAGTTTGAATTATATTTCAAATTTTCTTAATTTGCAGAAAGAAAAGTTGAATCAATGTAGTATAATAAAGTATTGAAGTTTCAGTATAAAATATCTACAAATTATTCGTAAAACAGCCATGAAGACAGTTGATGAGAAATTATCAAACAAATTGTTAATTTGACAAACAGATGCTAAGAAAAGATAGAGCACAAGAGCTGCCAAAGATATTAAGGGCATTTGATACAGATACAGGGGAGATAATGACGTTGCTAACGTAAATTGTTATTTTTGCAACGTCAAACTATGACTTATGGGGAAAAGATTCAGTTTCAGACTGATATTTATTATTCAAACTTATTTAACTTGAAAACGAGTTCATGGACCCCTCTTTTTTTAAAATACCATTTGGTTTAATTATGTGAGGAGATTATTTGTGTCAATTTTCATGAAAACGTAAATAGTGCAATTTTTTAAAATTTGATAAATATACAGCAAAAAATGATGTTTTTTTCTAGATTCATGAACATTTGATAAATATGAGTTATTTCTGAATAAAAAATGAATGAGTTTTAAGATACTTATAAAATACAGAAATAAAAAATTATTTAACAAAAAACAATTTGTGTTTATCATTTAAAACAAACTAGAGGCTCTAAAGAGCCTGTGTCGCTCACCTTGGTCTATGTGAATATTAAACAATGGACACAGATGGATTCATGACAAAATTGTGTTTTGGTGATGGTGATGTGTTTGTAGATCTCACTTTACTAAACATTCTTGCTGCTTACAATTATCTCTATCTATAACAGTACTTTCTGTGGAAAATGTTATTGAAAATCTTCAAATTTTAAGAAAATTGTTAAAAATTGACTATGAAGGGCAATAACTCCTTAGGGGGTCAATTGACTATTTTGGTCATAGTGACTTATTTTTAGTTCTTACTTTGCTGTACATTATTGCTGTTTACAGTTTATCTCTATCTATAATAATATTCAAGATAACAAAAAAACAGCAAAGTTTCCTCAAAATTACCAATTCAGGGGCAGCAACCGGACAACTAATTATCTGATTCATCTGAAAATTCCAGGGCAGATAGATCGTGACCTGATCAACAATTTTACTTCCTGTCAGATTTGCTCTTAATGCTTTGGTTTTTGAGTTATAAGCCAAAAACTGCATTTTACCCCCATGTTCTATTTTTAGACATGGTGGCCATCTTGGTTGGTTGGCCGGGTCACCGGACACATTTTTTAAACTAAATACCCCAATGATGATTATGGCCAAGTTTGGTTAAATTTGGCCCAGTAGTTTCAGAGGAGAAGATTTTTCTAAAAGATTACTAAGATTTACGAAAAATGGTTAAAAATTGACTATAAAGGGCAATAACTCCTAAAGTGGTCAACTGACCATTTTGGTCATGTTGACTTATTTGTAGATCTTACTTTGCTGAACATTATTGCTGTTTACAGTTTATCTCTATCTATAATAATCTTCAAGATAATAACCAAAAACAGCAAAATTTCCTTAAAATTACCATTTCAGGGGCAGCAACCCAACAACGAAATGTCCGATTCATCTGAAAATTTCAGGGCAGATAGATCTTGACCTGATGAACAATATAACCCTGTCAGATTTGCTCTAAATGCTTTGGTTTTTGAGTTATAAGCCAAAAACTGCATTTTACCCCTATGTTCTATTATTAGCCATGGCGGCCATCTTGGTTGGTTGGCCGGGTCACCGGACACATTTTTTAAACTAGATACCCCAATGATGATTGTGGCCAAGTTTATTTAAATTTGGCATTGTAGTTTCAGAGGAGAAGATTTTTGTAAAAGTTAACGCAGGACGACGACGGACGACGACGACGACGGATGCCAAGTGATGAGAAAAGCTCACTTGGCCTTTCGGCCAGGTGAGCTTAAAAGATACGTCTTGAATTTTGAGCAAATATACAAAGTTTCGACCCCATTTTACTCAAAAAGTAGCACATGAAGGTATATTTTTTATTACATATTTGATTTAATCAGGTTAAAAATAGTCTATATGGAATTTTTAATCAATATGTAAATACGGGATCAAAACTGTATCATATGCCCTTAATACAGGAAGTGTATGTAATATAAATCTTCTTCTTGTTCAAAAAGAATTGTTTTGAATGATGTGTGCCCTAAACTAATTAGAAACAAAAAATCATGAAAATAAACCTTTTTGTGTTGCAAAATTGAGAAATTCATTATGACATCAAAATCAATTTGCATCATCAAGGCAAAGCTATTCCCAACATTTTTTTTTATATAAAGGACAACATTTAGCAGGTTAAAATATAACCAATTGTGATATCATCATACCATTCTACTTTTAGTCAATTAACAGGGCCAAACAATCTCCAAATCATACCTTGTCTATTTAGAATCACCAATTTGTTCCTTCAATTTATGAATTAAAATAAATCAACAGTGCAGTATTAACCGGCAGAAATATTATTAAAATAAGAATGTGTCCATAGTACACGGATGCCCCACTCGCACTATCATTTTCCATGTTCTGTGGATCATGAAATTGGGGTTAAAACTTTAATTTGGAATTAAAATTAGAAAGATCATATCATAGGGAACATGTGTAATAAGTTTCAAGTTACATTAACTTGAAACTTATTACACATGTTCCCTATGATATGATCTTTCTAATTTTAGACTTCAACTTCATCAAAAACTACCTTGACCAAAAACTTTAACCTGAAGCGGGACGAACGAACGAAGGGACCCACAGACCAGAAAACATAATGCCCCTCTACTATCAATTATAGATGGGGCATAACAATAAATCTTGTATAATATAATCTAATATGACTAATAAATATTTCATACTTTCACTAGAAGTAGACTCCTGTGAACTTGTCAGAGGAAGATTTTGATTCTGTGCTGTAGAATTGGGTACATTTTGTATCGGTATCAAGGCATAGGTCTGTAGTGGTCCACTACCAATAGGCGAGGGCCGAGGTAATATTGGTTGTGGTCCAGCTGTCAATATAAAAGAACAAGATCAATAAATCTTCAACCACACATACTGTCTGCTGTTATGCATTATTTTACAGTATTGTTTTCAATTATTTTATCTAATAATAAGAAACAAATATAATAGTATTAACAATATATGGCAAAATATTCATCATCAACATTTAAATTGAAGAGAAAAGCTAACAATAGCTATTTGGTCCTGGTTTTCTGAAATGGCTTATTCTTCTCAATCAGAACTAGGTATAAGGCATACACATTTTTAACTTGTAATTTGTATTTTTCCTTAGATCAACTGTCAAATCCAGTCTATAAGTAGAGCATGAACTACTATTCCTGACATGCTGGACATAAAAGCTCACTGAAAGCTTTTAGCAAGGTTCCTGTGTCTTGTTCTTTTATACACTAAGCTAATCTTTCCTAGCAGCATTTCATTTCATTAATTTGACCAATAATTTGATACATATACTTTATATAATAGTACTTTCTAAAGCAAAGATGTACACCTTTAATACCAAGACTTCTCAACAAAATTCAGATTTTTTGACGAAAATAACAACCGGACTAGTTTCTCAAAAACAAAAACTCACATTTAAAATTGTTTGCATTATTTTTTATCACCATTTCATGAAATCTCAATTGTTAATCTCCTATTTTATTCCATTGCTCAACAACCAAAATAAATGCATACACAAAAATTTCAGAATTAACAGCACAACTTCATACCTCGTTTTCTAGCCTGAGATCCTGTACAAGTTGTTGAAGCTGTAGACTGGGGTATATATGATGGAATCACCGGTATCATTCCATTAAAAGGAAGAGGTGAATCGGATTTGACCTCATCTACAAAATATATCAAACAAATTACAAAACTTTTAATTTGATTCACATGTTTCTGATAAGATTATAAAATTCATAGAAATTTCAGGATTTATTTCATAGACTCCTTATTGATAATTTGATATTTTGTTTTTGCAACATGAGAGCAAGATGTGTCATTGATAACTGTTCAAACAGTTTAACAGTGTTTTCCCCAAGGCCTTTTTAGCATCATGGTAATGTGATGCTATATTTTTTAATGTGATGCTATCTGATTTTGTTTTCTTATAAATTATGTTATGAATGTGATGCTATAATTTTAAAAAGCAGGATGGTATTCAAAATTTCCCTGTTTTCCATGATGGTATCAGGTAAATGTAATGTCTGGAGAGAACACTGGTTTATTTCTATCATTACAATAGGTTCTCCCTAAGGATTATTTGAGTTGAGTCCAGGGACTTGTCATTTTTTGCCATGGCACATCAAACAGTGTGAAAATAAAATTGCATTGGTGTATAATTTATTACTTGAGTCTCAATGACAAAAAGATAACAAGGAAATTATTTTTAAACTTTTGTTAAAAAGTGATGATATATGTACCCCGATTATCACAAAGTTTGTGAAAACTACTTCTGTTATAAGTTGCCTGACAGTGTATATGGAACTTGTCTGTTGTGTGCACAATTCTCTAATATTTTAATGGAACGACATGTATGTAGAAATTTAATCTTTTGGTGCAAAATAAGAGTCAAATGTGGAAATGAGTGCCAGGATTTGGCCTATAAAAATATACATGGGACTCAGGGAAGATACTTCCAAATTTCAACTATCAGTGGTTGTCATCTATGTTTTCGCATAGTGGAAATGAAAATGTAATTTTGATTTGCCTCTATAGGTTGTTACCCTATTTTTTTTTTAAGTGCCTTCCCTGGATACCATGTATGACTAACGGAACATCTTAGAACACTGGTTGAAATAGCAACTGGATATGCTAGGTACAAGTTGACACAGTAATCAACTTCCGTTTTAGAATTCTCAGTCTACTCTAAAAATGTATTTATAGCAGTGTATACAAAGTATGATATTGTATTCATGACAAAGTTGCAGAACAGAATAAATTTTCTGTTAGTTCAAACCTTTTCTGGTATCTCTAACAGGACAAGACTTTAATTTCTCTGGACAATCATCCCTTACAGTCCAGTAGGAACCATGTTTCTTATTGGTTTCTCTTTCAAAAATACTGTACAATGACAAATTATGTCGGATAGAATTCTGAAAAATATATTTTATAATTAGAGACAGTGTATAAATCACATAGACAATATAAATTAACAGATGAAGGACAAAAAATATTCTATATGAATGACTAACCAACATATAAAGACCAAGAACAATGTGTTTAAATTTCAACACGCACAAAATCTTGTTGGATAATCAAAAATCATTGTTCAGTTATTATGGCGGTTTAATTGACCTTTTAAAAAACTGATCTTTTATTAATAGATTTCAATTGAATGCTTCTTCTTTTTATAATTTTATTGACCAGTGTGTAAAATTATTGACAAATGATTGACCAAAACATGTGCATGAAGTGTGGAAAAAACAAAAATGTGTGCACATAAAACCCTTTCACAACCCTACAAAACTATTAAAAAAGGCATATAATTAATTTTTCATGCTACAGCCATGAAATTTAGATTCAATACAATCTTTTACTACAAAATCAAATTAAGAATTTTAATGAAACATACTAATTTCTACACTTTATCCATTGGATGTTGGATGTGTACTGATAATTAATTTAGTCTTAGATAGAAGTAAAAAGATGTGGTATGAGTGCCATTGATTTTCATTACTTGTTATTGGCTTTGATCTAGATGTCAGTAACTGCGAGTACTCTCAGATCTGTACTAAGTGTTTTTTTGTTGTTGGGATGAACAAGTATACGGCCATTTCCACTCTGTTTTTGTTAGATGTATTTTTATTTGTACTTATCTGAAAACATGTCTGATGAGTTCAGCCTCTTTCAACTGATTTTTATAGTTCGTTCTTATGTTGTACTGTTACATCACTGTTCCAGGTTTGGGAAGGGTTGGGTGTGATCCAACTATCATGTTTATCACAGCCACATTCTATATGTATGTGCCTGTACCAATTCAAGAGCCTGTTCAGTGGTTGTCTTTTGTTTATGTGTAACATATTTGTTTTTTGTTCATTATTTTTTTACATTAGTTTTGCCATCAGTTTTCTAGCTTGAATTGTTTTACATTTTTTTATTTCAGGGACTTTCATAGCTGACTATGCTGTATTGGGTTTGCTCATTGTTGAATACCTATAGCTGTTAATTTCTGTGTCATTTGGTGTCTTGTGTAGCGTTGTCTCATTAGCTTAACTGTTATCTACTGACAACTGGACATGAAGCTTATTTTTTTAATGCTGAAAGACTAAATTTGCAGACCTACCCTCCAACCAGGTTTGGCGGTAAACTTGTAATAAGGAAATGTACTTTCTATCCAAGCACATATGTCTCGTAATCTCATTCTTTTGTCTTCTTTACTGTGCAGAGCCATTTGTATCAAGGTCATGTAAGAAAATGGAGGTCTTTTCTTCCTTCCACATTCTGTTGCAACCTGCAAAGAAATCTCATGTATTTAATAATGTAATAATTTAATTTGATAGCTTATCTTTCAGAATGATGTTCTTAATTAAATATTTGCACATATTTCATGGAGAAAAAAATTAACAGGAAAATCTTTGAAATCAGTCAGATAGGTTAAGTTGCATAAAATTTTAAAATAACGTACATTAAGCAGACTTTTTTTTGTCCTAGATTACAATTGTCTTTTCAACACAGTTCCTACATCTTTTTTTATAATGTTGTATTTATATTTTGTCATAGATTAAACATAAGTGTATGTTTACCTGTTTTTGATCAAGTTGTGCCATTTCTATTTATAGTTTAAAGAGTGTCTTTTTATCATGTAATGTTACACTACTGTCTAAGGTTAGTGTGAAGGTTGGCGTCTGTTAAACTTTTAATCCTGCTGCATTTTTATTCATATAAAAAGTTCTCAGTCAGTAGTCAGTTGTTCAGTGGTTGTCATTTATTGGTGTAAGTTTATAAGTGTTTCTCATTTTCTTTATAGAAAAGACTGTTAAATGTCCTGTTTGAATTCTTTTGCACGTATTTTGGGGCCCTTTATAGCTTGCTTTTCAGAGTGAGCCAAGGATCATGTTGAACATCCTACTTTTTATACATTGTGAATTGGATGAAGAGTTGTCTCATTGGCACTCATAATACATCTCCTTATTAGTATTTTTGTAGTGCTTGAACTTTTTTACTTTTAAATATTAAGAGCTTTGAAAAAAGAACTTTTTTACTTTTAAATATAAGAGCTTTGAAAAAAATTGCCTTTTCTTTATGTTCATTTGAATATTTTGGCTTGGGATGTATCACTTGATCCTTTTAGAGTTTAAACCATTTCCCAACAGCTACTTATCATTAATAAATTACCCGCATAATATCATCAGTACTCATTCGTTTCCATTGTACAGGTGTAGCACTATGGACAGACTTTGATGGATCAGGCTTGTCTGCCTTTGTTGGATTCTTCAACTGTATACCACCCAACCATTGGATGTTAGTTAATGATGTATCTAAGATCTCTACAAAAAAGCCTGATCTTTGTAAATGTACATGTCATGTTTTTTAGTAATTAAATAACAGTTACTATAGGAAACTAAAAAGTTGAACACCCTTTCAAATAAAAAATAAAAATGTAATAGTTACATGTATTGATTTCTGCATAGAATATAGGGAAAAAAATAACACAAAAACTTGTTTTTTTTTTTTATCGAGAATGTTATAACCCTTTCACTTTAGTACTTTTGCCAAGTTTTCAAAGAAGAACCAATGACAATTCATTGTAACATGTAAACAAGCTAAACATGGTAATGCAACGTGTGTTTTACTACTTTTCTGGATTTATTGGGTGTTTTTTTTACTATTCCCAGATAGGAAATTTGTTATGATAATGCCGGGAATGATACATACATGTATCTAAAAATTGTGTACATTTGTCTATGTGCAATTTGATGGTAACATGGTTATGACTCAACAATTTTTGTTCAAGAATGAAGATATCTTTACATCTAAGGCCATCAAAACAAAGTGTTTCTAGTTGCCCTGTCATTTTTTTAAGAAAAATATACAAATGTAAAAAATCAGTATATTTTGCTGAGCAAAAATAAAATGCTAATTGCTTCCTAAAATTGTCTGGGTCTTATTTAATTAGCACTATTTATGTGTCTAAGTGACGTGTAAGACAATAAACACATGGCCAGCTTATATTACTGGCGTGCTAGCCATTCAGTTGATGAAATGTAACCATATATCTGATATACAAATGTCCATTACAGTTTCGAACTCGAAAGATAAGTATCTCTCAGAAGAATTGTAAAATCGCTCTTATAAAAAAATAACCACAACTTGACAAACCTTTTTCCATAGGAACAGCAACAGAATCATTAGATTCTTGAGAATTAGTAAAACCAAATGATTCAGGGGATTTCCCAAAACCAATGGAATCATGGGAATAAATGTCATCTGTTTCCTGTTTTATACATGGAGGCAACATTTCAGAAGATCTTGGATTTATCAATTCTTGAGAGTCAGACATTGGAAGATGTCCAATGGTGTAATTAGATGTGTCTCCTTGTTGTACCATCACAACAGTCTCTTTCTGTTTAACGTCACAATGAATGACAACTTCTCCAATTTTTGATGTTGTGGTTTTTGGTTTTTGCATTTCTTTAAGAACTTCATTAATACTCTGTTGGACTTCTGCTGCATTTCTGTTGACATTTGGTAGTGAAAGATCTAATGGTTTTTTATTGGGGGCTTGTATGACTATACGATTTTCAACTTGCTCCCACTGAAATGGAGTTGATGACCTAGATGTGCTTTCTAATGAGGTTGTTGACGATGGTCTATTACTTTCATCATGTTCCAAATTAACAAATTTTTCCTGTGCATTTTCTGGTAAGGAAAAAGCATCTGCTCCAGTAAATTTCTTAGTTGAAAACACTGTAGGTGACTGTATTCTTGCAGAATTGTGGAGGCCTGCTGCTAAAGAAGACATAGGTGAAATGTTAGAGTATTGAGGTACAACATTTCTTCCTTCTAAATTAACTGAGGATGGAACCAGTATAATTTGCCTAGCTGCTGGATGTTGAAATCCCTGTTCTGTTGTTGGAAGAGGGCTTGGAGTGTTGAATTGTGAATATATACCACTACTGCCACCACTGAAGTAGCCTGAAGACCCTGATAAATTAAATTTTGAGGACATAGGTGTTGAGAAGGATGGAGGAATAACCATGTAACCTGCAATTGGTTCACTAGTCCTTGCATGGTGTGTTTCTTCATAACCTTCATCAATTTCTTGTTTGACTGTACATTTATCAATTTCCATATCAATATCATCGTCACTAAATACTTTGACAGCTGTCTTCGAGCTGTCATATTCTTCAAATTCCAAGTTTGAAAAGTTGATTTTGACATCCTCAGTTGAGGTAGATTTAGATCTTAAAAGTTTCTGAAATGAAGAGGAATCATTTTCGAGTTTAATATTTGTTTCATTTAGTATTCTGGAGGATGTCTTCAAAACACTGTTTCGATTAGAATTTGGCAACCCAGATGAACTGTCCACAGTTTCATTGTTGTCAAACACAACTACATATGCATTTCTTCCTCTATCTTTTATCACTTTCTCTGCTAACTGCTGTGGTAATGGGTACACAGTTTTCTTTGATGTAGCTTGTGAGAATTGGGGTCCTACAAGATGTCTTCCATGGTTGGATGACATCGTTCTGAAAAATCCTCTGATGCATTACCTGAAAGAAAAAAGAAAATAACTATAAAATAACAACATACAGGTAAATATTTGTCAATGTTCCACACATACATTGTATGTGAAGATTTTTCAAATACTGTTGGAAATGGAGTTTCATTTACAATTATCTTTTTTTGGCTAGAGATATAAAAAAAAAAATGAAAAGGGGAAGGGTTGAGCTCTCACTAAACATGTTAAACCCGCCACTTTTTAGCGCCTGACCCAATTCATAAGCCTCTGTCCACTCCTTTGTTAGTCTTACAATAAGTATGTTTTTTTTAAATTTCAGTTCGTTTATATGTTTTAGGAGTTTAGTATGACATCCATTTTAACTGAAATAGTACATATTTTCTTTTATAAGGTGCCAGTTGAAGTTCCCTTCCGGATTTTCACGCATAGTTGAAGATCCATTGGTTGCCTTCAGCTGTATTTTACTCTTTGGTTGGGTTGTTGTCCCTTTGACACATTCCCCATTTCAATTCTCTATTTTATTATTGTTCACAGAAAAGTTATGATATTCTAACCAGTTTTCTTAATTTGGTTATAATCAAGAATGGTCATTATCCACAAATGTACTATTTTATTGATATTCATTTGCAATCATAGATTACTAATATCATGGTCTTTAAATAAAAAAAAAATGGGGCAGAGTGAACTAGGTATAGTAATTTAAAATCTGACTCATCGAGTCAGTCTAGTCAAAGCAGGATTCATATATGCAGCGGAGTCCCCTATGTCGGCACGGCAAGTGGTATCATGCATTGGGCTGATTTAATCATACATGTATCTCTTTGACACATTCCCCTTTCCATTCTCAATTTTATGTATCTGCAATGTAAATTAAAAAGAATAGTTCTTGTAATTGTTTAGTCTTCATTATTCTTATTACATCTTTGAAAAAAATAGGGTAGGTACATTTAGGTAGGGATTTTTTTTTATTTTTATTACCTTTTTTTTAACGTTGAGTCTATGGGAGGAACATTCTGACTTTGACAGTGCTTATTGAAAAACGACAAACGGGTTAACAAATAGGGTGGTAACGTACAAGGAAACACACATCTTTTTTTATTTGGCCTAATATAAAATCTTTCCTTTTTTCCAAATAAGATATTTTGGAAGGCTTGCACAAAATCACCTGACAACTGTCATAACAGGGATTTCCTTAATTTTGGACACACATTACGCAAAATCTAGAGGGTGAAAACATATACATACAGAAGATTTTATTAAATAAAAGTATGTTATGAATGTGTTCACACAATCATGGTAATCAATATTATCTGATAAACTGGTTTTATTAATCTATCAAAGTGTAGTCACAAGTTTAGATGTGTGAATGCAACAGACTGCACTGTATACATGCATACATTTACCGGTTTTTGTGCTGAAGAAGCATATAACTTGCTACTGGACATTTAACAGTCATCTGTCATATCAACATCATGTTTTTAAGTTGTGCAGGAAGACTGTAGTCTCAACTAAATGCTCAAAGACTTTAATCGAGTAGGAGTTGGCAAAGTCTTAAAATTTGTTTGTTGTGTATTGAAATCTGAACTGATTTGAATTGGTAACTAACCACAAGCAGCATATGTTATCTTAAAATCAAAGCTTGAAGAAAAAGCATCGACACAAATCATTAAGGTAATAAAAGAAATTATCACTAATTACAAAATTTTCCTTTGATCTTGCTACATGCTTGCCGACTGATAATTTTCTTTCTCAGTGGAGTTGAATGATATGAAAATTATCACTAGGAACCAAGGATGCACGTGCCTGTTGTCATGAAATTAACAACGTCGTCATAGGTAAAATAGTGATAAACAGATTATCGATCATTGGTCATCTTAACTTAATTGCTTTTCTCACTTTCGCCATAGCCTACTGGCTCAAGCGAGTAAACAATCTTGTTGAGATGGTCAATGATAATCTATAAGTACAGTTATGGTTCATGATCAGGTATACTAAGAGAAAAAATCTTGAAATGTTCACCGATTCAGGTATTGTTTAAATAGTTTTTCAGAATAAATTTAACTTGTAGTATTTAACATATTAAAATTAAAGATTAATTCTGTGAACAATGGAATATATGTTCAATGTCAATTATACATTTGAATTTATGTAATTCTTTGCATTCTTTTATTCTTATGTTGTTTGTTGTTCTTATCACATTTTGTTGCCAGTCCAAAAATTATTTATTTTATGTGTAGTTCTTTCAATTTTATGAGTTGTATGAAAGTTGGAGTAAAATACTGTAAACAGTGATTATTATTGGAATATCTAATGTAAGTGCTGAATGGTTGACCGTCTTAAAATTAAATGTTACAACTGTAAGGAACTTTCTTTGTGCGAAATCTGAAAATGTCACCGCGCTCGTTCCATTCGAAGAAAAAACCGAGGCATCATGTTTGCTTTGCAGGCAAGTAGCCAGTTATAACATTTTTTTTGTCAATTTTAAAGTTTGTGTGGGAGACTTGAGGGTCCTGATCACATTTTGGTAATCAAACTGGAAAAAAAGTTACTAGCGTTTACATTTCAAGTCCGAGCTTGACTGTCATCCATTTTTTGAATTTTGGGGCACATTTAAAGATTGACCAATGAAATTTTGTCCACGAAGGATAACGTCATTAAACGAGACTTGAAATAAAATATCTTTTTGTAAAACTAAACTTCATTGGATAATTTATTTATAGCAGCAAATCAAATGTTTTAAAACAAAATGTGTATTGTTTACATATGGCGACCAGACAAAACACAGACATGTGGATGTGCCTTGACTTGTTTTTGGTTTGTGTTTGAAATACAAGTACCAAGCATACTGTTAAATGTTCATATGAAGCAGATAGTGCTTATCACATAGGACGAAGCACATATGAACAGTTTCAAAACTCAGACGATGCTAAATATGTTTAAATAAAACAATTTGTTTTGTTGATTTTTTTTTAAAACATTATAATGACTGTAAAAGTTAATTTGTAAGTCATCACTAAGGACTTTCTATTTATGGTTCGCTTGACTACATGTTGTTTCAGGTCTATATGCCCATAGAGACTGTTTGCCTTATTACATCTTAAATCCACCTTACTTAATTTAGCGATTTTAGTTTTGATAAGTTTAATTTATTATGAGGCAGGCGTTACCTGTGAAATTATTTTTTTTATATGATAATATGTAACACATACATGTGAACCTCCCGACGGGAGTATAATAATCCCGTTTTCATGGGTCTCTGTCCTCCCGTTTAGAAGAAAAAAATCCAGTGTATGAAATATTTCATGAATGAAAATTTTCAACCGCCATATATGATATTTGATAATTTCTTACTACCGTATGGGTGTAATTGACACCTGTGTTAAATTTTACCTGTAAATCAAAGAAGATGTATAATAAAATGGCTTCACTTAACAGCTTGGGTGTCAAAACATAATGGTAATCAATGCAATGATGTTTACCTCTGGCTAACTGCCGTTGTGAAATAAAAACTGTATTTTTTTGTTATTTCCCTTTGTTTTATCCCGTTTAACGAGTTCTGTGCCATAGGGCCGATGATCGGCCCAAAGTCATACTCCTTTCAGTGCCAAAGGGTCGATTCATCGGCCGATTGAAATGATGTTATGAACTACGTAATGTACTATGACGTTGGCGTTTTTGTGATAAATTTAATTCCTCTGTCTTGAAACATTCGCGCGTTTTTTTACCAATATTTAAAAAAGATGTGAAAGGGGAGCTTTTTTATGAAATTTATGAAAATAAAATTATGTAAGGATGCGTTTATAAATATATTTAAAATTATATAATATTTAGAACTATAGAGTTTCAAATCCACTCTTTTTTCCCCGACGCTATTGCAGTAGGCCATTTAGTATATTTATATATTCTAGGTTTACCTTTCCTAAACTGCCTATTTAAGCATTTACTTTCCAAAATTGTAAGAATATAATAAAAATAAAATTTTACATACATAAAATATAGAAGATAGAAGTTATTCAAATACCTTTACAAAGAACGGATTAGAAAAAGCGCAAAAAAAATCAAAAACTTAAAAAGATGAAAAAGTACGCAAAAAGTGCCCATGTTCCATTAAAACGCCACCAGAGAATTTTAATGCATGGAATACATTTCGTTAATTTCTTTTTGTTTTGCTGCGTTTAATTTTTCTAGGCTTTATACGGCATACTTTTATATAAATTTCAAAGGCAAAACAGTTAAACATGAATAATACAAGAGATACAAGGAAAATATTTAATATTGTATTTATCGTGTGAAAATGCAATGTCCTGTATAGCATCGTAAAAAAAGAGTATTGCCGGATTGTGCCGGCCAAATTAATATTCCAGGTCAACATGACACTTTTAATTGATACATGTAACATGTTTCCTAGTAAACTACATGTTCTTTGATCGGTGCATGTCTGTACTCATTTATTATTTATCCCTTCTTCCATTTGTCTTCCAAAATAAAAGATAGCAAAACCGCAAACAACATGAAAACTTTGTGAACAATTATACATTCAAAATTACAATCACAGTAAATTATTATTGTACGGTTGTCAAGAATTAATGAACACATTATTTTTAATATTAAGATACGATAGAAAATTCCTATTAAAAAAAACTCTGACAATGTTCGATCAGGTCTTTATTTTATACAATTAATTGTTTGATGACATTTCCGAAGATCATAATATAATAAGAACAAAACGACATTAGAGAAAATTGCCCGGTCGAAAAGAAGAGAGTGTTCTGTATGTTCTGTACGAAATGTCCCTGGTTGCAGGAAAGGGCCGAAACATGTATATGCATGTGTGCTCTCTGTCGTAAAATTGTTCATAAACCATGTAGTAAATATAAGAAACACGACAGACGATGTAACACCGACGAATAAAATATCTTTCTTGAGAAATGTTAATATGAATCTTGAATTTTGTATCCCAAGCTCATATAATGAAGTTGTTCATCAAAAATAATGACAAACTTTCTTTAATTTATAAGTAGTGACAAATTAATTTGCATTATATCTTTTCGTATTACCGAATTTTGACTCGGGAGTATATGATTTTTAGACAGGTTACCTTCTCTATAGTAGGGAATTTCTGGTATAAGTTCAAGTGAGGGCAACTAAAAGAAGTAAAGTCAAACTTAAAATCGGTGCAATTAGTTTTTCATGTTTCATGGAAAACATAAAATAGTGACCCCTCCCTCAAAAAAAAAAAAAATTACCTTATCTTGTTGCTTTTACTAGAACCGGGACCAGAATATCTTATTACACGTAACTTGTCTAAATATTATAACTTCGGAGTCAAAAATCGGTATTATATGTAAGAAAATGGACTATTAGTAAAAAAAGTTTAATTTTCCCGCCACTTGCAGTTAACATCTTTTGGCGCTATTATACCTTTACTATGACGTCAACGTTTTTGCGGTCTTGTTAAGACAATCAAAAACAGCATTGGCACTGAAGGGGTTTTGTTAACAATTTGTTTGGCAGCGAAAGGGTTAAAGTTATTTTACTTTTAAAAATGTAAATTGTAAAAAGAGTATAAATGAATAATATTTTAATCAAGTTATCATATAAGAATGGTAATTAAATGAATTTAAATGTTTTGGGACAAATAAAAAATTATATAAATTTATAAATTATTTTACGAATCTAGACTTCTTTTCAAGGATTAAATTGAAATTTATATAGTAAATCTGGCCATCTGTATTTCAAATGGAATATTTAAGTTGTACATGTACATGCTAAACTGAATAAAAATCCTTGTCAGTTTTACTTCTAACATGTCCTCTAGAATAGATATAAACAGTATAATAGGGTATTCATTCAATCAGCTAAAAATAGCCGAACATTTTAAACTGTTAGAGTCTTGTTTTCCTAGAAATATGACTTTCACAATGCTTAACGACTGTTAATGTTGGTTTTTTTTTTAAATTAATTTATCATGTTATAAACAAACATGTATAGCATATTTCTTTCTTATTTGTCTATACAGTTACCAATGAATGATAAGGAGATGGAGACATGAATACAAATCAATACCCAAAGAAAAGGTCATAATCAGCAGTGAACAATCAATTATCAAAAACAAAAAAACAAAACAAGAAACAGATTTTTCTAAATATTTTTTTTAATAATGTGAAATCATTCAAATAGAAAGGCAACAAGGGTGCTATAAACATATTACATTTTGATGGAAATTTGTACATTTAAATTTACGACAAAATTTATGTCGATAAAAAAACCTCCTGATCTGAGTCCTAATCTCCTGACCAAAATTTCCAAATCTCCTGATCTGAGTTTTACAGTCCATCACATGTATGCTTACATATTTGTATGTTCTAAAAGAAACAGAAATATCGTAAAATTCGTAACGTTTCAATATTGGTTCTGATGTTAGGGATTTTAGATGTGACTTTATTTTAGTCATTATGTAGTTTTCAATATAATCAAAGTGGTTTTAAATTACTCTGACGTTCAACAGCTGTTTTGGCAGAAAAATGTGGGCTGTGGGACGCCAGAGCTCGTCCCATATCAAAAAGTGGATATTTGCCTGTCTAAATGGATACCCTGCTTTTTGGGCTGACTGACAACCTTGGATCAATATAAATCGGACCTCAATTGGTTCATTTTTCATTTATCTCGTCATAAATGTAAGTTTCATCTACCTGCCAGGTAGATGAAACTTACAAAAAATGTACATAAATGAAGAGATAAATGAAATACGAACCAATTGAGGTCCGATTTATATTGCTTCAAGGTCGTCAGTCGGCCCAAGAAGCAAATAAGCAGCATATCCATTTTTGACGGGTATGTATCCACTTTTTGACCTCCCATGGCCCCAGCTTGTTTTGGCAAAACGGCCGAATCTCGAACTAAAACAAAGAGACGCTATATGTATCAGCTGTTAAACGTTTTTTTATCATCAAAGAATAATTAAAAGGAAATTGTTATTGTTCTCATTCCTATAAATTACTGATAAATATATATTATAATCAAAGTCTCATGACAAACGAGGCCAGGAGAAAGAAAGAGATTTCTGCGCAAATGTGGGATAATAAAATTTTATTTTTTGATAGTATAATTTGTACTTACAAAAAATTTCTTTCTTTTGAATACTTTAAGGTGAAATTACATTTTAATAGGGTACCACACACTTATTTTATTTTTAATTTGATTGGTGTCTTAATTATTAAGAACCCCCAGGGTTATCTGGTTATCAAAAGGGTACCACCACTAATTTTTTTTTTTAATGGTGTCAGATTTATTTAGAACAGCCAGGTAACCTCTTCTTTTGAACTTACTTGGTACTGCGTGAAATAAAGGTATATAAGGGAATGTGAGAGATCAGAGGTATGATAGAATTTTAGATGAGAGATCATGATCAGTATTATTATGATAGAGAGTAAAAAGGAGTACTTTCAGTAACAGACAGTCACATTGTTCAGTTTTATTATGTTATTCTATCTTTAACAGATAACATTGTGATTTTATTTGAGACTTTGAGTTTGTGGTTTGTTCTCCTAGTGCCATGGATTTTACGTAACTGACGCTACCTTACAAAAACACATTGACGAATAAGAATCCATACAAAACGACACGCTACATTTCATTGAATCATAAAATGGAAGCTGGTTTCATATAAAAATGTATTTTCCTTTCCTGAGAAAATGAAAGGGTGTGAGACAAGTGAGCCTGATACAGCTCGGCCTGTTTAAAAAAAAGACATCTTGAACCATCAATAAATCAACTCAGACCATCTATAATTATATTTAATGACCTGTTACATTAAGCATTTTAAATATAAAGTTCAAGTTTTGACGAAATAAATGATTTAATGAGAAAGACTGTGTCTGCATGATGATAAAAAATAGTCAAAACTATCAACCGAATAAAAATCTGACTCAGTACAAAACGGTTTATCTTTATAAATAGTCATAATATTTTCATGTGTT
Organism: Mytilus edulis; assembly: GCF_963676685.1. NCBI lineage: Eukaryota > Metazoa > Mollusca > Bivalvia > Mytilida > Mytilidae > Mytilus > Mytilus edulis. The sequence goes on along the minus strand of NC_092350.1, from coordinate 79,436,123 downwards.
ATTCAAACATTTGTGTATTTCTACATGCAGTATTTTTCATAAAGATACACTATCAAGCTAAAAATCAATTCATATAACTAAAACTTAATAGGAAGTTTGTTTTATTTTCAGAAGTTTTACAAACAGAAATAGATATGCAGTGATTGTGTCTTGCCTCTCCCAGTATGCCAAGGAGGAGAAAGTCATTACACAATAACAAGGCTCCCCTGATCTTCACAGAGAGTCCAGTAAACATACAGAGTAATGTCCCTTCACCAGTTTATTGTTCTAGACATCCACTCACAGCAAAATCAGTCCCTGTAGGGGATTTATCATGGGTAATAAATTACAGTAAGAATATAATAGCTAAGCAATTATACTCAATATGATGAGTACTTTTTTGCTCATTGTTGAAGGCAATATTATCTATAATGCTTCAAGGTTTTCACCAAGGCAGGTCCATGAGTCCTTGACTCACCAAAATCTGGCTGACTCATCATTTTGAAAACTGTTGAGGCCAAACATGCATCAAGTTCTACAATGTATCAACTGACCAAATTTCATCATTTTATAGCCAAATTAAGTAAAACAAGAATGTGTCCACAGTACACGGATGCCCCACTCGCACTATCATTTTCTATGTTTATTGGACCGTGAAATTAGAATAAATTCTCTAATTTGGCATTAAATTAGAATGATCTTATCAAAGGGAACATGTATACTAAGTTTCAAGTTGATTGGACTTCTACTTTGTCAAAAACTACCTTGACCAAAAACTTTAACCTGAAATTTGCACTATCATTTTCTATGTTCAGTGAACCGTAAAATTGGGGTCAAAACTATAATTTGGCATTTAAATTAGAAAGATCATATCATAGGGCACATGTATACTAAGTTTCAAGTTGATTGGACTTCAACTTCATAAAAAACTACCTTGACCAAAAACTTAACCTGAAATTTGCACTATCATTTTCTATGTTCAGTGAACCGTAAAATTGGGGTCAAAACTATAATTTGGTATTTAAATTAGAAAAATCATATCATAGGGCACATGTATACTAAGTTTCAAGTTGATTGGACTTCAACTTCATCGAAAACTACCTTGACCAAAAACTTTAACCTGAAGCGGGACAGACGGACGAACGGATGGTACGACGAACAGACGAACAGACGAACAGACGCACAGACCAGAAAACATAATGCCCCGCTACTATCGTAGGTGGGGCATAAAAAATAATCCAAATTTCAGGTCATCAGCTTGCTCTATTATGTTATCATGGTTATGGAAACATTAATGATAAATTAAATAACAATTTCATTTCTTCCCCTCATGTTACGTTGGAATCGCCATAGCCATGACTGAAAATATTAAGTCCCTTGACTTGCCCACCAAAATCATTATTTAGAACTCTTTGCTTAAATCAACATATTTGTGTTTGTTTGAAGGAGTATTTTGAATGTCCTTTGGACTAACCAAATTTATAAAATGTTATTTTCATTTTTCATGTAGCATTTCATTGTAATGTTTTATTTATACATATAGCAAGATGTGGTATGATTGCCAATGAGACAACTATCTCCAAAATATTAAATGTCAATTTGAATCTAGGTGAAAACCCTTAACTATGTAAGTTACAAATAAACACTAGGAATTACTTTTTTTTTTGTAGTCAAAATAATTAGTGTGAGGGTCCTTACTGCTGGGATGTGTATGAAAATCACTATAATATTATTACAGTGAATAATAACAATAACAAGAAAAAAATATGTAATCCAAATCTTTTCCTTCACTTTTTTTAGTTGACAGTAGTACACATAATTATGACGTTTAGGAAGGCTATTTTAATTTTTTGCTTTGACGCCTTCCTGCGATGTGGGATAAAAAAAAAGTCAAAATCTAAAAACACCCACAGCAGACGACATGATTATCTGGACTCAGTTGACAGTAAATAAATCTATATTACAGGTATCTCCACAATTCAGTGGAAACCAAGCATCAACCAGAAAGGTGAAGAAACAAAGGAAACGTAGGAGTACATCAGGCTCAAAATGTACATGCCATCATGGTTCCCATGGAAATCCTACTGGAGGTGCAAGCAACAAATATGAACCATTGAAATTCTTTGGTGAGAAAACACCCCCAGTAACAATTGTTGAAGATCTGTCATTTTCAGAAGAAGAGGAAAATGTTAATATTTCTCAGGAAACAAAATCACCATGTTTAAATCGAGCTGAGACAGCTTTAAAGAGGAAAAGTAGAAGTAAAAGAAAGAGTTTGGTGTTGAAAAGAAAGCTTTTGAGTGAAAATGATCTTTTGGTTAAACAGACAGGGGATCAGGATAATTCAGATGACAATTTTGACCTTGGTAACCATGGAAACGCTTCCTTTCATACACCTGTGACAAATATCATTCCTAGGGTCAAGGCTATTATTCGAAATGACCTTTCAGAGGTGGATGGGATTCAGCAAGAAAGTGATGACTTCAATGGAACACCTGTCAATCAAATCCCATCACCTGTCAAAAGATTGTTTACTTCTCTCCAAGAATCACCAGAAACAAATGTGTTCACTTTGATTAAGAACAGAAAATCTTCGAAAGCAAACAAAGATATGAAAAATAAACCTAACAGGCTTTTGAAAAATTTAAACACTTCAGTCTATTCTCCGTCTGGTCGAAACAACAATGGACATGTCCTAGTAGCAGACACACCTGAGGCAGATTATGGTATTCCTTATAGACTTAGAAGATTGAGAAAAATACGGACAAAATGTAATATCTAGGTCAAGTAATTATGTTAAAGATTCCAATCGTTCAATCTTTTAACTTTGAAAGGTATATTTGGCCTAAGAAACTATGAATTGTATAGACTTTTATTCCAGAAAAAAATGAAAATTTAATATGATTTTTATACGACCGCAAAAATTTTAATTTTTTGGTCGTATATTGCTATCACGTTGGCGTCGTCTGCGTCGTCGTCGTTGTCGTCCGAATACTTTTAGTTTTCGCACTCTAACTTTAGTTAAAGTGAATAGAAATTTTAACACAAGGTTTATGACCACAAAAGGAAGGTTGGGATTGATTTTGGGAGTTTTGGTCCCAACATTTTAGGAATTAGGGGCCAAAAAGGGCCCAAATAAGCATTTTCTCGGTTTTCGCACTATAACTTTAGTTTAAGTGAATAGAAATCTATGAAATTTTGACACAAGGTTTATGACCACAAAAGGAAGGTTGGGATTGATTTTGGGAGTTTTGGTCCCAACATTTTAGGAATTAGGGGCCAAAAAGGGCCCAAATAAGCATTTTCTCGGTTTTCGCACTATAACTTTAGTTTAAGTGAATAGAAATCTATGAAATTTTGACACAAGGTTTATGACCACAAAAGGAAGGTTGGGATTGATTTTGGGAGTTTTGGTTCCAACAGTTTAGGAATTAAGGGCCAAAAAAGGGCCCAAATAAGCATGATTCTTGGTTTTCGCACAATAACTTTAGTATAAGTAAATAGAAAACAATGAAATTTTAACACAAGGTTTATGACCACAAAAGGAAGGTTGGGATTGATTTTTGGAGTTGAGGTCACAACAGTTTATGAATTAGGGGCCAAAAAGGGGCCCAAATAAGCATTATTTTTGGTTTTCGCACCATAACTTTAGTATAAGTGAATAGAAATCTATGAAATTTAAACACAAGGTTTATGACCATAAAAGGAAGGTTGGATTTGATTTTGGGAGTTTTGGTCCTAACAGTTTAGGAATAAGGGGCCCAAAAGGGTCCAAAATTGAACTTTGTGTGATTTCATCAAAAATTGAATAATTGGGGTTCTTTGATATGCCGAATCTAACTATGTATGTAGATTCTTAATTTTTGGTCCCGTTTTCAAATTGGTCTACATTAAGGTCCAAAGGGTCCAAAATTAAACTAAGTTTGATTTTAACAAAAATTAAATTCTTGGGCTTATTTGATATGCTTTATCTAAATATGTACTTTTATTTTTGATTATGGGCCCAGTTTTCAAGTTGGTCCAAATCAGGATTCCATATCAAGTATTGTGCAATAGCAAGAAATTTTCAATTGCACAGTATTGCACAATAGCAAGAAATATCTAATTGCACAATATTGTGCAATAGCAATTAATTTTCAATTGGAGTTATCTTTCTTTGTATAGAATAGTAGTTGATAATATATGTTGGAAATTTGCCAGACATGACTATGATGTCATTTTCTATTTTTATTTGCCAATAACTTTATGTAAATAACTTCATTGGAAATTTGCCAATATAAAATGTTGCTGATGAAGCTTTTTTTCCTTATCTTATCTAAAAATTTTTTAGATAATGTATGTTTGACATTTGCCAGACATGACTATGATGTCATTTTCTATTTTTATTTGCCAATAACTTTATGTAAATAACTTCATTGGTAATTTCCCAATATAAAATGTTGCTGATGAAGTTTTTTTTTATTGTTTTATACAATAAACAATGTATATTCACTTTTACTACCAACCAATCTTTACCATTCAGTGATAATAAGCACTTTATTTTACATTTTAATATTTTATGATGTATTTAAAAGGGTAGTTATTGTTGCAAACTCCATTAGAAATTTGAATTGATATCAGTTTTGGAAAAAGGGAAACGGGGATGTGAAAAAAAAGGGGGGGGGGGTTAAATTTTTCTCATTTCAGATTTCATAAATAAAAGAAAATTTCTTCAAACATTTTTTTGAGAGGATTAATATTCAACAGACCATTCATTCTGTGTCAGAAACCTATGCTGTGTCAACTATTTAATTGTATATTTAAAAAGTTTGAAGAAGAAATCTTTAATTGATTTGTAAAATCTTGACAATTTTTTTGTGTAAAAAAAACTCATGTAATGTCAAAAATTTTATCACAATCCAAATTCAGAGCTGTATCACGCTTGAATGTTTTGTCCATACTTGCCCCAACTGTTCAGGGTTCGACCTCTGCGGTCGTATAAAGCTGCGCCCTGCGGAGCACCTGGTTGGAATTAAAAAGAAAACATTTTTACATTTAATTTTTCATTCCCATAGTATCATGACATCTTTTCATATGAATAATATAAAAGTTTAGAAATCAAATTTAAATCTAGAACACATTTTTCTGAGCTAGCCACATGATATCAACATAATTAAACATTCAGTTTTCCATCGAATCTTTTATTTTTAAGATTCTTTAAACATAGAGATAATTTATAATAATACATCAAATTGATTGAATGGTTGGAATCTTACAAATTTGTAATAAACACAATATTTTTGATATATTTGTGACTGGTGCAATATTTTCATGTTATCTTATGCAAATAATAATTTATTTTAGTACACCTATTGTTGATTGTTTATTTATATTTTATTGATAGCGCTGTTTTGTAAACCCTGCTCAGAATACATTGGTACACTGGTCAGCTTTGATGTCCAGTGTTCTGTACAGGCGACATAGCTAATAAGATTGTAGAAGAGCACTAGTAAAGAGAGCTTTTTGGACCCTGTTGTCTGTTGATCATGCTTTTTGTAAACTGATTACGCTTTCTTCTGTCCATATCACATAGATGCCCCACTCGCACAATTTTCAATGTTCAGAGGACAATAAAATTAGGGTCAAAACTATTAATTTTGCATTAAAACTAGTAAGATCATATCATTGACATATATTTTATGGAACATGTGTTCTTAGATTTCCACTTCATTAAAAACCATAACCGTTAGAGGGACAGACAGACTAATGACCAGATGCACAGACTGAAAGACATAATGTCCCTAGGTGTGGCATAAAAAGCGAAAACAATGTTGTTAAGACTTGGCTATGAACATTTATTCTTTTCTACAATAAACAAAAAGGCTGATCCACTTATGCAAGAAATGAGCAAACTTTTTGTGTGTTTATCATAATCAATAGCTAGAGGGCTGTCTTGTATGTCATCCCAGCCTAGAACATGTCTATATTGAGCTTCTTTAGGAGAGATCAAGATAATATAAGAAGTGTTCCGACTAGCAACCATAACATTGCCATGACAATCGACAGATATTCCTCCTAGAATTGTTTCTTCCAATTCAAATTTCCACTTAAATTCTCCTGATGTATTGTAACAAACTACAGCTTTCATTTTGGCGTCTGCTAAGTACAATTGGTCATGCCATGACGTTACATATGATTCATCAGAACAATTAAATGTCACAACATTTGTTATTGCATTGTCGTTTTGTAAGTCTAACTTTTGCAATCCTTTATTTAAAGCACAGAATACTAGATGCCCATCATGTAATGTTATTCCAAAGCAGCTTTCGTGTGTTTTGAAAGTTCTTATGGCATCCTGTCTACAAAGGTCAACTATTGTAATACAAGAATCTACTGGTGAGGTCACAGCAACTGTATCCTGGTCAAGATGTGTCACATCAAAGGCACTCATTGTTTCCAGAGAAATTGTCTTTTCAATTAATCCATCAATGTTTACCAATATAAGGCGAGCTGGTGAAAAATTACAAAACAGCTTCTTCCCACTGGGTAATATTGTACATCCCGTCACCTTACTACCAAAATTATTCATTTTCTGTATCAACTTTAGAGTACAGTTGTCAATAGACACATCAACCATGATTTGTGCTTGTTTTTCTCTTTCATTCACTAGGGAAATATTACATTCCTTTTTACTTATATTAATTTTCCCAAAACTTTGTATTCTTGTGCTTATTTTTTTAATTTTGTTGTTAATACTGCACGATATGATAGTTTGTTCAAGGGTTCTATCTTTGAACAAACTCTGGATATACTGTTCACAAGGAACAACTGTCTTTTCTATTTGTTTCATGCTTAAGAACACTTGAAGGTCTGATGCACATGTTTTTATATGCTGAACATTTGTCAAAAGTTCACCAATTTCTTTTTCTTTTCCCTTCAGTGACTCCGTGAAAGTTTCTATCTCTTCCGCAACCTTGTCTTCCTCTGTATTTAGCTGCATGATAAGCTTGTTCTGCACTTGATCTAGATGTTTGTTTATTTGAAGTCTAATATGATGAATTTCATTTTCTATATCTACTTTTGACTTCTGTATTGAAAACAAGTACCTTAGTCGGTTCTCCTGGATTTGCGTGATATTTTTCATCATTTCTTCCAAACTTTTTTCAAGGTCTTCGAAAGCGCTGGATGATTTGACATTTTGCACTATATTTTCCAATGGATGAATGTCCTTACAGTTACGATGATCTTTTAGTAAACATTTCCTACAACAAGGACTTTCATGATTTTGACAGTACATTTGGTACTTGTCTTCATGTTCTTCACAAAATGGTCTGATATTTTTTGTAAAGGGAGATAACTTGTTATATTCCACATTTGTTATTGTTTTGTGGTTTTTTGTTGCTCTAGAAAATTTGTGGTGATCCACACAAGTTTTACAAAGATGTTCATAACATTCTGAACACCAGACCACTGATGGTTTTGGAAGATTGCGGAGATCACAGATTCCACAAACAGATTTGTAACAGTCTGTTTCCTTATTCTGAAAAAGAAATAAAAGAGCCTTTGTTACATGTCAATAGATTTTAGTAGTAAAGAATGAGTGGTTTTAAACTGCATTTGCCAAGTATCACATGAATAAGGCAACAACCATTTGATTTTCTGGGGGGGGCTATGGTTTTTTTTTTCTGGACAATTTTTTTTTAAAACAATCTATTTTTTTCGCGACAATTTGAAAACAATTTTTTTCTTTCAATTTTAGCATTACATATAGTGGCAGCTGAGGGTGAAACAAACAATTTTTTTTTCTCAGAATCAAAAACAAATTATTTTTTTCTCCAAAAACTGGAAACAAACTTTTTTTTCCAAAAAAAACCATAGCCCCCCCCCCCCCCCCCCAGAAAATCAAATGGTTGCTGCCTAAAAGGATATGATGGATAAACCACAACCAAACACAATGGAGAAAGTAAACAAAAGGACATCTAGACATGCTAGAGGGGAACACAGTTTTCAACATTAGCAGATGTCTTTAAAAAAAAGTGTTGTTTATAAAACAAACAAAAATATGAACGATTGTAATCATGGTAATATGGTAATTATGAATAAAATAAAATAAAATAACAATTGTTATAAATAAAACCTGTGACTAATAGATGTTGAATCACATTTATTAGTCCCAGATAAAACAAACTAGATTATATCAAACTTCAAAAAATCATTTACTGCTATTTGCGATTCAAGTTAGCAAGAATAATATGGTTCTTAAAATTAGGGGACAATGTAATACTCATTGATCAAAACCACAAGAAAGACAACTAACATTGAAAAGGCATTTTCTCCTGGGTTTGAAAGAAACCTACAAACTTTATAGCTTCATTATATTGGTAACCACGTCATGTAATGGAATTTAAAGAGACGCTATCTACATAAAGCTTAAGACAAATATATGTTCATCACTCATAACAATGTAAAGCATCTTTGTCATCAGTGTGTGTCCACACTTTTCTTTAATGTACAATTGTAGAAATCACAAATTCATTGTAGAATTGAATATTATTTCGATAAAGAAGATAGGATATGGACTTTACTCCCTTAATTCAAACAGTATTTGGGTCAAACAATTTTAAAATGGAATAAATAATGCATATCTTTAAAATGTTATCAATTTGTTAATTGCTTTTAAAAATATATATTAACATAGAAATTATTATAAATATTTATATTTACTTACTTTGAATCTGAAATAGGACAACACCGATTGCAACATTGTTTATGTATAATTCATCTAGGTCAAAGTTCATTAAAGAAAACACACCTATATTTGTTAGTCATGTATCAACTTGAAAGTTTTAAAGTCGACAGCAAGCCAAATTTTCACGTAAACGTTCACACATGATTTAGTAAGCCTCGATTGATAACCAGCTGACAATTTTTATTTAAAAAATAGAGTACTCAGTCTGTAAAGTATTCAGTATTTTACATATTTTTGTTTTCACACACGTAAGCCTTACAATATTCACTGTGTATCATCGCCACCGGAAATTGGGTACTAACGAAGCGGAGAGAAATAGAAAAAAAAGTTAACAAGTTAAGAATTCATTCAATTTAAAACTTTTCCACTCATTTGATGAGGGTGCCGCTTCAGAATTGATTTTCTGATATATAATTCTTTAGATTATTAGGCCGATAAGTACAAAATTAATACAAGATTTTGTGTTATACTCCAAAACTTGCCACTTAGTACCGGAAAATTTTGAGGTCGATCGTCCTCTGTCGCCCCATTCTCACGATATTGAACTGTTTTTCATTATTTTTCCAGACACGTTTTTAGATTATTAGAGTGTGGCATCATATTTACTGAAATTTGTTGTCAAAAAGATGTTTTTTAAAGAATACGGACAAAAACATTGTTTGTTTATTGTACGGCGAATTGCAGGTCGTTGTACGGCGAATTGCAAAATAACAACTTTTGACTGTACGGCGTCTTGCAATATATTATAATTTTAAGAGGAAATTAATCACTGTTTAGATCATATCGAGTGACGATATTTTGTTGATATCAAAGCTTTACAGGCTTACAAATATACAAAATGACTTACTTATCAAACATTATTAAATATATGCCGTTAATTCCGTTCATAAGTCGTCGTTGCGTCCCGCTATTCGACTTTGCACAAAAAGTTTTTTTTTTCAACCATATTATCCTAAATACATTCATATATCGTTATACTATAACGACTGTTGTTTTATTTGTTGTTAGAGTGAAATTTTGTAAGTTCAATAAAATAAACCGCCCATTCATCTTTTGTTGGTGCTAGTTTGTTTGTTTTTTTTAGATAAAGCCAGGCAGTGGAGATGTGGTATGATAGCAGATAAGATAACTATCCATCAGGATCAAATAAAGTGTATGTAAGCAATTATATGCTATCGTATATACGACCTTCAACAATGAAAACTCGTACCTTATAGTCGGCTTTAAAAAGCACCGACCGAAAAATGTGGAAGGATTCAACAAGAAATCTAACGGCATAAGAAAACAATTTATGAAAAACAACAAATTTGATAAAGATGAACCAACGACAACGTGCACCGAACCACAGGATCGATAATTTGGACAGACACATAAAGTATTTGCTGGGTTAAATACACTGTTTGATTATTTAATTTCTGAAATGATTCATTTGTAAAAGTAAGATTCGAGAAATAAATCGTGAATTGCATTCGAATTAATTTTCTTGTCAGTTTCTTTTTGAAAATATATAATGTGTATACATCTTAAATGCTGTCAAACGAATGGTATTTCTATCTTATGCATTTTGTCTAATGCATAATTATATTGGGGGGGGGGGGGGGGGGGGGGCGCAATAGGGGGTCCGTTAACATGTTAACAACACCTCGATTTTGGTAAAAACAGTTAACAACAAATTTTAATACTGATAACAGTTAACAACAAATTTTAAATACTGATAACAGTTAACAGCAACTTTAATTTACCCTTTTTTCCAAACGAACCCAAAAGCAATGAAAAGGGGAAGTGCACTGGCGGATCCAGAAATTTTCATAAGTGAGGGCCCACTGACTGCCTGAGAGGGGGCCCGCTCCAGTCACGCTGCAGTGATTCGCTATATAAGCAACCCGGGCCCCCTGTCCCCTCCCCTAAATCCGCCTCTGAAGTGCATATCGTCAATGTATTCAAAAATTTGAATACCACTGTACAAAGTCGCAGAAATGTCAAGCTTTATAAGGAATCTTTTATAAAGCTGACTAATTTTCAGAATACACACGCAAGTACCATATTTTTTTATTGACACATGGACAGACAATTGAACGGTTGGAAAAGCAGACGGAGTGATGGACTCCAAGAAAAATGACTTTATCATGAATAATCGAAAATGCTTCAAACAGCAAAAGGGAGGCTTCTTCTGGTTATGTGTATTGTTGAGTAAATGTTTTATGTCAATCAGTCGTAGCAAACTTGGGTTATCGTCATGACGTAGGAAAGTGTAACAAACAAAAAGAATGAGTGCATGAATACTATAGAGCGCGAACATTTTTTTTTATGGTGGGGGCTCTCATAAATTATGGTAACATCTCAGGGTATTCATACGACTCTTTGCTTACATGATTTTATTAAGAGGAATTACGAAAGTTTACTGATTTTTATTTTAAATCATCAAAACTAGTGTATAAATCAGAAAGTAACATGTAAGGTGTCACAAGTTGAAGCACTCTTTCATCTCCAAGTCCCAATTATGAACTCTGAGGTGATATAAAAAAGCCTTGGTCCATCTTTACATTTCCGAAGTCTTAGACTAGCAAATTTGACATCAATTTGAGAACCAAGTCCTCATTTTTCGGCCTCTTCTACCAGGCCACACTGTTCAGTTATTTTACGGATTGCAAATTAAAAAGGTACTTCATTTTTCACCTTTCCATGCAGGTACTCTGGGTCAATGTAACTTATCAAACATTCCATATACATCTGAATTATTTTCATCATAGGACTGACCAGGGTTTTAGCTGGGTAAGAAGTGGCCCTTCCTTTTAAAGTTTTGGATACATTACAAATAGAAGCCAGAAATAACTACATTGGTGAGACGTATAGGGGGGCCTTGAGATATCCTAAAACATTTCTAACACTGCCGCATTTGTTGCACCTGTCCCAACTTGAGTCCGTAACCTCTGCTATATAGTCTTGTTTTTATTTAATTTTTAAATTTTGGTTCATTTATATGTTTCAGGAAACAAACATTGAACTTCTACCCCCTTTTTGTAGTTAAATGATTGCTCAGTCACTTAGGAGACAGCTTCATGTATACCAATACACAGTTACAAGTTTAGTTTCGTATTATGGACATGGTGAATTTTCTAAATATGAAAGTTTTTGTACAATTAAACTGATTTTTAGATAGTTGAAGTATAATATAGACTTCCTAATGGGGTTATATGAACATTTGGTTTGTTTGTAGCATGTTTTATAAGCCATTTTTCAGTTTGACTGACCATATTTTCCAATCCGTACAGCCATAGATTTAGAAATTTTGTATTGTTTTTCAACAAAGATTTGACGCTCGATCTTTTTAATTTAATTTTATGGAAAAACCAGCGGAAATGCATATGATGTTTTTTTTACCTCTTGATGGTTTCAGGAAAGGTATCACTCTAATTTATTGAAATTTTCCTTTGGACCAAATTTTTGAGACCTTTGTGTGACAGGTTCAACCCCCTATTTTGCAATATTTGGTATTAAATAAATGCTGATTGTTGCCATGGTTACACAAAAACAAAAAGATTATATTTCACCATTATAACTATTGGAAATCAAATCTATGGACGATTCTCTTTCCATAAATATACACATGCATAACTCAAATATTAAGCATTATGTGTTAGGAAGGAAGGGAAAGAGGGTGTTTAAAAATTTTGAGTTTCAATTTTAAGTTTTTTTCCTATGTGTATTGCCACCCCACCCTAGTGCACAATTTTCTCTCTGCGTTGGGTTGTTTTCTTCTATTTGGTCGGGCTTCTGATTATTTAACATTTTCCTCATTTCCATTCTCAATTTTATCAAGGATTTACTATACTCAAAGACTTTTAAAGACAGTTACATATATGCTGTTTATGTCTTTCTTTTGCGGAAGCAACGTAAAGAAAGAGATGGACAGCAAATTTTAATGTGATTCTTGTAAATAACAGTTAAGATGAGTTTACAGAGAAAATTATTTCAAAAACAGTAAACACTTTAAGTATTAAGTATGTAACAGATAACAGGAATCCCAATTTCAAATAAACAGTTAACAACATTGCAAATTTTAACAGAACAGATTACAGACAGTGGGTCGAAAACAGTTAACAGTTTAAATTTATTTCAAATAACAGTTTTAAACAAAACCTTGAAAAAGACAAAAACAGTTTAACATAAAAAGGTACATCCCCTCACCTTAGATATTTGAACTTAATACTTTATTTTCTTTGAAAGGACGGTAAATGAATATTCTAAAATTAGCAAGTTGCCATACAGTTGAAAACAAGTTGCCATACAGTAAATTTGTCAACACGAGCAAGTTGCCGTACCCTAGACTTTATTTTTTATGGTCTATATTCTTTAAAATACATCTTTTTGACAACAAATTTCAGTAAATATGATGCCACACTATAATAATCTAAAAACGTGTCTAGAAAAATAATGAAAAACAGTTCAATATCTTGAGAATGGGGCGATAGAGGACGATCGAACTCGAAATTTTCCGGTACTAAGTGGCAAGTTTTGGAGTATTACACCAAATCTTGTATTAATTTTGTACTTATCGGCCAAATAATTTAAAGAATTATATATTCGAAAACCATTTCTTAAGCGGCACCCTCACCAAATGAGTGGAAATGCTTTAAATTGAATGAATTCTTAACTTGTTTATTTTTTTTTCTATTTCTCTCCGCTTCGTTAGTACCCAATTTCCGGTGGCGATGATACACAGTGATATTTGAGATATTTATAACTGGAAGAAAAGTCATTGGGAACTTTTACTATACTATGCAAAGTGCTTTGTATGAACTCTTATTTTGAATTGAATATTTATATGAACTCTCGTTTAAAATAGTATATATTTCTCGTTTTAGTTAAGTTGAATATTTCTTGTTTTAAATGTTTATTCTTAAATTTAATGTTTCTTTATTTCAAATACCCAAAAAGATTATAGATTTACTATTTACAACTTAATCCGATGGCTGTCAAAAGTGTGAAAGATAATACATGTATCTTGCACTCAACTAAAAAAGAAGCAATTATCGCTATTTTATAAAGTTTAGCCGGAGGACAATAATATACGATTATTATTACATGCGATTGGACAATATTATAATACATATTTTATGAGAACCTTTTATAATGTTTAATACCCTTAACTTTGAATTAATGTAGGTTTTGTAAACTGTTGCTTTGGGCAGTCTTCCCCTGGTTTTCAAACGGTACACTTGTAAATAATTTTATATATACTGTATGCATACGGTCTTGCGTTTAAAGCAGCCAAAGTGCGATTATAGACCAACAGACTTTAATGTAACCTGTAACAAAATTCATGGGGTTATATATTCACAATTCGACAGAGGCAATTGTATCTAAAAATAATCTCGCGGCCTTCCATATGTTTACTATAATGAGCAATAATCTATTTTCTGTAAATCTCAACATATATATTTATCACTATCAGATGTCTATGTATAATCACACAAAACGCTTTTTTTTTAAATTTTATTTAGAAAAGTTAAACTGGTTCCCCACACTAAACTCGTTCTCATTACGTTCTGGAAAAGGTAGCAAAGTTTGATGGATTCCTTTCTAGAGCTGATTATTTTCAAAACGTAGACACGTAGTTACACGATGATTGTCACATATGGAGAAGAGTTTGCTCGCCATTCCGGAGCACCTGAGACCACCACCCTCGGGTTTCAGTGCGGTTCCTGCTGGTCAGTCTTTGGTTTTCTATGTTGTGTTTTGTTAACAATTGTTTGTCTTATGATTTTTTTCGGTTTCCCATGCATGGCAGTGGCGGATCCAGAAATTTTCATAAGTGGGGGCCCACTGACTGACCTAAGAGGGGGCCCGCTCCAGTCACGCTTCAGTGATTCCCTATATAAGCAACCAAATTTTTTTCCCAAAAAGGGGGGGGGGGGCGGGCCCCCTGGGCCCCCTATAAATCCGCCTCTGCATGGCGTTGTCAGTATATTTTCGACCAAGGAGTTTGCCTGTACCAAGTCAGGAATATGACAGTTCTTGTCCATTCGTTTTTGATGCGTATTGTGATAAGATTTTGCCATGTGATTATGGACTTTCCGAATTGATTTTCCTCTAAGTTCAGTATTTTTGTGATTTTACTTTTTGGTATCTTTCGCCTCTATTTTGTAGAAACTCTGAATGCGATCTAAACAAATAAATTCCAAATGGTGATGAAGGGTTTTAAAAGCAAGGCTAGGTCTTTTGAGAACTTTGTAATCCCTTGAATTTTATAAATTCTGCAATAAGCTTTTCGTTTATTGATCAGATTACGCGTTGTGGGGATGAACCCGCGTTATCATCGCAAATTGTGACAACTTATGGTGAATCGTATGAGGATTTTGTGTTTGAACAATATCAGCTAGATGAAAACTAAAGGCTTTGAATATATGAACGTAGTATAAAACTAATAAGAGAAAGTGATATGATTGCTAGAGGGACAACTGTCGTTAAGTCTAGCAATCAATTTCTAATAAAATAAAACAAATGTTATACTAGTATTAATTAAAGAACAACGTTATAGGTGGCACGATAGTATTTCCTGGTCTATAAGGGATATACTGATAGCCTTTTTAGGATTTTCACCACTTTCTAGCACTGCCAAAAATTCTACATACACAGTTAATTGAAGTACTTTCATTATACATTGTACTAATCAGAAATACATTTGACAATGTATCATGACCGTTTACTTTTTTTGCTATTTAAAAAAAAAAACTAAGACCACTACTGCTTTTAGGTCTTTTATCATGCAGTGAATACAAAATGTAAAAAAAATCTCAAAAATACATTTTCACCTGTACGTAAAATTATTTCATATTTTTCTACACCTGATTCATCCCTCAGTTTGGGAAAGTATGTTCAGATGATACTGTATTTTTTGTCCAATCACACTGTCAAGATACATTGACTTAAGTAGGTTACAAAAAAGAGCAACCTAAATTCTGGAATGCAAATACTACCGTGCTACCTAGCTATATGTCCTCTCAAAGTTAACTGTTACATGATGCCATAAAATATTGTCCCTGAGGAGAGGTTTTGATTCCACCCTCATGTGGTATACAAGAGACTATTCTAAAAAAGAAAAAGAAAACAAACGGTCTGCTTTCTGGTGGAAACAAAATATAACAGAAAATAGCAACTATCTTCAACCACTGCATTCCAGGTTCCCACTTTTGGACAGACCTAAAAAAGAATGTGTTGGTTTAAAAATGTAAATGAGTGCACAACCCCTTAAGCATAGGGCAGCGGTATATCAGCACAACATTAGCGACGTCATTAGCATAGGACAGTGGTGCATCAGCACAACATTGACATGTGACAGTAGTGTATCAGCACAACCTCCTTAACCTGGGACAAAGTGTGTACCATTATACAACATTAACCTTGGGCAGAAGTGTACCAGCGGCAGTGGCGTATCAGCACAACATTTACACAGCACAGAAGTGTATCAGCATAACCTCCTTATTCTGGAACAATGGTGTATCATCACAACATTAATTACATTGGGCAATAGTATACCAGGGGGCAGTGGCGTATCAGCACATTAACATAGGACAGTGTATACACACAACCTCCTTTATCTGGGACAGTGATGTATCATCACAATATTATCCTTGAACAGTAGTGTACCAGGGACAGTGTCGTATCAGCACAACAGTAATCTTGGACAGTTTTAACATGGGACAGTGATGTACCATCACAACATTAACCTTGGGCAGTAGTGTACTAGGGGCAGGAGTGAATCAGCACAACCTCGTTAACCTGGGACTGTGGTATATCAGCACAACATTAACCTTGGGCAGTAGTGTTTCAAGGGTAATGGCGTTTCAGCACAACCAACCTAATAAAATATTGATCTCTGATTACGTTATACTACATCTAATTAAAATAGTGATCTCTGATTACGTTATACATATTGATCTCTGATTACGTTATACTACATATGAGTATGTAGTATAACGTAATCAGAGATCACTATTTTAATTAGATTGCAGCACAGCATTAACATAGGACAGTAGTGTATCAGAACAACCTCGTTAACCTGGGACTGTGGTGCATCATCCCATCATTAACATTGGGCAGTAGTGTACCAGGGCTTGTGGAGTATCAGCACAACATTTACATAGCACAGTAGTGTATCAGCACAACCTCCTTAACCTGGGACAGTGGTGTATCATCACAAAATTAATCTTCGACAGTAGTGTACCACGGGCAGTGGCACATCAGCACAAAATTAACATATGACAGTAGAGTATCAGCACAACCTCACTTTACCTGGGACAGTGGTGTATCATCACAACATTAACCATGGGCAGTAGTGTACCAGCGGCAGTGGCGTATCAGCACAACATTTAAATAGGACAGTAGTATATCAGCATAACCTCCTTTACCTGGGACAGTGGTGTATAATCATAACATTAATTACCTTGGGCAAAAGTATACCAGGGGGCAGTGGCGTATCAGCACAACATTTACACAAGACAGTAGTGTATCAGTACAACCTCTGTAACCTTGGACAGTAGTGTATCATCATAACATTAATTACCTTGAGCAATAGTATACCAGGGGGCAGTGGCGTATCAGCACAATATTTACATAAGACAGTAGTGTATCAGCACAACCTCCTTAACCTTGGACAGTAGTGTATCATCATAACATTAATCTTGGACAGTAGTATACCAGGGAGCAGTGGCGTATCAGCACAACATTTACACAAGACAGTAGTGTATCAGTACAACCTCCTTAACCTTGGACAGTAGTGTATTATCATAACATTAATCCTGGACAGTAGTGTACCAGGGGGCAGTGGCGTATCAGCACATTTACATTAGACAGTAGTGTATCAGTACAACCTCCTTAACCTGGGACCGTGGTGTATCATCACAACATTAATCTTGGACAGTAGTGTACCAGGGGGCAGTGGCGTATCAGCACAACAATTACATAAGACTGTAGTGTATCAGCACAACCTCCTTAACCTGGGACAGTGGTGTATAGTGGTGTATCAGCACAACATTTATCTTGGACAGTAGTGTACCAGGGGGCAGTGGCGTATCAGCACAACATTTACATTAGACAGTAGTGTATCAGCACAACCTCCTTAACCTGGGACAGTGGTGTATCATCACAACATTAATCTTGGACAGAAGGGTAACAGGGGTCAGTGGCGTATCAACACAACACTTACATCAGACAGTAGTGTATCAGTACAACCTCCTTATTAAACCTGGGACCGTGGTGTATAATCACAACATTAATCTTGGACAGTAGTGTACCAGGGGTCAGTGGCGTATCAACACAACATTTACATAAGACAGTAGTGTATCAGCACAACCTCCTTAACCTGGGAGAGTGGTGTATCATCACAACATTAATCTTGGACAGTAGTGTACCAGGGGCAGTGGCGTATCAGCACAACATTTACATAAGACAGTAGTGTACCAGAGGGCAGTGGCGTATCAACACAACATTTACATAAGACAGTAGTGTATCAGCACAACCTCCTTATCCTGGGACAGTGGTGCATCATCACAACATTAATCTTGGACAGTAGTGTACCAGGGGCAGTGGCGTATCAGCAAAACATTTACATAAGACAGTAGTGTATCAGCACAACCTCCTTAACCTGGGACAGTGGTGTATCATCATTACATTAATCTTCGACAGTAGTGTACCAGGGGGCAGTCGCGTATCAGCAAAACATTTACATAAGACAGTAGTGTATCAGTACACTTTCCTTAACCTGGGACAGTGGTGTATCATCACAATATTAATCTTGGACAGTAGTATACCAGGGGGCAGTGGCGTATCAGCACAACATTTACATAAGACATTAGTGTATCCACACAACCTCCTTAATCTGGGACAGTGTATCATCACAACATAATTCTTGGGCAGTAGTGTACCAGGGGTCAGTAGCGTATCAGCACAACATTTACATAAGACATTAGTGTATCAGCACAACCTCCTAAACCTGGGACCGTGGTGTATCATCACAACATTAATCTTGGACAGTAGTGTACCAGGGGCAGTGGCGTATCAGCACAACATTTACATAAAACAGTAGTGTATCAGTACAACCTCCTTAACCTGGGACAATGGTGTATAATCACAACATTAATCTTGGACAGCAGTGTACCAGGGGGCAGTGGCGTATCAGCACAACATTTACATAAGACAATATTGTATCAGTACAACCTCCTTAACCTTGGACAGTAGTATATTAGCACAAAACTAACTTTGATCTGTAGTGTGTCAGCACATACACCCTTTTTTAACCTGAGGCAGTGGTGCATCAGCAAAACAATAATTTTGGGCAGTAGTACTAGTGTATCTAAAAAATCCCCATAACCTGGGACAGCGGTGTATCAGCACAATATTAACCGTGACCAGTAGTGTATCAGCAGAGCCCCTTTGAACATCGGGCAGTCATTCATCGGTACAACATCAACATCGGGCAGAAGTGAATTAGTAGATCCCCTTTAACTAAAACGGTGATGTATCAGCACAATCCCCTTAATCTGGAACAGTGGTGTATCAGCCAAACCTCTTTGACCTGTGCTAGAAGTGTATCAGAACAATCCCCAAAACATGGCTGTAGAAATGATTGCAAGCTAATGAACTTTCGTTTTTGTCGACGAAGTTTACCAGATCGTGACATTGATAAACAATAAAAATAGCACGGGGAAAGTGTGTGTGTGTGTTAAGTGAATTGAAAGAGCTATGACTTTTTTTTCATATATTTCATGTGTTCCCATTTGTGACAAAATACTTACTAAGGTTAATGCCATTTTCTAATTTCCCTCATTCATTATTGATTATTGTCATACACATGTATATTATTTATTAATACGTCAATTTAAAAGTACATCTCTTTGTTTATCTTCAAACTTTCTATTTCCTTTTTAATATGCCTCTATTGTTTTTGGGTTTCGATACATTTTCTCCGCTTTTAACATTGATTTTCTATTCTTTTTTATTTATCTTTAACAATTTTAAATTAACAGCCAACAT
The DNA here is from genome assembly GCF_963676685.1 of Mytilus edulis. Taxonomy (NCBI): domain Eukaryota; kingdom Metazoa; phylum Mollusca; class Bivalvia; order Mytilida; family Mytilidae; genus Mytilus; species Mytilus edulis. The sequence goes on along the minus strand of NC_092350.1, from coordinate 79,416,382 downwards.
TGTTATTTAAGTCGGTAAACACAATTTTGTTATTCTAAAACAAATCTAAGCGGACAATATTGATACGCATCTAAGTAAAGTAAAGTATAGTTTACGTTCTTCCTGCTGCAGAAAAAAACCCAATTCAAAAGCAATATTAGAAATATAAAAATTTGTAAGTACAAACAATTAACATGATTAGAGGTCTTTACTCTGAAGGACGTTCGCTACTCAGTTTCAAAACAAAAAGCTTTTCATACGCATCTAAGTTCTTTGCATAGTTTACCTTCTTCCTGCTGCAGAAAAAACCCAATTCAAAAGCAATATTAGAAATATAAAAATTTATAAGTACAAACAATTAACATGATTAGAGAGGTCTTTACTCTTAAGGACGTTCGCTCAAAATAAAATGCTTTTCATAAAACTAGAATTATTGATAGGGGATTAAGTAAGGAATCAAAAAAGCAAAAAATATATAGAGGTCAATGTGCTTGTTTTCGAAATATAAGCCATTGAAATTTTGGCGGGAAAAGTTCTCTCTTGACTTTTCATAGCTGTATCATTGACACGTTAAAGTTCTCAAAATATATGAGAAAATCACAGAGCATCAAACTATGGTAAATCCCTGATAATAAGTATTTCAAAAGTGACTTAATAACCCTGCCACATTCTGTATGAATGCCTATCCCAAGCCAGGAGCCTGCATTTCAGTGCTTGTCGTTTGTTTATGTGTTACATATTTGTTTTTCGGTTTTTTTTTGTGTACAGATTAGGCCGTTAGTTTTCTCGTTTGAATTGTTTTACATTTGTCATTTCGGGACCTTTTGTAGCTGACTACTAATTTCTGTGTAATTTGGTCTCTTGTAAAGAGTTGTCTCGTTGGCAATTACACCACCTCTTCTTTTTATATTAAAATGTGCATTTGGTGCACAGAACTTACAACCTTCTTATGTTCATGGCTTGATAGAATGATCTGAGGATATCTTCAGTCCATATTCCCGTTACATCTATGCTAGCATGAAAGAACATATATTGTGCCGTTGAAATCTAATAATTTAAACTTAAAATGTGTATTTTCTGCATGCAAAACTCTGATTTTTGTGAAATATAAGTCAAAGGTTTTCTTCCGCTGAATAATCCATGTGGTATGATTGCCAATGAGACAACTGTCCACAAGAGACCAAAATGACACAGACATTAACAACTAAAGGCAACCGTACGGCCTTCAACAATGAGCAAAGCCCATACCGCATAGTCAGCTAAAAAAAAAAGCCCCGATATGACAATGTAAAACAATTCAAACGAGAAAACTAAAGTAGGTTTGAATCACTTATCCGTGTCATTTTCCGTTTAGTTTAATGCAAAATTCTATTTTCAATCGGGAATCAGACCACGGGCGACATTCATAAGAGAACATATACTTCCTACTTTTTATTACAGCAATAAATGACCTTCTATTTAAGTTGAACAACATACGGATAACTATTAAAAAAACCTGATTAAGCATAAAATTTTGTCTGAAAACCCCTGTTGGACATGTTCATATCACTCAACACAAGTTTAAAGCTATCATCACGGGTATTGGCAGTCGTAGACATTTCAGACTTCTTAGCAGTGAAAAGATAATATACAGATAATCGTTCCTCGATTAATCTTTCTTTAAACTTCGAAGGTTTCGGTTGGAAACGGGGGATATAATGTATCAATACAACATTAATTTAATAGAATTATAAATGTTGCAAATTATTGTATTTACCAATTTCACGAATTATGCAACCATGATTTCAACTACAGGCACATAAAGAGGAGACAGCAAGGGAGGGATCCAATAAAAAAAAGCAAATTGATTAGGCTTAAAACAGATAACAAGGAATTTGAAAAAGGATAAAAACAGATAACAGTTGTCATATCTATCATCATGTCTGTAAACATGGTCAATATAATCTAACAGTTCTCACGGTACTCTGACAACACACAGAATCTTAACTGCTTTACACGCGTTTTCTGTATAAGAAATGTTAACTGTAGTAATATAATATCTTCATGTGTAGCTAGCTGCTTGTAATAATGTGTAGTTTGAAATAAGTCGTTAATGAATACATACCTATATATATGCCAATGCTATAACAATATAACAAGGTGCCAGATTAAAAAACAAATGGATTAACTACCAAAATGGATCAACTGAAACCACCCATAGCCTTAAGTATAGAGGGAAATGTATCCGAGAATTGGAGGAAATGGAAACAAAAATTCCAGTTTTTCCTAGACGCTAAGTTCAACGAAAAAGCAAAAAAGTTGCTATGTTCGCTGTTACTTCATTGTAATGGAGAATATGCCGTAGACTTTTTTAACACGTTTAATTTCGTGAAAGATAATTAACAAAATTGCACCATTGCTATTGAAATTGAAACAATTTTGAAATCCAATAAAGAACCAGACATATGAACGTTATAAATTTTACACGTGTTCAGAAAGTGTAGGAGAAAACATAGACCACTATGCCACAGAATCGAGTCACAGAGCTAAAACACAGAGCTAATAGTTATCAAGGGTACCAGGATTATAATTTGATACACCAGACGTCCGTTTCGTCTACATAAGACTCATCAGTGACGCCCAGATCAAAATAGTTATAAAGCCAAACAAGTACAACGTTGAAAAGCTTTAAGGACCAAAAATTCCAAAAAGTTGTTTCAAATACGGCTAAAATGTAATCTATTCCTGGGATTAGAAAATCCTTAGTTTATCGAAAAATTTAAAGTTTTGTCAACAGGAAATTTATTAAAAATAAGCCAAAACATGTGAATTTGGACAGTTATGCGACAGATTTATAAGAGACAGGATAGTAGGTGGTATACCAATTGACAATGTTCGTGGAAGATTACTAAGAATTCCAGACTTGACACTTGCAAAGTCGATAGATAATATGCCGCGCATCGGAAGTTTCAAAACATCAATTAAAATGAAAAAAAACAACAGTAAATGCAACGAGGAAAGACTACAAATCAGGACACAAACCAAGAGTGAAGCATCGATACAAAGATTATAGAAAAGACAACCCGAGAGACCAGAAATACGATTGCAAGAAATGCGGAATGCAACATCTACCTGGAAGTTGTCCAGCTTACGAAATAAACGTGTAACCAGTGCAAAAAGCCGAATCATTTAAAGAAGATGTTCAAAAACAGAAGAATACATGCTTTTGAAGAAGAAAGCGACATCGGTGACGAATTATACACTGGATGTATCGAAAATCAGAAGAAAAGTGAACAATCTTGGATGGTAAATTTGAATTTGAAAGGAAAAAAAATCAGAAGTTTAATTTGGATACGGCCGGGTGCGCAGGCAAATGTAATTCCGTACAAAGTATTGCAATTAGTGAAAGGAGATATTAAAATTATTCCAAGCAAACCAAGAGTAGTCACATATTCAGGTGAATAATGGACGTGCTAGGAAAATGTTACATTAATGTATCTAATAAAGATAAAATTAAAAGAATGGAATTCGTAGTTGTTAATTTCAATGTTCAATGTATCCATGGTATCTTAGGATTAAGTGCTTGTGAGAAATTAAATCTAATTAATAGAGTTATGTCAGTTGCGAAAAGTACCGAATCTATTTTGAAGGAAAATAACGATTTATTTGATGGAATAAGTAAATTAGAAGAATATCATCATATTTAATGGGATAAATCAATCAATCCTGCTATTCATCCACCACTTAGAGTACCGATTGCTCTGCAAGAAAGATTAAAACCTAAAATAGATAGAATGGAAAAATTAAGCATTTAGGAAAAAGTTGAACATCCTACTGAATGGGTTAGTTCAATAGTAATTGTAGCAAAGACAGATGGTAAATTAAGGATAAATTTGGATCCCAGGGATCTTAATCTTTCATATTGCCGAGACAGGAAGAAAATACCGCTAAGTTAGCAGGAGAAAAATATTTTAGTAAGCGTGACATGCGTGATGCATCGATCCAGTGGATTCTGGAACATAAAATTGGATTTAGAAAGTTCAAACCTATGTGCGTTCAGCACACCATTCGAAAGATTTAAGTTTTTATACGCCCGTTTACGCGACGAATGATTGATACCGTTGTCCGTCTGTCCGTTCGTCGTTCGTCAACTTGTCGGAGATTAGCTCAAAAACGCTTTAACCAATTTGCATAAAACTTTGGTGAATTGTTTATATATATGGACGTGAGCTCCCTTTCGTTTTTTTTTTTTTATAAATTTTAGATTTTACGTGTCTGAGTTATGAGGTTTTATTAATTAAAAAGGGGTGATTTTCCAGTTTTCGGACCGAAACTTTGGTGAATTGTTTATTTCTATTGATATAAGCTCCCTTTTGATTTTCATAAATTTCTAATATGACATTGAGAATTAATTGAACTTTATTTGTTTTTAGTCTGACAACAGATTTAATAAGTATTGCGCATCAACACAGTGTATTACACAACAGCACAGTGTGTTGCACAACAGCAAGCAATTTTTAATTGAAAATAAATTCAATTCATAATACCAATTTCAAGTTCGTTGACTACATTTATTCAGAAACCTACAATGTGTCAAATATTTAATTACAATCCAAATTCAGACCTGTATCAAGCTTGAACAATGTGTCTATTTTAGCCCCAACTGTTCAGGGTTGGACCTCTGAGGGTGTATCAAGCTGCGCTCAGCGAAGCAGTTTATTGAGACTACCATTTGGAATCAAATCTGCTAACGCCAACTTGCAAGACATTGTGGTGAATTGTTCATATCTATTGTCATGAGCTCCCTTTCGATTTTTATTAATTTTAGATTTTACGTTTCCGTAACAGAATAACAGTTGAACCCCTTGCCCCCTCCATAATGCAGGATCTTGACCTTCTGAAAACACCCATGAAAATCAATCACAATGTAACTCGTCTATGAAGTCTATTACCAATAAATAAAGACAACAGTAGTATACCGGTGTTCTAATCGTTTAATTTGGAGAAACAAATCCGGTTTACAAATAACCTTAACATTGTCCATAACATTTCTCTCGAAATGTGGCAAGTTATAGACCGAAATACTATCAGCCTAATTCCATTCAATACAAGGAAATTATGAACAACTGTTGATGGCGTCCGTAAAATGTTCGAAGAAATAGCTTTAACTTCAACACTTCAAACTCTTGGTTAATAAGCTGCAATGACAAGTTAAGGAATTCCTAATAACAAATGCAACCTCTGGAATATCGTATTAACTGGAAAGAATACTTTATAACAATTATGCAGGCTGTGTAAGAATTTTACTAAACATAACACCCACAGAGATTCCTGGTGAGTAACAGCCGAAGACATATGTGTCTTGTACACTTAATTATCGCCAGACATAACAACTAACAATCAATAAACACACAAATAAAAAACCCAGGCAATCATAATAGGCATTCACTGAACCAAGTCGGAAATATGACAGTTGTTATCCATTCGTTTGATGTGTTTGAACTTTTGATTTTGTTATTTTATTAGGGACTTACCGTTTTAAATTTACCGCGGGGTTCGGTATTTTTGAGATTTTACTTTTCCCGTTTGAATGGTTTTACACTAGTAATTTTAGGGTCCTTCATAGGTTGCTGTGCGGTGTGAGCCAAGGCTCCGTGTTGAAGGCCATACATTGACCTATTATGGTGTACTTTTATAAATTGTTACTTGTATGGAGAGTTGTCTCATTGGCACTCATACCACATCTTCCTCTATCTACTAAATAAAGATTGCGTGCAATTTCAATGTACATATATCACATATTAAGATCTCAAAATATTCGTTTTCCAACACAAATGTATATTCCTAAAATGTATGTGGTAAACCCGCACTCATACCCTCTGTTGTACTTATTTACATCATTTTTTTAAGTTTGGTTGTAAAGTGAATTTTCTGCATTAAATTCATTTAATGGGAACTTGTCATAACTTACGCGGGTTATTCAGTGTGCACCACATTTTTTCATGTTATTTCCTTATAGACAGAAAAAATATTACAGTCATTCCTTAAATAAAAGAAACCGACTACTTGATATTACACAAATAATGTGACGTAATACAATCAATTGACATTTAACAAGTAGCAATTTTAATTGTTCAAACATTCTGTTACCGTACTTGTCTCACCGTTTTGTGCAATTCTATTTGTCCTGTACCAAGTCAGGAGGTGGGAGTTAATTTAATCAAATAGTAAGTTTCTATGTATGTTGACGTTAGATTACACTTCAATGGTTCTGTTTGTCTATTGTTTTCATCTTATAGTTGATGCATTCCCATCGTTTTTAGTTTGTAACACGGATTTGTTTTCTCTCAATCGATTTATGATTTTTGAAGAGCGGTATATTACAGTTGGCTTTATCTATTGAACTTTAATTAATATACTAGTAGTTATACTGTAGTGATAGTCAACGTAACAGGGATAACATCATAGTTCCGCAATGGGTATTCCAGTTTTACATTTGGTCATTATTTATAATGGTGTTTTGTCTACAGCATCGCAAAGGTTTACCATGAAATTAAATCAAAACTATTTTGATCAAAATGAGATGACGTTTACAGCATTTTCAGTCATTAAATGTGCTTTGAAGTGTAATGAATTAAAATCCTGTACTTATTACAGCTACAATGCCATTGACGAATTGTGCCTGATTCATTCAGCGGAGATCTACGAAGGAAAGTTGACATTTAAATCAAATACTACCTGGCGAACATATGAACCTGTTTCAAAAGGTATTAGTTATCTTTTCTGAATAATAATAATAATAATAATAATAATAATAATAATAATAATAATAATAATAATAATAATAATAATAATAATAATAATAATAATAATAATAATAATAATAATAATAATAATAAATAAATGAAATTAAAAATTTTGATATACTGATAATTATCATTACAATGTTTGATTTACGATAATTTAAAATAAGATTTCTTAAATTTTTGTTCTTTTTTCACATTTCCTGAGCAGTGTGAGAAATATAGATTCTACAACTGCAACAAGTGCATTACGATATTTCTCCACTCGAGACAGTTAAATTTTAGTATTTAAAGCACGAGGCTTGCCCAGCTTTTCAAATAAGTCGAATTTAACTGTTGAGAGTGTAGAAATATCGTAATACACGAGATACAGTGTGGAATATGTTTCTCTAATGATTTTATCCTTTCTTTTTAAAGATTTGAGGAAAGTTGTGTACTTTTAATGTGACATGATCAGGCATGGTCGCCTTTTTTCATGACGTGACAATAAGAAAATTCAAAGGAAAACAAGAAAATTTAACGTCACAATTAAATTTCAACCAATCATTTGCCGAGAACAGATTTTTTACTAGTGAGGAGAAATATTTTTCTCACACCGGTCAGGAATGTAAAAATAGCACAAAAGTTTAGAGAAAAATAATTCTCATCACTAGTAAAAAATGTCAGCAAATGATTGGTTGGCATTTAATTATGACATTAGATTTTCTTGATTTCTACTGAATAAAAAGAACACAAATTTCTGCAAATGTTTTATTCGGACGGATGAAAATCACAGAGAAACAGATGACAGGGCCACTATATATAGGTTTATCTTATATTTCTCCACAGTTAAATTGTAGTTATTCAAAAAGCTCGCCTTCAACAGTTAAATGTTAGTTATTTAAAAAACTCGGCACGCCTCGCGTTTTAGAAATCAAAACTTTAACTGTCTCGAGTGGAGATATCGTAACACACTTGTTGCAGTGATGAAAACTATATGTAATAACCAGGTTATCATTGATGAATACAAATAGAAGAAATGGGAATTTATTTTAATATTTCTTTTCTTTTATGCAAAGTTAACAAATGGGGAACATTAATCTACAATGCTGTCGCTGGTTCAGGGATTAAAGTGTACAGGTCTTTTACAAATGGAATGTTTCAACCAGAAAAGTATGACAATACAGGAAATTTCCGTTCATCTGCTATAGATAACTGGAACAGTTTGAACATTAACACAGTGAGTTAATATATTCCAAGGTATTTCTTTTAACGATTCTGTAACTATGTCTGCATGTTTAAAAAAAGAAAAAAATCTATTTCAGGGTGTCTGTTGTAGGATGTTAATCTAAAAAAAGGACGTTACTCTTGATTGAAACTGCGAATATTGTCTCACGTAAATCATTTTTATGAATGAATTAATTGCTGTAATGCATGACGCTGATTTCCTGTCCTGGTTAATGTTGTGGTCTTTATTGTTTCTTTCAGCCTTTTTTTTCAAAATCTAGCAGGGAATTTTAAAATTTTGGCCTCGAGTATGCAATTGGTACCGTAATTGTTAATACTTAAGGGATTTTAATTGTATTTTTTGTTGGACAGAGGGAAAAGTCTGACACTACAGTTATATGACTATAGCAATTCACTCAAGATATGGTCACGATTTGCATTGATTTGACATAACGTGTAGAATTATATTGACTTTCACGCTGTTCCTAATTTGCATATTATATAATTCGTCTTATTTCTTCTGTTGATTAAAAGAAAATAGTGCAAGTTTATTTTAGAAAAATGTTAGCGAGTAGTATATACATGACTTGAATATAAAGAAATTAAAACTAGGCGAAAGATCCCAAAGGGACATTTATACTCATTGATCAGAAAAGATATTTAATTTTTTTTCAGTATGCTGAATTATGTGCATTTAAAAGTGAAAATAAACAATGCGTGCTGTAAGAGTTTTATATGTAAATGATTTTCCAATAGCCAGATATCAGGAATATTGTTATTACAGTTTAGATTTTCATTTTTAATAATTTCAATAAAACAATATCCATATGCCCGGATATAAGTACAAACATGATATGTCCCGAAATAATTTCTCTCGTGATTTTATATTATATCTTCTGAAATTTCCGTGAATTGATTTTCAATTTGTAAAAGGTTATAAGATATCAATGAAATAAATTTTTAATAATAATTTTCAAACGTTTGACAGTTTTTGTTTCAATTCAAATTATTATTTATTTTAATGATATTTACATAGTTACGTTCTGTCATCTGCACGTATTTCTATAGACTTTTAAATTTGCGTTATCTCCCAATGTAGAAATAAATTCCTCATAGATACCAGGATGAAATTTTGAATATGCGCCATACACGGTTTCATCTACAAGAGACTCATTCATCAGTGACGCTCGAATAAAAAATTAAACATGGCTATATATGCTAAAAAAATCATTCAGATATATGCAATTGACTGTATCGTACCTTTTTAGATAGTTAAGGTTTGTATGGGTGTCTTCCTCCATCTTGGATTGTAAAAAACAGAGAATCAAAGGTCCAGATTTTCCATCAAGTTAGCAAAATTTGATGCAGGAATGCAGATGTTTAATGTACATTTTCATTTAAAAGTACCAATTTATAAGAATATAACTTCTAAATATTGATATTTTTGCAAATGTTAATTATTTTTGGTTGTTTTTATTTTTTTTAAAACTGGCATTTTAAGGGGAGGTAACTCTAAAAAAGTGTATTTTCTGAAGGATGTATGGAATTTTCCTATTTTGTATTTTAGCCGAAAAAAACGTACGGTGACCCTATCTTTTCTTTTGATATTCTCAAAGCAGTGTCTGAAAGCTATTTTTTCCTGAAGTATTTAACAATTCTATCATTTTGTTTAGTTTCTAATCACAAAATGGTGTTTTTTCCTGTATAATCCATACAAAATGTGTCATTTTGTCCCGTCCTGTAGCTTGAGAAAATGCGCGGTGACCTATCATTTTTATTATATTTTTCAACATATATCAATAGATACAACGTTTTGGCAAAGTATGAACAAATTCTATCATTTTTATTTTAGACTCCCATACCACTTTAAATGTAAACTAATGCGACTGCAGTGTACCTTACCTGATAATGCAGACTCAAATTGAAATATGATACTAGTAGACGGTTTTTTTTTATATATTTTTTAGAGTATGTATCAACTATGACACCCTATCAAAAGTTCTGAAATTGACGAAGGATCATTGAATACACAAGAAAATTGCTTATATCTTACATGGTTGCACTTTTTGTTTTTCTTTTTATACTTTTTGCAATAATGTCAAACAGAAAGGGAATCGATTTTAAACAAAATCGCAAGTAGCATTTTGTAAGTATCTAATAATCATAATTATAGGGCATGGACAAAAAATAAAGTCAATCTTTGTTGTTGGGTTGCTGTAGCATAGACACTGTTTCTTTTGTTTATACAATAAATACATGTTTACTTAATGAGAGGAGTCAATTGGGGGTCCGTTAACAGGTTAACACACCTCGATTTTGGCAAAAACAGTTACCAACAAATGCAAAAATGCTGATAACAGTTAGAAAAGTGGGTTGAAAACATTTAACAGCTTAAATGTCTCAGATTACAGTTAACGACACATTGAAAAGGGCCAACACAGGTTAACATTATATAAATAACACATTGCTGAGAGGGTGATAGAGCAGATTGTTACCCCGAGAAAACATTGTCAACTGAGGCGAAGCCAAGGTTGACAATGTCTTTTCGAGGGTAAAAATCTGCTCTATCACCCTCTCAGATATGCGTTATTTAATTTATTATACTGAATATTCTGTTGTTAATGTCGATTAAATTTCATATTCAAAGTAGTGAACTATGACGTCTTGTACATAACAACCATCCGTATTTAATAAGCGCACACTTGATCAAGCGTCTCCGTGAAGGGTAATAAAGTATTTACCATAGGATAGAGTCGTATTTGATAAAGCGCAAACTTGATCAAGCGTCTCCATGAAGGGTTATAGAGTAAATTAACACCCTCGTATTAGCCAATCAAAATCTGGCATTTTTGACATGAAGTATAATAAAAAAAAGTTATTGGCCCTCCTTAATGTAGGTGATTGCAAACATTAAAAAAGAAGTAGGGTCAATATGCAGTGAAATAATTTCATACAATTTTCATAATGTCTTTCGATCTCTATTTAAATTCACAGCATTTGCTTATTTCAAAACAGATCAGCAACTTATGTACGCCACAAGAAAGCCTGATACATCAATCTTAAAAATGTATAAGAAGGCCATCGTTAACCAAAACAAAACATACGTTGGAAGTAAAGATACCCGGTATATGTGTTCTTTCGGATACAAATTTATTTCTATATTGATAACCGACATTCTTTAATGCAAATTTTAACAAAAACATGCACTATCCACATGTAATTCCTTCCATAGCAATATGAAGCTCTGAATAATATTATGGTTTTGTAGAAATATGTTAAATTACGAAACAACGAATTAAGTATAATTCAAATCCTTCCTGGTATCTGCGATGAATGTATTAAAGTATAATTCAAATCCTGTTATCTATGATGAGCTATGATTTGTACTCTTTAATATTAAATGTTATGTAGGATTCGATCCCTGCTAATGAAATACATACGAAGGGAAATTGACACTACCTCTTTGGGTTGGTTGTAAACTATCTATTTGTAAAACTTTTTGTTTTGTTTTAAACTAACTATATATTATCTTTTGTTGATTGTTAACTAACTATTGGTTAACTTTTGTTGATTTAAAAAATCTTTCTCCTCATTATTTATTGCGAATCTCTCAGTTTTTACTCTTCCTTATCGTTTGACGAGAGTTGAACGTCGGTAACTTAGAGTACTAGGCTTAATTCATTGTTAAATATCATATTTACACAGTTTCAATGCAGGTCATTTTTTAATTTTTTTCTACCATGTATTAATTATTTATTTAAGGTTACCATAGTTATCCATACAAATAGCTTACCAGTTGTTGAAATGCGCTTTGACATTCCACCAGGAACCAGTAACACTGACTGGTTCTCCCCAACATATGTTACGACCAATGCATGGAATGACTTACCTTATTACTTATACGAGTATTTGTACTTCTCTGTTCAAGGGTAAGCGTATTAGTTAATCATATAGTACATTTATTGGTGAAAATGGAACAGAAGAGTACAATGTATTAGTTATGATATTAAAAGAGGGGCGAATAAAAGATATCAGAGAAACAACAAACTCATAAATCGAAAATAAACTGACAACGCCATGCCTTAAAATGAAAAAGACAAACAGACAAATATTAGTACACAAGAATATCCAAAATATGCAAATTAATTACACTACTTAGAAATCTTCGCAGATCGTTCAATGAAAAGGAAATAGTAGGAGTGACATTTTCAAACAGTCATGTTCACGACACTGTATGGTCACAGTACAATAAGTCAATAGCGTTACAATATACTTATCCATTTACTATTTTGTTTAATATTAGATTAAGAAATATTTAAAACGAAAAACAGATTTTTTCAGAGGTAAAAAAGAAGAGGGAATTAAAGAAAGAAAATGTTATTAGCCATATATAAGATTATATCTTAGCAGTTAATTAATCAATTATAAAACAAAATATTTTAAAGGAAATGATATAAGACAAAAAAATATGTCTCTTTTGCAAAGAATGAACACCAACGCAACGGTATCCTGACTTAAAGGGAAACGTTGTGTTGTTTATACGATTGCGTACATAAAATAAAGCAAAAGACGATAGTTTGTTTCAAGTTTCTGGGTGATGCATGCATGAATGGGAAAAATCCCAAACTCTGAGAAAATTCAAAACGGAAAGTCGGTTATCAAATAGCTAAAAAGCTAAAACACATCAAGTTTAAGGGTGATGCATGCATATATAGAAAAACACTCGAACTCTGAGGAAAATTCAAAACGGAAAGTCGGTAATCAGATGGCAAAATCAAAAGCTAAAACACATCAAACGGATGGATTACAACTGTCACCATCCTGAATTGAAGAAAATGGTAGCTTATACCTGGTTTTATAGCCAGATAAACCTCTAACTTGTATGACAGTTGCATAAAATTTCATTATATTGACAACGATGTTTTAACAAAACAAACAGACATAATAAGTAAAAATGTCAAAACTAGGGGTACAGAAGTCAACACAAAAAGGCATAAAAAAAGCACATTAGCAACGCCTGTTGTGTAGTAGTTCTCCTCTTATATTTGATGTCGTTTCCTCAGTCTTAGTTTGTAACCCAGATTTGCTTTTTTCTCAATCGATTTATGAATTTCGAACAGTGGTATACTACTGTTGCCTTTATTTACGCTGTCTATGCTCCTATTCTTGCTATGAAGTTGCAACGTATTATGAAATTTGAACTGCGATTAACTAGTTTTGAAATTTTCTTCTACAATACAAAATTGTGTTCAATTTTATGATTTACCGTGGAATAGTTAATTGATTAATGGAACTGATAAGATAATATTTAGTGATTTTTGTTGCTTTTCGTCGAGGGAAAAATATTTTATGCAAGTTTAAAACGGAAACTAATCAACAATAAACACAAAAGGTAGACACTTCTATATATATCAGGACGGCAATTGGAAAATGAGTGTTACAGGATAATGAAAGGTGCCTTGCAACAGTCAACATACCAACCCCTCAAACAGTCGATGCAATGTTCCCAACGTGCAAAGATCCTGGCACTCTCTTTACATGGTTCATCAGATTAAATGATCTAAATCTGAACGGACTGACCTTGAACTAGGGTTATCAAGTTACGAAATGCATTTAGAACACATAAACAAGTCTATAATTTAAAACAATTTCATAAAAAAAAAAGAATTAGACAAGACGAATTTGTTTTCAATTGTGGGGATGTTTAGCTTCGTCAAATACACATTAATGTCGTATATGAATAAAACTTTAAAGTCATATGTCATTTCAATTTAACCAAAATTTTAAAGGCGTTTTATATATTGTATATACTAGATGGGCTTAGTTTTAATGTAAACATGTGAACACATAATTTCGGTTTTTAGGAAAATCCTTTATTTTATTGAGATTTAAAACAAATGATCGGATATTGCGTTATTGTTTTGCCGTCCTCTAATTCACCGACACCGTTTTCATTTTGCAGTGACCTTAAAATATCACCTCTAGTTAAAATTTTGGCAACCACATAATGGTGTACGAAAGGGAAAACTCGTTATGAAAGAAAAGTTTAACAAACGTGGAAAGAAGATATCATCAGTTGACTCTGATTGAAAAAAAAATACACCAAAGTATTTAACAACCGTTATAACAAGGTTGTGGTCATTTTTTTAATAAACTTCCTGTTAACAAAAGTTTAAATTTTTCGAAAAACTAAGGATTTTCTTATTCCAGGCATAGATTTCCTTAGCCGTATTTGGCACAACTTTTTGGAATTTTGGATCCTCAATGCTCTTCAACTTTGTTATTCTTTGGCTTTATAAATATTTTGATATGAGCGTCACTGATGAGTCTTATGTAGACGAAACGCGCGTCTGGCGTACTAAATTATAATCCTGGTACCTTTGATAACTATTGTATTACCTAATTGGATCGTATGAGCACTATACATAAAAATTAAACATCGCTCTATCATCTCAATTGTTTTTTCACGATCTTTGTGATTCTATGAAGACTGCTTGTGCAAGTCACAACCATAAACGGCCTGGTCCTAGCCGGGAGCCTGTAGTTAAGTCGTTGCCGTCGGTTCATGAATGTCATATTTATTGTTCGTATTTTGTTTTTGTTATAAATTAAGCTGTTTTTCTCAATTGAATTGTTTCATATTAATTCATGTTTGAGCTTTGGCTGACTATACGCTATTTTTTTCTTTCTTATCGATGAAGGCCGCATGATTGCCTATAATTGCTTACATCCACTTTCGTAATTTGGTGGATAGTTATCTCATTGGCAATCATACCTCAACTCCTTATTTTTCATATTAAATAGAAAAAAAATAAATAGCAGGCACACGTTTCGATTCATGTTCATTGAATAACGTATTTCTGTAGATTACATGTTACGAATTCGTATTTAAAAAAAACCGTACACAGATGTCTAAGTTGAGTATATTTCATTAACACTTTAATCACAAGAAACTGGTGTCATATGATTTAAGCATAGGTAGGATGCAACTAATTGAATACCTTCCACAATATTTAAAGAATATTTCAACACCTTTTCAGGGATTACTCCAGGAGGTTTTTCATATATAAGAACTACGATTTGTGTTACGCAACTGAATTAGGTTGGTTTGTCGTGGTGGACTTCTATGGTTACACCTGCGATTTTGACACTACAAATAATTACCCAGTGTTTAGATACACAGAAAACACGGCCGGTAGTTTCGACCATGATGGTAGGTATATATACTTATGTAACGAGTGTTAACGATGTAATTTATATAAGTAGCTAGTATATACCATTTATTTAACAATTAAGTAAAACAAGCAATTGGATATCCGGTGCCTTTTTGTCTGTTCAAATAATGTTCTTCATCGATATGTTTCTTAAATGGTTTAAATGAATGGAGGTGTATGTTACGTAATTTAAAATGCAAAAGCTCCACGTTCCTAAGTTAATATTAAAAAAAAAGTATTTATCGAGAAACACGAGTTCAATGATTTCTTATAAAATTGTCGATTAAAGACAAATGTACATGATTTTCACATTATTATTTTATGAGTAGTCAGATCATTGTTTTGATATGACGTCGCTAAAGATGATAAGATTATAACTCAGACGTCCCAAAACTAAAGTGCTATCTTTAATAGCAAATGTTTCTGTCTTGATATACAAATACGAGACCAGGCCTCACGGTCATAAAACTTTCGAGCATGATTTTCGTACTCAGACTCGAAAATCAACCAATCAAATTGCTGGATTTTATGTTTCGAGCATGATTTTTGTGCTCCGAGCACTGAGCAAAGTTTTATGCCTTCAAGGCCAGAACTTATCCATGAGTACATTAACACTAATACTTGCACGGTACGCTTTTCTAGTTACCTATGATATTTAAACAAATCACCTGCAATTGTAAAGAAAAGCTACATTTTTTTTTAACATTTTTTCGATTAAGATGGACACTTTTGCCACTATTGAAACAAATAAATCGATAAGATATCAATAATATTCAGAACCTGCATGAGGATTTTTTTTATCTAAAATAGAGCGCAACAACTCAATGCTATGTATCATTTCTTAAAGTCCGTGTAAATGATCTGATAACAAGCAAACTATAATGACAAGGGCCAAAAGTAAAACAAAAGTTAACACATGTCAAATTCGCCGTTTCAAATTCTAATGCACCCTGGGAAATATTTTCAAAAGTGTACACCAAAACGTCGTGATTGGTTAATAATTTCATAATCAATGTCAATTCAACAATTAACGTGACGTTATTTTAATTTTGAGGTACGAACGATGAAATTATCCATGATTCTTAAGATTCTGAAACGGCCAATTAAGTTGACCACAGATATATCTTTAACTGATTGTAGCTTGAATCATGTCCTTTTCATCAGTGGTCGTGATACCACCAACTTCTTATCTTTACAAGACAGTAGGACGGGTTCCTTTAGAGTATACCATACCTTTTAGTTTTAGAAATGAGCCAAAAAGATATACATTTTGGTGTTATGTCGTTGTTCTCCTCTTATATTTAATGCGTTTCCCTCGGTTTTAGTTTGTTACCCCGATTTTGTTTTTTGTCCATGGATTTATGAGTTTTGAACAGCGGTATAATACTGTTGCCTTTATTTAAGAAGATATCTTCAGTCAATAAAGGAAACAGTAATATGCCGCTGAAGTATACGACATTTGTTCATATCTATTTTTTTCTCCATAAAGCTATGTTTTTGACAAAGTTTAAGCGTCACAAAGAAATTAGTCCAAAAATGTACAGATAACGATTTATTATTCATTTATGACAATAACCAATCTGAAATTTAAAGGTGTGAAGATATTTGTTACTTTGCAACTCCAGGGGTAAAGTCATATATTTTGTCATACCTTCTCCATTTGAAAGAAAAATAAATGGAGCGAAGACAATTAATACATAAACTGTTACTTTCAAAAACAACGCAGATAAAGTAAAATTGTACACGATTCAACACTGAAGCCATTCCATCCACTGTGAAACAAGAGTACGATTGAAGGGATTAGGAAGTATTAGCAGTTGATGCTCGGCCATCAACATTCACTTTCATTTATAAAATTATATCTTCTATTTCTTATTAATTGTAATTGTATTTTTTTCACAGGTTACAAAGATGGAGAAGTATTTTCGATTTTCATTTCGTGACTATCAATACATTTGTTATAAAGAAGAAACACATATTATTGACGACAAAGGAATCTGATTACATTTCAGAAACTATCGAGATTACACTCAGCTTTTGATTGCGTTCGTGTTGCTTAGTTTTTGGTTTTATATGTTGTTTTGTTTACAGTTGTTTGTCTGTTTATCTTTTTCTTTTTTAGCCATGACAATGTCAGTTTATTTTCGACTTATGATTTAAAATCTTTCTTTGGTATCCTATGCTTTACTTTTAGTATATATATCACCATTTCGTTATATTTTCAATTCGAACTTAGATCTTAATTTTGATATTATGATTCCATAGACAAATTTAAGGATCTGCTATGATATATTTTCTATTTTTGGCTTGCTCATGAAGAATAATTTTTTTTTTAAATGTTCACTTGTTATTATCACTTTATATTTTAATAAATATTTATCCCATCACAATATCCTTTCGAGTCATAATAATAGATAGAGGAAGATGTGGTATGAGTGCCAATGAGACAACTCTCAATCCAAGTAACAATTTTTAAAAGTAAACCATTAAAGGTCAATGTACGGCCTTCAACACGGAGCCTTGGCTCACACCGATCAGAAAAGCTAAAAAAAGGGCCCCAATAATTACTAGTGTAAAACAATTCAAACTGGAAAACCAATCGAGCATTTTTCATAATACAATTAACAACGATACTTGAGTGTTTGTTGCACCAGAGTTTCATATCCAGAGTTCAGGGCAGTAAGTTACCCAATCTGTCAATGTCATTTAAAGCATTCGTACATGCTATGCCCAGGAACATTGATCACACAGTTTCAGTAACAAGCAGCTATTCAGTCAAGCTCTTGATGCATGAACATATACAAGTCACTATTAATCCCTTGTAATTGATTTATCAATCGCTAGGCGAACCCAGACGTAGAACATCTAAATCGCATGTATCATTTAAGTTACAATTTGATTTATGAAAGCGAATAAAAGCAAACAGTTGATCTAAGCGAGTATTTTTAGAAATCAAAAGTTTTAACAATAAAACATATCTCCTTTATGTCATTGGTATTGCAGGATCGTGATGTCGTTCTTTTTGGTTTATCAAAGCAACGCCTGAATAAAGAGTAAAATAGATATATTAAATGATGGTAATTAGCACATCCACCTGTAAAATAGTGTTTGTTGGATTTATATATATATATACAATAAAATTGAGAATGGAAATGGGGAATGTGCCAAAGAGACAACAACCCGAACATAGAAAAAAACACAACAGCAGAAGGTCACCAACAGTCTTCAATGTAGCGAGAAATTCCCGCACCCGGAGGCGTCCTTCAGCTGGCCCCTAAACAAATATATACTAGTTCAGTGATAATAAACGCCATACTTTTCCAAATTGTACACAAGAAACTAAAATTAAAAAAAAACAAGACTAACAAAGGCCAGAGGCTCCAGACTTGGGACAGGCGCAAAAATGCGGCGGGGTTAAACATGTTTGTGAGATCTCAACCCTCCCCCTATACCTCTAGCCAATGGTCTAAATTGAAAACTACGTTCAAACATATGATTGCGTTGGATAAAAACGCAATTTTTATACGTATTTATGTAAAACAAATTTCGTTGTAGAAGGGTCTAAATACAGCACAAACAACATTTTCCAAAAGACCAAAAAAAAAGTGAAAAAGTATATTTAAACAAAACGCATTTGACTAACAGGTCGAACAACTGATGTCCTGTAACCCTGCTGACTGCCATTGGCGATTGCCAAATAAAATTGATCACAAGATGTAACAAAATGGATCTTAATTAAAATTTAATACTAAACAGAAAAATATAAACTTGTGGCCAAGATGTTATGCCACAAACATAAGGTGTCAATATCTTTTTTGTACACCAGATCCGGATTTCGAATATATATATTAGCTGATGTGACATGATTGCTGGTGGTACATTTATTAATACGACACCGAACGACATGGATATATATATGCAACCACTGTACTTCTTTTTGAAGATACAAGATTGCAAGCGGACAAAAGCCCGGGTATGGCAAGATTTAAAACAATTCAATATAGAAAAAATAACGCCCGAATTCTGCTGTAGTAATTAAATGAAAGAAAATATTACAGACATCAACCAAAAACAACAACTAAATTTCAGGTTTCTGACTTGATAAATGCTCATGTTTAACACTTTAAAAAAAAACAACGGGACACTGGAGTAAAAACACAAAAATAAAAAAAACAACTGTAATGTTTAAAGGGCTTAACCATGTTAACTCATCAAATCTAGTACTCACTAGTATTCATTTTTGATGTTTTCTGTTATGGTTTCGGTTGGATAATCTGTTATGTCTTATTGATTTTAGTCCATATAATTATAATATTGAAATTCTTTAGACGAGTATTGTGAAAATGATTAAATAAAGTTCGAGAATACATGTTAGTTACATAAGCGCGTGACTGTTTTTTTTTATATCCTGTGGTATTTGTCGTTGATTTTAATATGTTCGTTGTTGTTCTGCAGTTTGCATGTTGTGCCGACTATAAAATTATTTGTTTCTGCATTTCTCTGGGATGAATGTTCTTGCGTTTGTTTGAGCTGTATTTCTGTTACGTAGTGTTGCCATTTCCGCGATATTATTTAACATTGTCATAAAGCTAGCTATTAAACCAGAATCAACCCATTTTTTTCTTCTTAAAATTTCCAAGTTTGGAATATAACAGTTGTTATCAAATAGTTCATTTCTATGTATTTCGGCGTTTGTTTTTTGTTGCACTTCTGTATTCCTGTTGTTCCTTTGTTTTCCTCTTAAAGTTAATGTATTTCCATCGGTTTTAGTTTGTAACCCGGAATAGTTTTCTCTCAATTTTGTTTTTTTACTTTTAAACACCGGTATACTTCTGTTGCCTTTATTCGTATGATTTGGATATAATCGATGATAGACAAAGACTACATTTAAAGATCTTACTTCAGTGCTCAATTGATAATCTTTTATAAAGATTATATATTTCATATAGTAGAACGTTAAATTATTCACTTCGATATAACCGATGTCGGTTAAAGACAACATTCAAAGATCGTACTTCAGTGTTCAATTGATAACTTTTTATAGGGTTTATTTATTACCAATATAAGAACGTCTAATCATTCACTTCGATATTAAAATTTTATAGACTTTGTTTTGTAATGTTAATATATGTAACTTTTTCTGATAGAGATAATGCTTTGCAGATTATAATATTAACGTATATTACAATTAACAGTGTGCTGACAGGTGTCTATTTTTGTAATTTTTGTAATGAGTATTCTCGATGTATTAATTTGTATACATTAATCGCTTTAGGATATCAAATCTAATAGAACTAGTAAAAACGGTCTAAACTCGTCTTTGTTCGCATAAATTGTAATTCAGTAAACTGGCTAAAGCATTATTTCTAGACTAAAAAGTTAAAATTGGTTTATGTTCACATTGAAACAATAGAGAAAAAAACAGTGTAAAATAGAATGGAAATAGTAAAGCTATATATATGGTCTACAAATATAAAAATAAGATAAAAGTTACCAAAAACCTCATAGTACGACAGATCAGAATAACTACAAAAACAAGGCTCTTAACAATTAGACATACGAACAAAATAATACGAACAACGGATGGTCAAGATATTAAAAGAAATGTTTCACAGTTGAAATAAAATGGTAAATTAACAATGTATGCCTATTAGAAAAGTCCTAGCAAGAATATAGATGCTATCATGATGCAATTGACAAACACACATTTTAGATCCCCAAAAGGGAAAGAAAAGATGGAAGAATTGTTTTAGCAACAATGTAGTCTATTAGATATAGCATCTTGTTCATTTATAAACCTATGGAACGGTAGTTAATCGATATAAATAAAGTAAACACTAGTATACCGCTATTCGAAATTCATAAATCGATTGAGAAAAAAAAAACAAAACCGGGTTCCAAACTAAAAGTGAGGGAAACAGTATCATAAATCGATTAAGAAGATAAAGCAAGATAAAAAAAAAACCCAGAGGGAATCTACAAATGGAACTAGACCAGGGTCGTATACAGGTTTAACGTTGTTTGCTATATATGCATCACACGCCATGGAAAGCAACCAAGTCGAACTGATATCAATAATGAATTGGGATAACACATATCGGATCGTTTGACCAAATCCAGATGCTGACCGTACATCTTATATGGGATCAGTTTTGTTTTTTCGTCCACGTATCTTTGTTGTAGCAGTTTTTGTACCCCATATTAAAGTACAAACATGAACTATGTTCACGCAATAAATCGGGTTCATATTGTATACTTGAAAACACCTTTTTGACCAACTGATCCTTTATTAAACATACAAACGCACAATTGTTTTGTTGTTCTTTACCAAAGAGGGATGAAAGACACCAGAGGGACAGTCAAACCCATATGTTTTTACCAACTTATTATATCTGTTGCTTAATTTTCATTTAACAGAGTCCGAAATTCCATCATTTTACATATGTGCTCGATATTTATGTTCTGTTCTTACGGTATGGTCTTTTTTTTTTATTCTACATTATAAATATGCGCGGAGATGTGATATCATTGCAATTGAGATATCTATCCACCAGAGTTATAATGAAGTGGAAGTAAATACAGGGCAACAATAGTATAACTAAAATCACAAAAAACTGAACTCCGACGAGGAAAATTCAAAATGGAAAGTCCTTTATCAAATAGAAAAGTCTATAGCTTTGAGTTGTGAGTTTGTCATTTGATTAAGGAGTCTCCGTTTGGAATTTTCCTCGGAGTTTAATATTTTTGTAATCTTACATTCTATAAATTATTGAATATTTGTTTTTCATTTTTGCTAATGTTCTTTGTTTCTCTGTCATTTTGTGCTTCTTGTTTACATATGTTTTGTTTTAAAGTGATAAAGATTATAGCACGATGTTTACTGCTGTACCCCCATTTTTGACATTTTTACCTATTATGTCTGTTTGTTTTGTTCACACATCATTGTCAATGTAATGGAATTTGATGTGACTGTCATACAAGTGAGAGGTTTAGCTAGCTATAAAACCAGGTTTAATACACCTTTTTCTACATAAGAAAATGCCTGTAACAAGTCAGGATTATATGATGGCCGGATGCGGCCATTTCGCGTTTTCGCGTTTTCGTGTTTTCTCCTTTCAATATGCAAACGCGAAATCGGGAAATCGAGAAAGCGAAATCGAGAAATTAAAAAATCGAATTTCTAGATTTCACATTTTCGCGTTCCCGATTTCCCGATTTCCCAATTTCTCGATTTTACGATTTCTCGATTTCCCGATTTACCGATTTTTCGTTTTCTCGATTTTCCGATTTCGCGTTGGAAAAGTGAAAGAAGAAAACGCAAAAACAAGAAAAGGGGAAATGACCGCATCCGGCCACCATAGGAATATGACAGTTGTAATCCATTCGTTTGATGTGTTTGAGTTATTGATTTTGCCACTTGATCACGGATTTTCCGATCTTTAATTTTCCTCGAAAGTCAGTATAGTTTTTGGTTTTACTTTTTCGTCATAGATAATAAACAATTACAAGCCACCATAAGATGTTCAATAATGAAAAGCCAAGCGATAATCGGCAATAATAGTTCCCACATCGAAAAATGTGCACCAGTTTAAACCAAAAAAAAACTAACGACGTAAGATATAACAAAATAATTTCCGAAACATAAATATGGCAGACATGACCCTCTCCGGTCGATTACTATTTTTCAAAAGCAAACGTACTATTCATCCATTATACATTCTCTATAATAAAATTTAAATTTATTGATTTTTTTATTCTGTGATCTATAGACTATAAAGTAACTGTTGATCATAACAGCACATGACATAAGTATAACCATCACATTACATCACATGTCATAGGTTTTAAACTAGCGAAAGAGTGTGAAGATTGCACAGTTGTCACGAAAGTTGGGAAAAAATGAAATGTGTAATTTGTATTTCGTTCGCATTTTATAGCTGTGTTCTATGTACAGCGTTGCAGAAATTCATTATGAAATATGACAAGAGTTATTTAGAAAAATATATTTCAAACATTCGAGTATCCTCGGTTGTTCAATGTGCTGCCAAATGTTATGAACGTGACTCGTGTACTTACTACAGCTACAGTTCTGTTGACGAATCGTGTTTTATTCATTCACAAGAAGTTTATGAAGGAAACTTTACATATAGAATAGATTCTAAATGGAAAATATATGAAAAAAATCCAAAAGGTATTAGTATGATAATATTTTTATTTTTCAAAATTTAAATGTAACAGGTGCTAACTGATGAACGAATGCACAGTAATTTACGCAACAATAGAGATAATTTTAAACATAGAATATCAAATCAAATATACCGGTATATTAAAAAAAATGTGGTATGATTGCAATGAAACTCTTCACAAGGGACCAAATGACAGAAATTAACAACTATAAATCACCGTACAGCCTTCAACAACGAACAAAGTCCGTACCATATAGTCAGCTATAAAAAGCCCCTAAATGACAAATGTACAACAATTCAAACGAGAAAACTTTACGAGAAATAGTATGTACTTTTGGATATTTACGTCTTTTCTTTTTTTTCTCCGAAGTCAACAAATGGGGGAAACTTGTGTTCAATGCTGTTGCAGGCTCAGGGATTGACACATATCGAGCTTACATCGATAAATCGTTTGAACCAGGAAAGTATGATAATACTGGCAATTTCCGATCATCGGATATAGACAACTGGAACAGTCTGAATATAAAAAAAGTGAGTATTAAATTATCCTATGAATAAACATATATATATATATATCAAAGGTGTGAGTTCGAATCCCGCTGAGGGACGGACAAAAATTTGTCAGTATAAAATCTAACTCTAACACTGTTTGGTGTAATTTTCTGACTTATATATATATATATATATATATACATGTCGTTATGAATATAAGGTAATAAGAAAATATTACCATATACTTAGACTAAATAAAATATGATTTTTACTGTTTGATAATAGCATTAAGGTAGCACAATACAAAGAGTATTTTACTTCCAATCACTAACCTTTGAAATGCTGTAACTTTCTTATGAATGCATAGAAAATAATAAAAGAGGTATATATAGATAGATAAAAGATTAATCTTTTAAATAAATGCAATATTTTTATTATGCAATCATTATGTAATCAATTATTATGTAATTAGTGGCAAAATCTGGGTAAGTTCACTTGAATGAATTTAGCTCTATCATCTCTTTAACTATACAGAAAATTTTAACGGAATCTTAATCAACACATCATGGGCTTCAAAAGGGTGTCTCAGATTGTCTCTATGGTGTTCCATTCTCTCATAAATCTCTAATTAGTGTAAACATCCTAACCACATAAAAGAAGATAATGTTCAATTAGGTGTAAAATTTGATCTATACATTCTATCTGAAATCTGAGACACCCTTTTGTAGATAATGGCCATAGGAACAACATATAATAAAATCAACCCTCTAGGGATACCTATGCAGAAGCTAATTTCATTTGAAAGAGGAAATTTGGTGAAAAATATTTTAGACACATTTAACATTATAATTGGTTACATAATTGTTGCATAATACTAACATTGCATATATTTGAAAGAGTAATCTGTTAGCTATCCAAAACTACCAATTTTATAAATTTTCAAGCATTATTAAGAAAGTTACAGCATTTTAAAACTTGGGAGTTGGAGTTATAAAATCTTTGTATTGTGCTACCTTAAATGAACGTAAACTCCATACTTTTCGAATTGGTGCTTAGCGGGCTGATATGAAAAGTTTATCACATGCTTCGATTGTTATCACATGCCTTTCCATATCGCATGGCATTCCGGTGATACTCGGCAAATTCCGGAAACTACACATCAAAGCTACGTTTTCAGTGAAAAACATTACAAAGTAGTGTACAAAACAATGATTTGGATACTGGAAAGTAAATTGTGTAAAATAATAAAAAAAAAAAAAAAAAAAAATAGAAATTATTAAATAAATGCCTTTTTTAAAGTTTTAAACATAATTTAGAAAGTGACTTTAAAAAAACAGTGTTCATTATTTATATTTTTGATTATCTTTTTTTTGTCGATTGTATTTTCTTCTTTGTTGAGCATATGATAGAAAGATTTCATATCAATTGTACTTAATTTGGGGTCCGACGTCCTTGAACTTTTCACTCTTTGAACTCTTATTTGGGAACCACGTAAAAGGATCAATATATGAATCTGTTATTTTTCTCCATTGTTGAAGCATATGATAAAAAGATCATAACATGTCATTTTTCATATCGCATGTATTATCAGCCCTCGGTCAATATCAGCCCTCTAGCCATGCGGCTCCTGGGCTGATATTGAACCTAGGGCTGATAATATATGCGATATGAAAAATGCCATGATATTTTCTGATATTATCACATTGGTTACAATGAATTAGATTGATTTCCAAGTGAAATAAAATCCGATTATATAACATGTGAAATACACGTGGTCATTTATCTCCTTTTTTTTATGCGATATGAAAAATGAACAATTTGTTTTGTTCCGACGTTATCGACGTTTCGACAACGCCTTTTTTAGTATGACCCACACACGGTCATACTAAAAAAGGCGTTGTCGAAACGTCGATAACGTCGGAACAAAACAAATTGTGAATGTTTAGGACAGAAAGAGTGTCTTGCATTTATTACAAAAAGCCAATTGCTAATGTAATAAAAACATAACTAACCAAAGAATTCAAATATAGAAAAATATTCAACTCGTGACCAAACAACAATGATAATTAACTCGTGCGCTACGCGTATTAGTGAATTAATGCGTTGTTTGGTGACTTGTTGAATATTTTTCTCTATTTTAAATCTGTGATTAGTTATTCCATAGAACTCAATATAGTATTGTTTTGCATATTTGATATTTTATAATAATAAAAAATGAACCTGATTTTCGAACTTCTCCCTCTATGTACTAGTTTACAAATATGGCTATTTAATTTCATATGAAAATCAACTAGTTATGCGTGAAAATGTAAATGAAAATTGACAACATAATAATACATGTTTTATACAATTATGCAAGTTTCATGGTAGCTCATCAGGAGTTCATTGACCGTTACGGAATGACCCAATTGTTGAAATCGCAATCCCGTCTTCTTTTCCGATTGTCACATACCAAATTTAGGGTTATCACTAGTTTGAACTAAGTGGGAGCCTATTTGATTTTTTTGAGGTCTATAATCAATGCTCTTAAGCTTATATTTTTTTAGTTTATAACTATTTTGATATGAGCGTCACTGATGAGTCTTATGTAGACGAAACGCACGTCTGGCGTACTAAATTATAATCCTGGTACCTTTGATAACTATTATGATGCTTAAGTTTTTATTTCTATTACTAGTAAATGTTCTGTAGACTTCTGTTTGTATTTTCGGTGTATTTCGGTTTTTTTCGCATGTCGTTGTCGTTTTTTTGTAGATTCAGATAAGGATTTACGACGTTGATCATTTGCCTCTTATTGAGGTAGAATAATATATAAAGAACAGTCCGACCGAAGATTTTGATTTAAATATTCTTAAAACATATGTAACGGTATAATTGTTTTTGTTGATAAGGATAAGGATAATGCGTATGTCTAAAAATTTTCGAGAAGAATTAGAACTGTAAGGCGGATAAGGAAAAGACGAGTGGCATATGGAAATAACTGAAAATATACATCTTTTTGTAAAAAAGGGTGGACTGACGACGATTCTGCTACCTACATCATAGACGATGAAGATACGTATTGCTCCAATTCCAATTCCGATTCGTCTTACTGAAGAGAGGAATGTACATCAAACATTTGAATCGAGATCCGTTTTTTTCGATTATAAACTTAATACATTGCATATAATAATAAAAAAAAAGATAAATCGAGTACCCTGCGTAATTCGATTGTGATCATAATATTTAAAACAGAAGAATAGAGTAACCTAGGTTCTTTGATTGTAACCTTAATATTTGAAAACTGATGGCTCACAAGCTACATCTAATTAAAAAAAAAATAGATGTAAAGCAAGAAGAAAGAAAAAAAGTGGAGGAATCGGTTTCTCTATCATTTTCAGACGATTTATTAAAAAGACTGCATTAAATTCTTTTAATGAAATCTGCAAAATTATTTTCTTTTGTGTGACCTCATTAGGCCTTTTTACATACTGTCATTTTATATTTGATTATGATAAAGTTAATTTATTTGAATAGATGGTAGAGTAGTTATATTCATTTGATATAATACTTTATATATATTCTCATTCTTCAGGTTTTTGTTGTTATTCATGCAAACAATAAACCGACTGCCGAGATAAGGTTTGATATACCACTAGGAACAAACAACGTAAACTGGTTCTCTCCATCATATGTTTCGACAAATACATGGAATGACCTGACTTATTCCATCAGTGACTACCAGGTGTTCTCCGTCATAGGGTAAGCTTGATAACAGATATTAAAAAAAATGTTTTTATAAAATATATTTCACGATGGAACATTATCAAAGGAGCAGTTCGCTTATTGTTGTTTTTTTTTTTAAATGAGAGAGTTTGCTTCTTTCGATTTTTTTTATAAAATAATGTGAATGTGAATTAAGTTTAAGGAAGTTTGCTGCTCAGTATCAAAATAAATAACTTTTTATAAAACTAGTATATATTGATAGCGTATTAATTGAGGAATAAAAAAAGCCAAAAATTTATATAGGGATCAATGTGCTTGTTTTCGAGATATTAGCCATTGAAATTTTGGCGGGAAAATAATCTCTCTTGATTTGTCATAGCTTTATCAATGACAAGTTAAAGTTCTCAAAACCTATTAAAAAATAAAAAATTTAAAAGACTTTCACAAATGGCTTATGATTATACATGTTAAAGATTTATAAAAAGAAAAAGGGAGGTCCATGGACAAAAATTTTTAAGGCATTCAAATTGATAAAACCAGAGGATTTCGAAAATTTGACAAACATTTCAAAACATGACAAGCAAACATCCTTAAAGTACTTTCAATTATTAGTTTTTCTTTTGTGTAATTATCTTTTCAAATTTGTATATATGGTGTATGGTTATGCATTAATACATTGTATTGGTATCACTATCTCTCCTAAGGGAGGCTAATAAAGATATATATAATTAAAAAAGATAAGGAA
This sequence comes from Mytilus edulis, assembly GCF_963676685.1. Taxonomy (NCBI): domain Eukaryota; kingdom Metazoa; phylum Mollusca; class Bivalvia; order Mytilida; family Mytilidae; genus Mytilus; species Mytilus edulis. Next base: position 79,388,073 of record NC_092350.1, on the reverse strand, counting down.
AATTGCTAGCATAATGACCGTAGAGTTATAATGAATAATCAGAATATATCGGCTATATCTCACAAACATTTATCGTATACTTTTTGAAGATTTGTTTTAAGGTCTTCTGTATTGAAGTGCCATCTAAAGATTGTATCCTTTTTGTTGTTTCAATGCTTCAAATACGGAAATACATAGGCACTCTGTAGTTTTCACCTTGTATACTAGTAGTTAAGTAACAGTGAAAGGACATTATAAGCTGAAGAATAAAAGAGCAATCAAAATGGGTTTATATGATCACCAAGTTCTCTTTAAACGTATTACAGGCCATTTTCTGTTTGACAGTCCGTATTTTCACATCGGTATTACCTGTAGTTTTATTAAAAAAATAATTACATTTGATGTATGTTTCATTATTGTACAGTTATTTTGATTGGTTAACAGCGTCATTCTTCACTTCAAAATGAATTGCATGAATTGAAGTATGCATGATGGCACATGTTTCCACAATAAAGTGCACAGATAAATAAAAGAAAAAAGATTGATGGTCATCGTGCTTTTTTTTATCATAGCGAAACAATGTAATTATAAGTATTGAATGCTTCTTCTAATAACTTCATAGGGTTGTCTGCGCTTCATACAAAAAGTTCTTCGGTCAACGAAATTACAAAAAGAAGCATTCAATTCTTTGATAATTAACGCTTGCGAACTGTTCAATTCAATTTTATAGAAAATGATGTGAAATGGTAATGATCACTTTTGAACCTCTTGATAGATAAATTTCAATGACTTCAGAAAAAAATATCACACAAATGGATTATAATTCTACTTTTGACACATTTGGGGGACTTTTGTGACATTTTTATCCTCCTTTTTGTAGTATTTTGTATCAAATAATTGCAAACTGTTGCTAAGTTGACACTGAAAAGAAATTATATTTCACCATTTCTAACTATCGGAAATAAAATCTATGAAAGATGATGTTGCCATACATATGCACATAAATAGCACAAATATTAAGCCTTATTTATTAGAAAGCAAGGAGAAAAGGGTGATTAAAATTATGAGTTTCAGTTTTAAGTTTTTTTCTATATTTTTGTATATTTCTACCTTAATGATCATTACGGGTGTTTGGAAGATTGTTAAAATCAAACTTGTTCACACCTATATGCATGCTGTTTTGTGCAGTAATAGTCAGATGCAATAGCGCATGCATTCGAAAACATTTATTTTGTTTTCAACAAACTTATGCCGTGTTCCAACTGTTAGGAATTATGTTTACATGTACGGAGTTTGATTTGATGAACACTATTTTCACATTAACTTCTTTATTCTCTGTACAGTGCTTTTAATTATCTGTACATGGGAATAATTCACATGAGTTAACTAAAAGTAATTTCAATGTAATTGAATTAAAAAAAATCTAAAAACTGCTATAGCAATTATAAAAACCTTTTATTCTGATTGGGATTAGTTGTATAGATTTAAAATGTCACGACAACAAAACCAGGAAGTCTACATCACGTCCATGTGAACTATTGATAAATGATCAGGACCGGTTAAGGCAAGTGCATAAATGCCATTTGTGATGTCTCGGAAATATCAGTTTCTCCATGACCAATATCTCAGTATGTACGTAGTCTGTGTCTCAGTGTGCTTGAAATCTAAATAACGTCTGGCTTCTTTGCACGAAGGCAACGACCTGCGCGAAACATGACGAAATATCAATTGTGTTTGGGGTTTGTAATTCAGATGTAGATACGGTTTAAAACAAACATTTCTCTTTTACCATGTTTATTGTCTTTATTTATTGTTGTGTTTTATTTATATTTATTAGTTTCATAACCATTCTAGTTTTACAGAACATTTATATATATAAATAATGTAAATCTAGCTCACGCTGTTCGTCACTGCAGTCATTGTTATCAAGACCATGACACTTGACAGCAGTTTAAGAGATTGCACATCATTCAGAGTTTTATGTATATCTGCACAGTCAGTAGTAATTTATGCCATAGTCGATAGTAAATTATGCCACAGGAGAGGTCGGTTAATTTACATGGCAATGAATCAAGCAACATCAAGGCGACTTCCGCCAGATTTGACGATTTTGAAATGGAATATATAGGTTAAAATTGCTGCTCACAATATCATTTTTTCCGGAATCTGTATGTGTTCTCGTTGGTTAAGCCACCGTACATAATTATCTATGTAAAAATATGAATTTATCGGACTATTACACAAATTGATAGCTTTACATAAGAGTAGTTTTAAAGCGATGCTGACATTTCATTTCATTTAAACACATTTCTATTCTAAATTAAACAATTTATATTAGAAATAAAAGCAAACAAATTGCTTTTTACAAGTTTTTATGTCATTTTTCGACTGATTGTATTGACACAAATCGTTCCATCTTAAAGCAAATACAATTAAAGTACCTACACAGTCCATGGCTTAATGCAAGAGTATTGAATAAAAATGAAATGATTTTTCTGCTCTAACAAACAACTATTCCTCTTTTATTTATTTTTACTGTATCAAAAGACTTACGAGGTAGGGACACAAAGCCTTGTTTCGAAAGGAAATATCATAAAACGGGTAACAATTTTCGCGGATTAAAAGAAACAATTCGTGAATATTTTCATTTCGTGAATTTGCCAAAGTCTCCATAAGAGCTTTTTATTTTTAGCCATGGTGTTGTCGATATATTTTCAATCCATGAGTTTGACTATCCTTCTGATATCTTTCGTCCCTTTTATAAAGAAATATACAATATTGTACTTCGGTGAATATCTAAATTTGTAGATAAACTCATCATAGATACCAGGATTGAAATTTGTATTTACGCCAGACTTGCGTTTCGTCTCGTAAAGACTCATCAGTGACGCTCGAATAACAAAATGTTAAAATGCCAAAGAAAGTACGAAGTTGAAGATCATTGAGAATAAAAAATTCCAAAAAGTTTTGTCAAACACAGCTAAGGTAATCTATTCCTGATAAAAAGTTCACCTTTACAAAAAAATCCCCCTTTACGAAAATGAGTATCTACGAATATAAATGAATCCATTTTAACTAAGATATTTTTAAATGGACAATATATTTTCGATGCTTGCTGAGTTTCTGTATATCTTCAAATTCAATATTCATGAGTTTAAAGTGACGTCTGTCTCGGATTTCAAAGAACAATTAAATATTCAAATACTTAACATTTGTTTACGGAATATATAATTATCATCAATTGATAAAGATAAAATTTATTAATTTCTATCCGAACTATCAACTTTTTCTCCATAAGGAAATGTCTGTAGAAATGTCAGGAATATAACAATTTTTTTCCCATTTATTTGATATATTTGAACTTTAATTTTGCCATTTAATAGGGGACTTTCCGCTTTGAATTCTCCTCTGATTCGGTATTTTTGTTATTTTTTTTTATTGAGGTTCAACTGGCAGGAAGGTATTGTTAATATTAAGTTTCGTTCAAGCTTTTTACGTTCCATATATTTAAAAAAAAAAAACAAACTTCGAACGTTTAGAAACATCTAGAATATTTTCACAAATAGGGGGGAAATTAAGAAACTTATTTAAACTGGAATATTTTTTTCCAAAAATACCCCAAAATACAAACAACTGCTTGAATAATAATCCAAAGTAAATAAACTCATCATAGATATCCGGATCTATTTTGTAAACAGTCGCTATAAGATAAGATACGAAATTTTATTTCAAGTCGGGTTACATTAAATACAAACATAAGCTCTGTAGAGCTTTTTGCCGACATTAATAACAATAACAACACACATATTAAGATACATAAAACACACATATGAGACATACAAATTATGATAGCTATATTGCAAGTAAAAAGTTCATAAATAAAAAGCATAGCACATGCAAGCAAAGCACTAAAACTGAAACATAAGCACATGCACAGCAGAATGAAATAAATAAAGCAAACTAATTTATATAAGCTACATGGAACAAACATTTAACACAAAATAAAATAAAGGTATTAAGATCTGCAGGAGCCACACCTGCATGAGTTGCCATTCCAGTTGTTGATCATACTTTTAAACTGGTTTAGGTTTGTCTGTGCACGGATCGTGTCAGGCAACTCATTCCATAGTGTAGCTCCAGCATATCTTAATGAATGAAGGCCAAAATGTGTGGTTCTCACCTGTGGAATTTCAACAGTTTGTTGTTTTCTAAAAGTATAAGATACATTTTTAAAATTAATGATATCATGGAGATACACCGCTGCGTCTACAATTGACTCATAATTGACGCCCGAGTGAGATTAAAAAAAGAAAACAGTTAAAAAGCCAAATAAGAGAAATAAGAGCGTTGACGAAATAAAAGTTAAATGAATATTGTAAAAGCTATCAATTAATTGAATTGTCAGGAAAAAATACTTCAAACTGGTCTAGATTATGGAATGTACGAAAGTCTATAATAATATTTGACACACTGGACTTAATTATGGAATATTCGAAAGTCTAGGATAACATCGGACACTGACATAATGTTCATATGCTATTTATAGAATTTCTCGCTTGAGCCGGTACGTCAAAAGTGAGAAAAGCAATCGAGTTGAGATTACTAATGATAATCTGTTAATCGCTATACATGTATTACCTATGACGACGTTGTCATTTTCATTGTCAATTCGTGAGCCAATAGTTTTAGCGATATTGTTTTTAACAGTCTACTGTGCTGAAAATGGAAATGATCAGTCAATAAGATCAATCGAAAATTTCGTAAAACAGTGATAAAGATAGTTATCTAGAATTTATTATATATCTTTAGAGGAAAGAAGGTGAACCAAAACGCGACTTACGTTAGTCAGGGAGTGTAAAGCTTGTAATATGGTAAATACAATTTTCTTTAAGCCCGTCTGAATTTACAGTGTAATTAGTTTTCTATCCATGTTGTGGTCTTTATTTGGATTCGATATGAAAAGCAGCAATACAAGCGTTGTTGTTTTTTGCTTTTTCATTTACGCGTTATAAAGTTGTCGTGAACTTTTTATACACAATATATACTATTTTATTTCCATAAGCTTTATAAGTTAATATATGTAAAGTATCCTTTGTTATGAATAAAAAGCGGACACGAGTTCTCAATTTCTTTAAAATATCAAATATCCACTCAATCATGTTTCAAGCTTGGCCGTATGCATTTGATCAGGCATAAAAGAAAATAAGTGAGTGCAGATTTAATTTGATTAGTTAGAAGTTTTTTTTCTTCCTTCTTAATCATTTGATCTCCGCATACTTAGAATAATGGAATTGTTTGACTCGCCAAAATGACAATTTGACAGTATGTATATCACCATTTAAAAGGTATTTCATTCATTCTCATGCACAAGAGCAGAGATCTGAATTTGAATATCAATTAACAGGCTTTCATATACTTCTTTGCTTAAAAAAATATTCGTATCTACATAAATCAGATTTCAAAAAAACGTAACGTGCTTTTGATAACAATTTTTTAAATACTATCTCAAAATTGCGCTTAGAAAGACATACATAATGTATAATAAAACAAAATCTAAAATGACTCCCAATAGAATGTTGGTTTTGATTTTGAATATACTCGCACATATTGTTGTGAATTAAAGATTAAGAATGTACCAAACTTCATCAATATTAGCTTTCTGCAGGCGCTGATAATATAGTCCTTTCTCAATGTTTTTCAATCTTTTTCATTCTCAATTTTATCTTTATTTAGAATTAAGTCATTTTTTCAATAAAAAATACAATTTCCAACAAAACAAAATGAAAATCAGCGTATACTATCCTAGTGTCAAAATATCTTCAAATGACCAAAGCTATGAATAGAGAGCTGGTATTATGATATGAATATAGAGTACCAGATTCAGTTGTTGATATGTTTTGTTGAATTCTACTTCATATGAAAAGAAAATTGTCTAGCAAGGGTATATAATAGATAAAATTGAGAATGGCAATATAGTCTACATTAGAATGGGAATTTTCTGATTGGAGGACGAATCATTCAAACGTCATATATTTTTTCGACTCCCCTCCCTCTCCTGATATTTTAGTAATACTAGAACACACCCGTGATATCGCGGGTCCGTAACTGAATTAAAGTATATAACTATGCGCAAGCCTTATTTTAGTATTAGTATTGTTATCTGATAAAGTCATGCCGATTATAAGATACACAGTTTTCTCTGCTATCAAATCTTTCTGTTTGAACCCGTCGAACTGGAACTTATCAATTATTGGTAATATTAATTATTTAGAAAACAAATGCTCCTGGAATGGAGTAATTTTTAATCAACAGCATTGTCCTATATGAGTTATAAATAAAGTTGAGTTCTTTGATTCGCTGTTTTACGTCATGTTCGCTAACAAATTGAAAGCTGTACCTATACGCCTTATTTTTAGTCACAGATTTTTAGTATTCGTATTGTTATCTTAGAAAGTCTTACTGATTAAAAACTACAATAGGTAACAATTTGACAATTTAGAAGTGTCAACCCTGTGATTATGACCCGTGTATATAGCATATTAATCCTGAAAACACCGTTTGGTGGTGCGCCTGTCAAATGCGGAACGTACAGATAAGGTAATAGGTAACAGGTGAATATACTATTGGTATCGGTATCGGACTCGACCCGGAAACTCTTAATTATTGGCAATATTAGTTACGTGGAAAACAATAGGGCCTGGAGTGGTGTAATTTTTAATCTACACCTTTGTTCTATATTAGTTATATATAAAGTTGAATTCTTTGTTTCGTCGTTTTTACGTGATGACGGCTTACAAATTGGACATCGTTATTTTAGTATTATAGATATTGTGTGTTGAATGATTCTTTACGTTTTTAGAATTATGTAGACTGAAAACTAGCATCTACGTCCAGTGAGTTTGTATTAAGCTTGTATACATATATATTTTATGCAAAATGTATTGTACCAGGGTGGAAACAACTATCAGTAAATCAATGAGTTAATTTGATTTATAAATTCTTTTTTAGGGACAGACAAAGGAGATTTTACATATATAAAAACTATGACTTTTGTTCACAATTAGAAAAAGGATGGTTGGTTGTGGTAGATGCTTACACCTTCGATTGTATATTTGACGAAGCTGACAATTATCCAGTGTTCAGACATTCTATAGACACAATGTGCGCCTTCAACTTTGATGGTGAGTATCAATTATCCAGTGTTCAGACACTCTATAGACACAATGTGCGCCTTCAACTTTGATGGTGAGTATCAATTATCTAGTGTTCACACACTCTATAGACACAATGTGCGCCTTCAACTTTGATGGTGAGTATCAACTATTCAGTATTCAGACACTCTGTAGACACAATGTGCGCCTTCAATTTTGATGGTCAGTCTTGATAACAAACTTATCAAAGAGATTGGGCTTATGATTTTATGAAACAGGCGTGTTTAAACTTTAATGACTCGTCAGTGATGCTTCCATAAAAATGTTTAAAGAAAAAATAAGTACTAAGTTGAAAATTTAATCAAGAGCAAAATTACAGTTTCTATGTAGTGTTGAACAGACAGTGGCTGGTCTTTTTGTCGTTTTTAGTTTTTGCTTTGTTTTCTTCGGAAAAGTTTTGAATCTTGTAGTATCTTCTGCCTATCTTTTTTTTTCTATATACCTTTCTATGATAATATCTTATTTAGGTTGACATGGTTGTCAGGTGATAAATTTTCTCTTATCTTCTTACATTTATATTCTCACAATTGTGACCTGCAACAATTAATTTTTATCAAAACAATCTTTTTAATATGATTATTAACGTTGTTATATATAATGGACTATATGAGTTTCTTTTTTAATTAAAATACACCAGTAACTGCTTATTTTTATTTACAATTAATGAATCAGGATAGATAATTAGGTCAAGAAAATAACCCAAAGATTTGACAATAGAAAAGCTTTCCATTAAATTAAGTGTTTGTCTCCTAAATCAAACCGTGTTTTCTCATGTAAATATTTTTTTCACAGATTTACAACGTAGACCAAGTAAAATGAGCCCTTTAGACAGTTGAATATCACATTGTATGAAAAGAGAAAGAAACAAATACTAAAGAAAGCACATCAACTCCAAAACAAACGAAACTCCGGTGCCTCAAAAATGATAAGCGTCTCTAAATACATTCATCACCGCAATAAAAAATTAATGTAAAATTAATTTAAACAATAATTAAAGTATTAATTTATGATAATGGATTGTTGAATTGAGTCAACAGAGTTTAAATCTTTTAACCATGGTAGGATATCATAAATCATTTATTAAGATACAAATCAAGGTAAACAGCACGTTTGGTATAACCCTTTTGTCATGCAAAACTGCTAACCTTGCATTTAAGAGGAGATATCGAATCATTGCAATATTTAAGTTTAATTTTATGACTGTTTCTATATCAACCATGGTATATTCGATGTCTTCTATATTGGCACCAAGGCTGATCCAAAATCTATACCAAAGTCAAAGTGATTTGTTGTTACAAATTTGTTTGTTTTATTGTGATTAAGATTATAACACGATCTTGACTGCTGTATTTTTTACATTTTTACCTATTATATCTGTTTGAATGGTTCACACATTGTTGTCAATATAATGTAATTTAATGCGACTGTCATAAAGTGAGCGGTTTAGTTAGCTTAAATCAGATTTAATCCATCGTGTTCTACATACGAAAATGCCAAATACAAAATATGACAGTTGTTATCCATTCGTTTGATGTTTTGAGTTTTGTATTTAGAATTTTCCTCGAAGTTAGGTATTTTTTTTGGTTTTATTTTTTATTTTTCAACTAGTCTTAAGTTTAAAAAAAAAGTATTGTGTGGACACGCTTGTGTTGTCCTGGTCCTCTGTTATTTTCAAAATTTCATAGATATGTCCCCTTGATATATTTCAGCTTTATTTAGAGTTAAGCAAGTAAATGTAATAATTTTTATAAATATGTAATTGTGGTTATTTTTGCGGTGTATTTATTTTAACGGTGTATTTATTTTCACGAATTTCGCGGTTGGTTTATTATCGCGAAAATAAATACACGCTAATCTCAATAAAACCTTTCAACTGAAAGGCAATACTTATAAAATCGCGAAAATAAATACCCGCGAACGAGTTTGAAAAACCGTTAAAAAAAGTAAAAGTACAGTAGGTTTTCTTAATCCATGCAGTTTGTTCAACACTGCTAGGAATTATGAAGTCCCGTCCAATTACTCAATCGATGCTAGTTCGATTACTTCCACCAAACGATGTGTATAGTGAGACTCTCACAATACAAATCCTTGTTCCGTCTAGCAAATATGAATTAAAGGGCCTAGGAAAATAAATCAAATAGTAAACAATACTTATTCTGATTGTTTGGTGTCTTTTGATCGACGAAAATGAAGCTGTGAGTTATATAACAAATACCTTTCTGTAAGGCTGTTGAATATTTACGTTTCAAACATGTTAAACTTTGATACCTAGCTGTGTTTATATAAGCATAAGTCGTCAGTTTTACCACAGATTTGTATAGTATTACACTTTGCAAATTTTGGTTTGTACATATCATATCGTTAGAAGGACCAACTTGGTCGTATTATTTGATAAAGCAGATATTGTATATTGTCATACGTCACGTTAAAAAGCAAGATTGTAATTGGCTAATACGAGAGAGATAATTTACTCTGTCGGCTTAGCGGGAGACAATTTTTTGAATGTCACTCTCTCGTGCAGACCAATCAAAAATCGATAATTTAAAGGACAATGAATTAATACATCTATAAACTAAAAACAATGCTCAAGTTCTACGTTTTGTTCTCAGAACCTTTTCATAGACTGTTGAATAGTAAATACAATTTGCTTCACTTATTATTAATAACTGTAAAGCTGTTTTGTCTTGCTGCCGGAGGGACATATAAGTCCACACCGGCAGTGCATGGTTAAATTTATACGAGCTTCTCATCAATGCTGTATCTGTTTCAATTAAAAGGCCGAAGATTAAACAGTGTTACGTTTTTCTCTAACGGGTCCCAAATGTAACGGTCATTATGTCATGACGTCATATATCGAATGACTCGTTGTTTAGCATGTTACGTCACAGACGTCGAGCTGTTGTATTTACGGTATATGTGATGCAACCTTGAAAAACGTTCGGCAGCAAGAGGATTAGGCTAAAACATAACTGTAAACAACTATAATAATAGAACATTTAGTATTATAAATTAAATAATACATAGCTGAGAGGGTGATAGAGCAGATTTGACAATGTTTTTCTCGAAATAAAAATCTGATCGATTACCCTCTCATCTATGTGTTAGTCATTTAGTTACTCTCGTGAATACTGTACATTTCTGTACGACAATTATAAAAAAAATTAGTTACTAACTCAATTCAATTTGCCTATTATTGAAAAGTTTAGTCAATAAGGATTTATTTTCTCTTTTTTCTTTGCAGATTATGTAGAGGGAGAAACATTTTCGATATTTATATCGTGAATGAAATATCAATTAACACTTTGAAGACTATACGGAAAAGGACACCGAATGAAACTTATTGTGAATCAAGATGTACTACAGAGTGCAAAACCCCACGTATTTTATTTGATTTTATTTGAAATTTGAAATATAAAAATGACATAGTTTAATTTTCTCCACCTTTCTTTCTATGTTTCTTTGATACATATATGACGTGGCTCTTTCCTTAAACATCCTGTCATTGTGTTATTGTACTATGATAATTTTGTATTTTTGTCTTTAATTTTTGCTCAGGTGCTTGGTCTAAATGCCGTTTTATTACATATTTGTTTTTTTAGTGATTGCGATTGTAAAACATTGTTGACTGCTGTATTTTTGACACTTTTACCTATTATGTCTGTTTGTTTTGTTCACTCATCGTTGTCAATATAATGGAATTTGATGCGACTGTCATAAAAATGGGCGGTTTAGCTAGCTTTAAAACCAGGTTCAAACTACCATTTTCTACATCAGAAAATGCCTGTACCAGGTTAGGAGTCTGACAGTTGTTACCATTCGTTTGATGTGTATGATCTTTTGATTTTGCCATTTTATTAAGGACTTTCCGTTTTGAATTTTCCTCGGAGTTCAGTATTGTTGTGATTTTACCTTTTTCTTTGTTATTTGGAGATTGCAATAATATGAACATGAAACATTGGAGGATGATACATAAATGAAGATATAAAATGAAAATAACAATATCGATACTTTGTCTGCTTCCAAAGGGATTCAGTTAGTAATTGGATCATTTGCATTATTTTAATAATATATGGAAATGGATCTGATATGTGATTGATTCAGTACATTTAATGCAGAAAGCATTTTGTATGGAACTTTGAATTGAAAGAATTATATTCAAATGATTCATCATCTGTTGGTAAATGTTCTTACAATAACTGTTTACACTTGATAGCAAAATATAGAGCATAGTTACGATTATACCTCCTTGGTGTTGTCCCTTTAATTTTTTTGAAAATCAGAAGAATTAAAAATCTATCAAATGGCAATCTTGAGACAACAGTCTGTCAGACATCATTGCTTTTTTCAAGTTTTAAATTTGTCTTACATATTGTCATTAGGTAGCCACACTTCTTGACTTCTTGTATTTATTTGTTTAGTGCAAATCAGCATCATTTTGAGATCCTAACATTAATGATTAAATACGAGCAAGAAATGTATCCCAACAGATAATGTACGTGCTTAAAATAATTAATATAACATGTTTTTGAGGGGTAAAACTATGCGTTAAATTGTCATTTCAGACCAAGTATGTAAATTTTGACAGTGTATGACGTCAAAGTAACATCGTAATTGACCTTTGTGTACATTAATTCCATTACAAAAGTCTTCTCCTGAAACAACTGTGACAAATTTAACCAAATTTGGCCACAATCAGCAGTAGGGTATCTAGGGTATCAAAACAATTGTCGGATGACCCTGCCTGTCAACCAGACAAGGCTTTTAATACAACATAGGAGGGAATGCAGTTTTTGACTTATATCTCTGAGACTAAGGCAAAAGTATAATGGTTGCATTATTTCATGCATGAATTGTAAATAAAAATATCACATGAGCAACACAGGCTCCTTGGAGCCTCTAGTTATTTTATTAAAATGAAATTATTTTTACACTCGTATGTATTAGAATAGTTTTATATTGAATTTATTTTACAGTCTCTAATATCCTTAATAGAATACTACTGGCATTTTATATTTGTCTGTTTTATATTGTGTACATACTCTGTCTGTACTGCATATGTATGTATTGCAAGTAGTGAGACTATGATAAAATATTGAATACGATACTTTTTGATGAATCATTAATGAAAATGATGTAGTGAAATTATAAATCGCTTTTAGCAGCCAATTTGGTTCAATTTTGTCAAAATAAGCTAAGAAACATGACTGAAGTGTTAATTGGTTGCAAGGGAATAAATCAACCTCAATGAATCCTTATTCTATGTGACCTTCAATTAAACCCTTAAGATGGAGGTGGGTTACGCATCTATTCAGAATGTCAACTTTGAAATTATAACGAAAGGGATGAAACATTTGGTTGACTGATTCGTTCCACAAAAAGATCATTTTTATACAGGTAAAAACAACTGTAAACATAAACTAGTATATATTTGTTTAGGGGCCAGCTGAAGGACGCTTCTGGGTGCGGGAATTTCTCGTTACATTGAAGACCAGTTGGTGACCTTCTGCTGTTGTCTTCTCTATGGTCGGGTTGTTGTCTCTTTGGCACATTCCCCATTTCCATTCTCAATTTTAATCTAAACTTAAAAGTTGTTCAAATTGTACAATGTCAAATGTGTTTGAGTCTAAATGCCAAAGAAGAGCTTAACATTATAATCCGCAGATTTAAATTTTTGTTTGAAAATGACAAAAAAACATTGAGATGATTACAATTACAAGGTAAGTAAGTAATAGTTTTCTTGACATTTCTGTTGTATTTCAAATTATTCAACCTAAACATGCTATTTAACAGTCCTGTTTAAATAAAGGCTGTGGTAAAAGAGGGCAGATGGTTTAGTTGATACATATGAACACCTTACAAAATACAATTTTGTTGCAGGTGTATAAGCTTGAATAGAGAGGTCTTAAAAATCTCATAAAAAAGAGAAGCACAGAAATATGAAAATGTAAATGTAAAAACCATCATTTTTTATAGTTTTAACTGTTTTGTCAATGGAATTTTACTAATGTCATAGGGCAAGTTAATCTGATTGATATTGCAAAGGATACATGATGGAGATTTTAACTAAAATATGAAATATCAAGATCATTAAATTAAATGAGCTAATTCTATCTTATTCATTCTTATGTGACGTCATTTTTCATTTTTTGATGCTCTGTTTTACTAATTCAAATGACGTCATTTTTTCGTCATTTTTCAGTTTCAAATAGGACGTCACTTGGCGTAGAGGTTTAAACGTATTCGGATGTGTCTACTTTTGTGTTTCAAATGTCTGGTTATGTAAATGTATTTCAGTTGTTTCCTGTAATTAGTTAATACTTCAGCTTTATCATGTACATCTTTTGTATATTCATTTTATTAAATTTACTGTTTGCAAAAGTATAAATTACTCTAAATTATAGGGATTTTCTGGTAACTTAACAGAAAACCCTTGCCGTTTTTGGCACAACCTTTTTGATCTTTTGGTCCTCGATGCTGTTCAATTCTGTGATTCTTTGTCAATTGTGTTCTCCAATTTATTTATATTGTAGTCCTGTGTTGTCATTTTGATGTTATATTTCATATGACCATAAAAGTGCGAGGTTTGGCATGCCACAAAACCAGGTTCAACCCACCATTTTTTCCTTTAAAAATGCCCTGTACCAAGTCAGGAATATGGTCATTGTTATATTATAGTTCGTTTCTGTGTGTATTACATTATAACGTTGTGTCGTTTGTTTTCTCTTATTTTTGAGTGTAAATTCACATTGCGATAAGACGTGTCACGGTACTTGTCTATCCCAAATTCATGTATTTGGTTTTGATGTTATATATATATATGTTTTATTTGTTATTCTCGTGGGATTTTGTCTATGTGTGTTACATTTTAGTGTTATGTCGTTGTTCTCCTCTTATATTTAATGCGTTTCCCTCGGTTTTAGTTTGTTATCCCGATTTTGTTTTTTGTCCATGGATTTATGAGTTTTGAACAGCGGTATACTACTGTTGCCTTTATTTATTAAACATGTAAGACTTGCAAATATTCAAAGTCAATTAACTGACTGAGGGAACATGGCTAAAAATTCACCATGGAAATGAGATGTGCTTATGCTAATACAACACATACCAAATACCATTGACTTATCATAAGTAGTTCCTTTTAAACAAACCTTTACACAAACTTATACGTGTAAACTAAGCAAATTTTCAAAGTCAATAAACCATAACTGAAGGGTCGGAGTCCAAAAATATCCACGGTAATGAGATGTGCCAATGCTAATACAACAGCATACCAAATATCATTGACCTACCACTAGTGGTATCCCATAAACTGACCTAATCACAAACTAATACATAACCAGATGCTCCGCAGGGCGCAGCTTTATACGACCGCAGAGGTTGAACCCTGAACATTGGGGCAAGTATGGACACAACATTCAAGCTTGATACAGCTCTGAATTTGGATTGTGATTAAATAGTTGACACAACACAGGTTTCTGACACATAATGACTGTGGTCCAAGAACTTAAACTTAAAAATTTTGAATTGGACATTTACCTATTATGGTCCAATATCCAAAATCTAAATACATGGTTAGATTCAGCATATCATAGCACTCCAAGAATTCAATTTTTGATGAAATCAAATAATGTTCAATTTTAGACCCTTTAACCTCAATATGAACCAATTTGATAACCGGGCCCAAATATTAAAAATCTAAATACATGGTTAGATTCAGCATATTGAAGAACCCCATATATTCAATTTTTGTTGAAATCAAACAAAGATTAATTTTGATCCCCGATTTGGACCAACTTGAAAATTGGGCCAATAATCAAAAATCTAAATACATGGTTAGATTCAGCATATCAAAGAACCCCAAGAATTCAATTTTTGATGAAATAAAATAAAGATCAATTTTGGACCCTTTAGACCTCAATGTGGACCAATCTGATAACCAGGCCCAAACATCAAAAATCTAAATACACGGTTAGACTAAGCATATATCAAAGAACCCCATATATATAATTTTTTTTGAAATCAAACAAAGTTTAATATTGGACCGCAATTTGGACCAACTTGAAAACTGGGCCTATAATCAAAAATCCAAATACAGGTTTAGATTCAGCATATCAAAGAACCCCAAGGATTCAATTTTTGTTGATATCAAACAAAGTTTATTTTGGACCACGATTTGGACCAACTTGAAAACTGGGCCCATAATAAAAAATCTAAGTACATGTTTAGATTCAGCATATCAAAGAACCCCAAGAATTCATTTTTTTGTAAAAATCAAACTTAGTTTAATTTTGGACCCTTTGGACCTTAATGTAGACCAATTTGAAAATGGGACCAAAAATTAAGAATCTACATACACAGTTAGATTCGACATATCAAAGAACCCCAAGTATTCAATTTTTGATGAATTCAAACAAAGTTAAATTTTGGACCCTTTGGGCCCCTTATTCCTAAACTGTTGGGATAAAAACTCCCAAAATCAATCCCAACCTTCCTTTATGGTCATAAGCCTTGTGTTAAAATTTCATAGATTTCTATTTCCTTATACTAAAGTTATTGTGCAAAAACCAAGAAAAATGCTTATTTGGGACAGTTTTTGGCCCCTTATTCCTGAACTGTTGTGACCAAAACTCCCAAAATCAATCCCAACCTTCCTTTAGTGGCCATAAACCTTGTGTCAAAATTTCATAGATTTCTATTTACTTAAACTAAAGTTATAGTGCTAAAACCAAGAAAATGCTTATTTGGGCTCTTTTTGGCCCCCTAATTCCAAAACTGTTGGGACCAAAACTTCCAAAATCAATCCCAAACCTTCCTTTTATGGTCATAAACCTTGTGTTTAAATTTCATAGATTTCTATTCACTTATACTAAAGTTATAGTGTGAAAACAAAAAGTCTTTGGACGCCGACGACACCGACGGACAACGACAACGCTGTGATACCAATATCTGACCAAAAATTTTCAATTTTTGCGGTTGTATAAAAACTAAGCAAAAGTTTCAAAGTCAATTGACCATGACTGAGGGGGCAGGGCCCAAATAATCCCATGGAAATGAGATATGCCAATGCTTATACAATTGCATACCAATTATCATTAACTTACCACTAGTGGTTCCCCATAAACTGACCTAATCACAAACTAATACATGAAAACTAAGAAAATTTTCAGTCAATAAACCATAACTAACGGGGCGGGGCCAAGTAATCCCCATGGTAATGAGATGTGCCAATACTAATACAACTGCATACCAAATATCTTTGACCTACCACTAGTGGTTCACCATAAACTAGACCTAATCACAAACTAATACATGAAAAATAAGCAGATTTTCAAAGTCAATAGACCATAATTGAGGGAGTGGGCCAAATGATCCCCATGGTAATGAGATTTGCCAATACTAATACAACTGCATACCAAATATCTTTGACCTACCACTTGTGGTTCACAATAAACTAGACCTCATCACAAACTAATACATTGTTGATGTCGCCGTCGTTGTCGACGATGCTGGATACAGCATACCTATGTCTCTCTTTTTGACTCTGTCAAGCGAGACAATTATTAAATTGATTAGTAATTAAAGTTATTTACTTAATTGTTTAGTAATTACGTGTAATTCCTAATTCCAACTATTTACTGTTACATATATACACATTATCAGAATCTTATGTGTTAATTTAGAGCAAAAGATATAATTTTATCAGAACAAAATACAATTTGTACAATTTAAATACTTAAAAAACATCCTTTTAACAAATGTTGAGAAATTTTAAAATGTGTAAAACTTAATATTTCTAACACTATTTCTGAAGCAACTTCTTGTCCTCAATATTCATGAAATGTTTGCTACTGGGCATTAAAAAAACAATATTAATTCAAACAAAGATTCAAATGACCATTTGTGGTATTAAGCATTGTGTATAAGATTCAAACAAACTAAAGTAAGAGAATGGAAACCAATTTTGGGACATGAAGACATACATACATACAAACTTAATACCCCCTCTGTTACAGCAGTAGCATAACATATCTAACCATGGGACACAGATGATGCCCCCTCTTACATATATAAAGTTAATCAAAGTGCATGTGAGCACTGAAAGGTCAAAATTGCTTTAATTTATCAGTCGAAGGAAAAATTAAACATTGCACTGTAATAAGCATTGATTGTAGTTGATTCAACTATAATCATGGACATAGGAAGATTTTAATAATTGCTTGATTGATATTCTTAGAAAAAAATCAAAATTTTGAAAATTTCCTATTTGTAAAGGGCACAACTCCAGAATAGTAAAAGTGACTATATATATACAAGTCTAAACTGAAAACTACGTTCAAACCTATGATTGCGTTGGATAAAAACCGGAATTTTTATACGTGTGCATGTAAAACAAATTTCGTTGTAGAAGGGTTAAATACAGCACAAACAACATTTTCCAAAAGACCAAAAAAGTGAAAAGGTATATTTAAACAAAACGCATTAGACTAACAGGTCGAACAACTGATGTTCTTTAACCCTGCTGACTGCCATTAGGGATTGCAAAAAAAAAATTGATCACAAGACGTAACAAAATGGAGTTTAATATAACTTTAATTCTAAACAGAAAACAGTTGTCATGTTTTGGAATTTTTGTCAGATTTTTGAAATCCTCTGCTTTTATCCATTTGAATGCCTTAAAAAAATTTCCCATGAACCCCCATTTTTCTTTTTATAAATCTTTTACATGTATAATTATAAGTCATTTGTAAAAGTCTTATAAAATTTTATCTATTTTTTAATAGTATTTGAGAACTTTAACTGGTCAATGATAAAGCTATGTAAAATCAAGAGAGAACATTTTCCTGCCAAAATTCCAATGGCTAATATCTCGAAAACAAGCACATTGACCCCTAAATTTGTTTTGCTATTTTGATTCCTCAATTTATTCCCTATTAAAACATACTAATTTTATGAATAGACTCTTGAATTTTAAGAGTCAATAGGATGAACGGATCATATAAACCGGAGGGAAAATATGATACAAGCCATATATATGCACCAAAATTCAAACTAGATCTGTGTATTGTGGTAATAAGCATTGTGTATAAGTTTAATAAAATTTGGTTGAGGCAAACTTAAGTTAGAGAACAGAAAGGGGCATAATTCTAGAACGGTAAAGTGACACCACCAAAATTCCAACTTGATCTGTGTTTTTGTGGTTAAAAGCATTGTGTATAAGTTTCATAACATTTGGTTGAGGTAACTAAAATTAGAGAAAGGAAACCAATTTTAGGACGTACCTACAGCTGGACAAGGTTTAAACTTAATGCCCCTTCCAATATGGCAGGGACATAACAACACTGACAGATATGACAGGGTATTTGTACATCCTTAACAACAAAACACACAAGGTACAGATCTGAGAGTACTCACAATTACTGACAGCTAGCTCAAAGCCAAATAATAAATTTATCTATTTAATAAGGGAATGCATGAACTGAGACACAATAGTGTATTGAAATTAACTTTTATTGTATTCATATCATACAGTAGTTCTAATTATAAACTTATATAAAAATAATGAATATTCAGATAACATAACAACTGAGTATTACATGTAACAAAACATGTGTAAAAATTAAAATAATGCCGTCTGATATCTAAATTGTATGTTTCTGTGGAATATAAATAAAAGATATGCCCTGCTCAAACAATCCATGTTTGAAAATCTGCAAAGTCTTGGTCAAATTTATTTTAAAACTTATATCAAAACGAACATGTGTATTGAATTTCTAGTTCATGTGAGCACAACTTCATGGTAAAATAACTTGAACTATAACTATTACCTGAAAAAAATTGTAAGGGTTCTGCAGAACCCAGTGTCTCAACTACTTTATGAATCTAACAAATGTTTTAATAACTACAACTGCAGACTGTAAGTTATGTTAACTGGAAGAAAAAGCCAATTTATAAGTAACATACAAAAAAACATAAAATATATTTTTACAAAATTTCCTTTTAGACACTACCGTAGATACTCGCTTTTGATCACAAAACAAGTTTCTGTTGTGTTTGGTAGAAATCCATGATAGTTTCAGAAAATTATTAAAATTTAAAAAAACTTTAACCACAGAGTGAATATTTGTGGACGCCACAGACGACAGAATGTAGTATCTCTGTCTCGCTTTTTCGACAAAAGTCAAAGGCTTGGCAGCAACAAAGAACAGATTGATGAACAGAAAAGAAATATAGATTCCACCACTCAACAAGTGTATTCAATAAACTTATTTACACATTTGGTATAAAGATGTATTTTGCCTCCGAATGACCTTATATCACCTCCGAATAACCTTTTGATGTCAAGCAACAATCACTTTTTAGTTATGACGTCAAATGTTTTGAATTATGATGTCAAAGTTTACAGGAACCTGTGTGATTATATGTAATGGCCGACAAATTTGCATACAAATGTAAATACGTCTATATTTCTCCACTCTCAACAGCAAAATTTTAATATTTAAAGCGTGAGGCTTGCTGAGTTAATCAAAATCTAACTGTTGTGAGTGGAGAAATATTGTAATACAAGAGTTAGAGTGGTAGAATCTGTTTCTCTAATGATTTTTAGAAAGTTGTGTTCTATATAAGTGATGTCATCAGGCATGGTCATCTTTTTTTAAATATCAATTGTCACGTGAGGAAATTCAGGAAAAAAAATGATGTCATACCGGTAGTTAAATTTTGACCAATCATTTGCCAGTGAGGAGAACAATTTTTTTCACAATTTGTTGGGAAATGTGAAAATAGAGAAAATTAGCTCTACAATTAAAGGCAGGGTAGATGCAATACAAACTCAAACGATAACATATGTATTCTATTGTAATTTAAGAAATGTATTTTCTAGCTATCAGCTTATAAAAGCTTATCTTACAGTAGATTTCCAGAAAAAATGTTGCACTTAAAAAAAATTGAAACAAATTGTTGTTTTTAGTGATGTGCATTAATGAAGATCAAGTCTATTATGCTTGGTTTATTGTCTGAATCATAACTTTGCCTTTATGTATGAAATTGTTTGTAACTTCTGCATATTTTATACATAAAGGCATGCAACAATTGCTACACATATAGATAAATCTATTTACAAAGGATAATTACACATAACACAACACATGTCAATCGGCAGTAAAACAGAACACAACCATGACAAGTTACTTTGCCATGAAAAGAAAAATAATGTATATGTAAATAGTAGATAAAAATCTAGGGGAAGGCTTTTCTGAATAATGTCAAAACATTAATATTGACTAGATAACAAATAAACAGCTGCGCCATGAGCGCATGATACGCCCGACGTCTTGTGTGGAAGTTTTATGCAATAATCATAAATAGTTTCTGAGGAAGTTTTAAGCAATAACCATTTATAGTTTTTGAGACACGGCGGGACATGTGAAACCCCCCCACCCTGTTTTTTTTTTTTACAAATATCACTAAAATAAAATTTTGAATCAAACCAAAAAGTATACAGATCTTTAAATTAGTATAACAAAGAAGTGTGTACAGTTTCAAGCAATAATCATAAATTGTTTTTGAAATACGGCGCGACATGTAAAAAAAAAACCTCCCCTTTTTTACAAAAAACTCAATTACTCAAAAGTAAAATTTTGAGTCATCACCAAAAAGTATACAGATCTTTAGATTAATATAACGAAGAAGTGTGTAAAGTTTTAAGCAATAATCATAAATCGTTTTTGAGATACGGCATGACATGTAAAAAACCCCTCCCCTTTTTTACAAAATACTCAATAACTCAAAAATGAAATTTTGAATCATCACCAAAAAGTATACAGATCTTTAGATTAATATAACAAAAAAATGTGTAAAGTTTTAAGCAATAATCATAAATCGTTTTTGAGATACGGCGTGACATGTAAAAAAAAACCTCCCCCTTTTTTACAAAATACTCAAAAACTCAAAAATGAAATTTTGAATCATCACCAAAAAGTATACAGATATTAAGATTAATATAACTAAGAAGTGTGTAAAGTTTTAAGCAATAATCAAGAAACGTTTTTGAGATACAGTGCGACATGTGAAAAAAACACCCCCCTGTTTTAGTTACAAAGTGCTGTAACTCAAAAAGTTTAAATCTTATTATCACCAAAAAGTATACAGATCATTTGACCATCATAAGAAACAACTATATTAGGTTTCATAAAATTTGGATAAGTCGTTCTCAAGTTACGGTGCCACATGTTTACGCCGGACAGCCGGACAGACAGACAGACGGACGGACACCGGACATTTGTATACCATAATACGTCCCGTCAAAATTTTGACAGGCGTATAAAAATGATATTCATTACAATGGTAATTCACAAATTTTTAATACATTGTGACTTGGAAGGAGAGTTGTCTCATTGGCACTCGCACCACATCTTATTTATATAAATTAATTTGCCTCATATTTTAGTAGAGTTTTGAATTAGTATAACTAATATACATTTGGTTTTCATGAAACTGGAAAAAAACATTTGTTTCAATAGTCTCATAGGGTTCATTACATTAGTAATTGACTAGAAACAACACAAAATTGCAATGCAACTTTAAATATATTTCATGTAATTTTGACAACAGAATTATTATCATATATTATATTATAACTATGACCTATACATGTCTTTTGGTTATTTGTATCGTTGGGTTTCTGACATTGATATATACCCAATATTTTAACTTTCAAGACAAAAACCAGGAAAAAAGCCAATTAACATGTTATAGTTGACCCATTAGTGACCCCCTGTTTTCTGCTCTTTGGTTGGGTTATTGTCTCTTTGACATACCCCCCATTCCCATTCTCAATATTGCAAAGATAAACTTGTGATAATGAATAAAACAAGTCTATTTATGGACACTTTTGGTTTTCGACTTAAGAATAATGGCAATAACAGACCAGCCAACTTTTAAAAATCTCCATGGGGGATTTAGCACGTGACCAGATTTTTAAGGGTAACAATTTTAGCGACTTTTCTGTGTGCATTTTTTTTTCTTCTAAAAAAGTCTTAAGTTCTCTTCTTTTTTCTTTTGGTAAAATAATGATGAGCTTGTAGGCCTTTATTTCTTTTATTTGCATGATTCTTGTACTATCAAATTATAAAATTGACAAAATAACAGAAGAATAGAGAAAAATGGCATTAAAAATAAAGGATTCAAAGTAGAGACCCACCCCCCTTTTTCCCCTCTAAGATAAGACCTTTTTATCTATGAACCTTGACTCAAAAGACCTAAAACTACATGCCCTAAAGTTAGAAGGATGAAGACAGATTTTGATTTACTCTTACTTATGGTACTTATGATAATTTGAGTTATCTTTCTTTGTATTCAGAGGTGCTCTTACCGGCGGAGGCTTATTCAGTAACACAGTAGAAGAGAATACAAAATGGCGTGGATTTTAAATCAACAAACATTCGTTGTCTGGTTTCAAAAATTAAACGGATTTCAAGATAAACGATGTTTTCTTGAGAGTTCATTACAGTTCTCTACTTTCAATTAATTATGATTTTGTTGTGGAACTACGGCAAATGTTGCAAATTGTGCTGGTATGATATGAAATTGATTAAAATTGAAAGGCTGTTTGACCAAATTTGTGTATACAAATTAATTTTGAGGACTGTTACGACCCATTAGGTAATCTGATTACATACATTGAACCAGTAATTATGACACCTGTTGTGACTGTTAATTAGCGTAGGGTCGTTAACTTGTCATAATATGTCCCCAGGTAAAATTATAGATTTTTTAAATTGATCAGAAAAACTTTAAAATCGGTAAACAACAATTTTTTCAGGTAAAGTTGGTGAAAATCAGGATTTTGACTAATTTTACAATCCCAATATCGGGATTCGGGTTGAGGGATAAAAATCGGGATGATACCGTGAAAATCGGGATAGTTGGCAGGTCTGCAATAAATTTACACCTCTTAATTCTGGTAACATCAAAATATATAGGAAGTCTCTGATTAACAGCTAGTCACACATGTTTTCTAAGTCATAATTTACAAAATAATGATCAAAGTAAACTCCAATCCCTTATATATAGGTGGACTTTTGGTCTCAATCACAATCATATCTTATTAAGGTAATTACAAAACATACGTCTGCACATTGAAATATACAAAATTTACATTCATTTAACAGCATATAAAATATGTTTGGTGTTTATTTTCATTTTTGAGCTGTTCTGATTACAAATATCACATGTGACGATCACATATGTCACATGACAATCACATAAGTCACATGACAGTCACATAAGTCATATGACAATCACACAAATCACATGATAATAACATAATAATAAGTCACAAGACAATCACATATTAAGTTACATGACAATCAGCTGTTTATCCTTTCTGTATTAATGATAATTGGTGAGTCACTGTTTTTTCTTGACGGTTCAGATGACACTTGGTAAATTTCACTGTCATAACTAAAACTGACTGTATCTCCCCTTATGTTGATTAAACACTGAGCCTACAATACAATAAAAAGTAAATAGTTTTTAACAATTTTCTAAGCTTTTGCTGTATTTCACAGAGTTTCAGCCTCTTGAGCTCTACCACTTTTTATTTGATTTGACCAACTGTTTTACCAACCCGGTCTTATGAAGACATAAACATATTTAGGGTACAAAATTTAGGCTGCAATGAATTTTTCTATGAACAAGAAGAGGAGAGGAAAGTTGCTTGTTACATAATTCAAACATATTTCAATAGTTGTTCTTCCATCTTATTAAGTGCAATGGCTTTCAAAAGAGAAGATACATAAACTCTAAAACTGCATGTAGCAAAAAAATATTTTGTCAGCTTTGTGTTAGTTTTTCTATACCTACTGATAACAATAAAAACAGTTTGTGTAATATAATAATATTGTTCAAATGTCTGCAGCCAGGCTTTATATGTTATAATTGTAATAATAAATCTGTTATAAGCAATAGACTGAAAGAAAAAAATCAAAGAGCTGAATAGCTCTGAGGGGAAAGACGGCCCTTTTTTCTATTCATTTTTTTGGGGGGGGGCTATCTTTTGATAGTCTTCATAAAAAGAATGAAAAAAAGAACAGCTAGAACATGCAGAAAGGTTGACAATATTGAAATCAATTGTTGTTTAATGTAATTTCCTTTCCTTAGTTTAGGATCCAATTTGGACCAATGGAAGAGATCTGCATCTTCTAAATCTAAACATTCGATTAAAGTTGATAGTTAATTATCTAAAATTCAACTGAATTCTGTCATTTAACAACAACTACAATATTTTAGGAAATCTAATTGTGTACCACTGAACTGCAGGCTAGGGCCATTTTCCATTTTTTTTTTGACAGTACTCTAAGATTTTAAAGTTTTTTCTTTGGAAAGTTTGGACTGAAAAATCTATTCAGTTTTAGATTTCCATTGATAAAGTTCCCAGTTACAACTCTCATCACAGGGATACAGGTACTAATAAAAAACAATATGATTGATGTAAACTGTATGAAGCTTGTTTCCAAATCCTACATTTTGAAATATTTCTAAATTTCATGAATAAATAGGTAAACACAACAAAATGCAACATTTTCAATGTAATTCAATTTATTTTTACCATTACAATGATTATGTTGGTACACAAAGATTTAGTTTAAATGGAAGACTACTAATCATATATCAAATGAAATGTCACATTTTAAGTGTTCAGATACATTAACTTTTATTTAAGTGGATAATTACTAATCAATTGACGTGCTCCTGAATTGGAGGAAGATTCTCAAAACAGAATTTAACAGAAAAAAATGAAAACAAGAATGTGTCCTCAGTACACGAATGCCCCACTCGCACTATCATTTTCTATGTTCAGTGGACTGTGAAATTGGGGTAAAATCTCTAATTTGGCATTAAAATTAGAAAGATCATATCATAGGGAACATGTGTACCAAGTTTGAAGTCGATTGGACTTCAACTTCATCAAAAACTACCTCGACCAAAAACTTTAACCTGAAGCGGGACAGACGGACGAACGAACGAACGAACGGACGCACAGACCAGAAAACATAATGCCCCTCTACTATCGTAGGTGGGGCATAAAAATCGTTTCTCTCCCCTATCTCATGTATCCCCACGATCTGTGTTTACTTTGAAAGTTGTTGACCTACAAATTAAAGTATTGCATGTTGATGTTTGAATCATCTACAGCAAACATTACAATTTAAAACATTTAGCAAACATTTAACAAATACCAATTTTTAATTAGTACACGATCTCTGATAATGATTTAAATAACCAGTGAAGGATATCCCTGCTTCTGCATAGTGTGGCATTCCAACAATGACGTCACTATAAAATACAATGTAGGTTGGATATATTTAGAATTCTGAATATCTCGTCATACTGATTTTTCCGGATTGTAAAAGAAACGTAAATAGTTTAAAGGAGAGCTCAAAATGTGATAATTTCGCGAGAAACAGAGGGGAAATATGTAAAAAAGTGTTTAAAGTCAAACTATTCATTTGTGTGTCTCCCTCTCATCAATTTCAGTAAGATTTGTTGGGGGGTTTTCCACACTATAAAAACAAAATGAATGATGTGAGGGAATGTCACTCTGGTCAACCCCATAGGGGATTGACGGCTTGAAGCCGTCTTTCCCCAAAAATGCATTTTATTAGATCCTTTGACAAAAAAATATTGGACTACTTCAAATGTTTACCTGATTTTTATGTGGATTACACATCAGGACACATTCTGTCATCCTATATGCCACCATACCATTGCCACCCAATCCTGCCACTGTGGCTCTGACATTGGCTAGCACTTCAGCTATAAAGCTTTGCATGAATCCACCAAGGCCACCAATCTAAAATACAATACAAAGCAACTAATCAAAAAGTTTAAAATCAAACAATTATATTGAGAGAAGCTGTGCTTATTCTCATGCTTAGCATACCCTTGCTCTTATTCGAAGTATTGGTGAATAGAAAGAAGGTGTAAAAGTCAAACAAAATCTTAACATAGGTTCATTGTAAAAATACACATACAGAATATTCATTTTTATTAAAGCCGCCCTTAGATAAAAAAAAATCTATTATTCTCCCCCTGTTTATTTAGAAATGACATTTCTCTACAATACAAAGTTGCTACATACCTCTCTAAGGGAACCAGTTTCTCTGATAAAGAAGAAGTTATAGTGCCCTAAGTATCTTTCAATTCTACCTCTAGGAATATATGGCAGAGGTGTCAATTCAATACCCACTCGATGTTTTGGAAATACCTGTAAATCATCAGTAAATGGATGTGTCAAATTATCCCAACTATTTGAAATACTTGTCTATGTTTTTGCTGGAATTATTTCCAAAGTCAGTTTTAAAATTTGAAATGATCTGCAGCTGCATGCATCCTTCTTGGTTTTTTTTATACACCAATCTCATTCATTTATTTTGGCTTTTATTCATAAACACTGGGACTGATTCATATATCTTAATAGGTACCAATGAATCATACTTTTATGGTTTAACTATTTTGCACAGAAGATTCTTAGCAATGACCAATTACGGTAAGTGTAAATCTGCATAAATAATCAGACAGTGATGAAAACATAACTAACTAGATATCATTGAGATGGGAGCCATCTCTGTGGGCCCCGCTGTGAATAATGTGCATTAAAAAATTGTATCTTTACCATAGGACATGGGTTTGTCAACTGAAATCAAAGTTTTTGACCTTGACCTTTGACCTAGGAAGTTGTAAATAAATTATGACACACCCTTTGGTGTTGGTTTATAAACATGTCAAGTATAAACTTTGAAATGATAACGGTTCTCAAGATATAGAGCGGACACGATCTTTACCATAGGACATGGGGTTGTCAACTGAAACCAAAGTTTTTGACCTTGACCTTTGACCTAGGAAGTTGCACATAAATTATGACACACCCTTTGGTGTTGGTTTATAATTACACCCCAGTTTACACGTTTACACAAGGAAGCTGTTAAACCAAGAGTTCCAAATGGTAAAGTTGAAATCATCCCTTTGTAAATTTTACGGACGCCATCACGAGTTGGTTGACCGTTATGGAATAACCGTTTCACAAATGATATCGGATATGTTCCTTACGTCGTAACTACAATCCCCTTCCCTTTCATGAATGTGACCTACCGATTTAGACTATTTACCGGATTTGTAATCACATAAGCAACATGACGGGTGCCACATGTGGAGCAGAATCTGCTTACCCTTCCGGAGCACCTGAGATCACCCCTAGTTTTTGGTGGGGTTCGTGTTGTTTATTCTTTAGTTTTCTATGTTGTGTCATATGTACTATTGTTTTTCTGTTTGTCTTTTTCATTTTTAGCCATGGCGTTGTCAGTTTGTTTTAGATTTATGAGTTTGACTGTCCCTTTGGTATCTTTCGTCCCTCTTTTACACTAATCAAAGTTCTAAATGTATAATGATACAAATAAAACATTGGTTTCTTTTTCCTAATCTAGTATTACAAGATATAATTTGGTTAAAATGCACTAGAAATTATCAATTAAGGGGAGATAATTCTGTAATGTGCTATAGTTCTGACAAAAAGTTATCTGGAGAGTGTAATGTGCTATAGTTCTGACAAAAAGTTATCTGGAGATTTCTCAGATTACAAAACATGCAAAAACAAAAGACATTAATCAGATTCTTAAAAAGACAAGTACTTTAATAATATTCAAATCTATTAATATACAAACATTATTTATGAATGTGCCTGTCCCAAGTGAGGAGCCTGTAATTCAGTGGTTGTCATTTGTTTATGTGTTACATATTTGTTTAAGGCAGTTAGTTTTCTCTTTTGAATTGTTTTACATTGTCATATCAGGGCCTTTTATAGCTTACTATGCGGTATGGGCTTTGCTCATTGTTGAAGGCCGTACAGTGACCTATAGTTGTTAATGTCTGTGACATTTTTGTCTCTTAAGGACAGTTGTCTCATTGCCAATCATACCACATCTACTTTTTTTAAATTATATACATTAATACCATTTTAATTAATAAGAGTGAACTATCTTACCACAGGAAAAAGTCTTGTTTGTTCTGATTTTGTCTGTTTTGGTCCTAAAAGAAGCAAACAATATTTACAATTCTTTTTTTCTCAAACTGTTTTGTAAAATACTTAGAAAACTATTTTGATTAAATAACTTTTTGACAAAAAACACACTAATAATTTATAGATGTTTTAACATCTATCTAATATTAAAAGTGATATTAACTGGCTGTTTCTATACTGGCCCTGTTATAGATTCAAGGTTAGTTGTATTGGGCCTGGAAATCAATAGTCAAGGGCCAATTCACCTGATCAAGAATATATAATTTGTTGCTGACAATAGTAATATTTACCCTTTAAGAGCCCCTGTATACTACACGATGAACTGTCTGACAACTCTTCCATCTGGAACATCATGTCCTCTTGTTCACTTCCTTTACTGGTTTCACTCACAGCTGTAAGAAAATGGAGTCATATTAGTGAATTTAACCAATCACTGCAAAATACAACTAAATTGGAAAATAAAAAAGAAACTTTTATACATCTAAAGTTTGCAACAATTTTACTAAAATTTAGAAGTTTTATAGTATAACTAGGCTTTGAGCTTTTTTTGAGAACACACACATGTTAACTTTTATAGTCCAGTCAATCTAGCAAAATTTGACCCTAACCTGAAAGTAATTGCAGAACAGAAGATTTTTAAGTTCTAATCAGGCCATTATACCCCAAATTTACACAGAAAAAAGTCCCACAAAATCTTACTTGAGGAAGACTAAAAAAAATCACCATTTAAAATTTCTATGGAGATTAGCATTGAAAAGGGAGATAACTCTTGCAAACAAGGCAGAAATATCAATAAAAGTTGAAACAAAATTATAACTTTACCGCTTCTATTCATCAGAATGTATTGATTCTTGATTTTTTAGCAGTCTTTAGAGTATAAAAAACAACTCTAAAGGTGTTTTCATATCTTTTATCAAGCTATAATCTAGATTTCTTAATTCATTAGTTGATCATTTATTGAATTTTCCAACATGTCAAGGTAAAGAACCTCAAATTTAATAAAAATAATAAGGCATGTACAGAGATCTCCATGGATGAAAATTGAACGATAGAGGAACTTTCATCATCATAAACCGTATCTACGCCGTACCGTGTAGCCGATCGAAAGTATTTCATCCCTCCACATAAGGATAGGTGAACATGCTAATTCATTACTTATTTAAATTATATTTATTTGAATTTTCATTATAAATACTATATAAAAGTATATATAGTTTCAATAATTGCCGTTTGTAACCCTTCAAAGCCCTCATGCCACTCTCTTTCCCTTAGTCGAGAATGATCAATAGCTATCACGAAGGTCCCAATGTAGTTTTCTTGCTATTTTTAGTAATTGTAATGGGGGTTAAAATTCATGTGCAGCTTATTTTTCACGGACATTGTCAAATTCAGAATTCATGAACCCATTACCGGTATGGCTGGTTTGCAGCAACGACAAAACGAGTCGTACAGGTTATGTAAAAGGTTAAAATATTTGTAAAGCAAACGTTGTCAAATGAAAAGGTTTTTAATGACTTTATTTAGCAAATCGATGCTATATGCAACATGCATCTTTCGAGTCTGAACAGAAACCGGAAACGCGGATGTATCAATTTGATTGTAAACTACGAAATGAAGTCGGAATTACGATACAATATTTATTTACAGAAAATATTAAAAGTTTTTACTTTTTAACTTTTAAAGTAATTTTATATTATCGTTACAATACAGCTGTACTCGAGTTATTTGCGATGAAATAATAATTACTGTTTTACGTCTTATTTTGTACTTCTTAAAAAGGGGGATGCTGATTGCGTAAGTCAAAATAAAAGCACGTGTTCTACTTGTTAAACTTTGTAACTGGACTATTAATTTATTTATTTAATCTGAATTATCATAAGCATTTGCGGAAACTTAATTAAATAATTCGACAAATGAATCGTCTGTCTTCAGATAATATTCTCCTGTCTGCTTTGTTGATCTACCTGTACAAGCTCAGGTACAAGTGATTAGCGATCTTAATCCGGATATCCCTCAGGCGTTAGAACTGGATTATACTATAAAGAAAGCCTGAAGGTTATGCAATTCATGATTACATGCATTTGATTATAATTGATAAAAAAATGGCATCAGGCTATAAAAACGATCATAGTTTTGAACGATGGCGCAAGTCATTTGACGATGGCGCAAGACATTTGAACGATGGTGCAAGTCATTTGACGATGGCGCAAGACATTTGAACGATGGCGGGGCGCCATCGTTAAACAGGCCATGGAGATCCCTGCATGTATTCTTCTTCTTGTGGTTTTAAGTTTTTTTTTTAGATAAGTAAGATGCTGAAAATATATAATATACAGATATAAACAATACCAAATTTTCACATTATTTTTTCAAAATGGTCACAAAGCTTCAAATCTGCACTGCAATTTCTTTAACGAAAAATGCACAAAAAAAAAAAACTACCCATAACACTTCGGTTTTGTACATTTCATGAGCAGAAGATTATATAATTTAGTCAAATACCAACTTATAACCCCATCAAAGTATCATACTTTACATAAATTTCCAGAAAATCAACCAAAAACTGACCAAAAAAGACTAATTTTTAAGGACTTATCTCCCCTTCCAATGTTAATTTCCATAGGAAATTAAAAATGCTGATTTTGAATTTTCCTCAAGTTGGATTTTATGGGACTTTTTTCTGTGTATATTAAGGGCATAATGCTATAGATAAGAACTAAAACATTATCTGTTGCAATTAGTTTGAGGGTAAATCTTAGTTTGACTGGACTATTATTGTTCTGTGTCATAATAAGTATAGACTTCTTGTCAATTTATGTCTAATCACGAAAAATCAATCAAACATTGTATTGAAAGGTGTATCACTTGAAAACATTCAAGTTTTCAAACTTGTGTTGTATAAACAAACCTGTTTTTAGCAAACTACTTTTGCTGACTGTAGGTAAATCAAGTACAGAAGAAGTTCTGGTGGAAACATCAGATAAACCAATACACACTCCTGTTAAATTTATCTGAAATCATAAAGGAAAATACATAGTCCAAACATCAGATAAACCAATACACACTCCTGTTAAATTTATCTGAAATCATAAAGGAAAATACATAGTCCAAACATCAGATAAACCAATACACACTCCTGTTAAATTTATCTGAAATCATAAAGGAAAATACATAGTCCAAACATCAGATAAACCAATACACACTCCTGTTAAATTTATCTGAAATCATAAAGGAAAATACATAGTCCAAACATCAGATAAACCAATACACACTCCTGTTAAATTTATCTGAAATCATAAAGGAAAATACATAGTCCAAACATCAGATAAACCAATACACACCCCTGTTAAATTTATCTGAAATCATAAAGGAAAATACATAGTCCAAACATCAATTAAACCAATACACACTCCTGTTGAATTTATCTGAAATCATAAAGGAAAATACATAGTCCAAACATCAGTTAAACCAATACACACTCCTGTTGAATTTATCTGAAATCATAAAGGAAAATACATAGTCCAAACATCAGTTAAACCAATACACACTCCTGTTGAATTTATCTGAAATCATAAAGGAAGAATGTATATATATATATAGTCAAATTAAATTAATCTGAAATGGTTTAACCTAATACACAATTTTAATCACATTGAAACTGACATTGACAACTTAACTTAAATTTCCACTTGAATCTTTCTATATCTATGAAGCAACATTCCAGCAGTCTCTGAATGTGGAGTATAGATCTCCCAGTAGAAAATGTATGTTTAGATTTCCAGGTATTTTCTATAAAAGATGCTGATTAAAGAGAAGAAGAAATAATTTATCCAAGGATTCTCAATGGTAAAGCTACATTCATCCTCTTCAAAGGAAAATTTTATGATCACCATGGTAACCATGATTTTATTTGTGGTTTTTGAATATTTGTGTGACAGATTACCATGAATAATTTGTTTTGGAGGTGCACCACCTTTATAAGTTACCTGGGTTAATTTTTTGTGCAGTTGATGTAGCTCAATCTTTAGTTCTCATATTTGAATGAGTTTGAACATCTCTTAGGGACAAATTTACCAGTAGTTTAAATGATTAAGAAATATTCAAAATTAAAATAAAACTGTTACTTATTAAGATAATCTAAATTTATAATTTCATACCTGTATTTCATTTTCCTCTGGAAGGTCTATGTTAAAGTCCAGATTACACACACAACAGGGAGCCATTTTTCTCAACTTGAAACAAATTTTCTGTAAACAAAAAAACAGCTTAGTAATGGTTTCTAGAGTTCTGTATCTAATCTTCAGATAAAAAGGCCTGTTAAGGTCGTCTGGACCACAAGACATAATCCAAACTCTTATTACAATTGAAGGTTACTAAATTTATCAATAACTATGAAACTTATAAACTGTTACTTAGGTCACAAGCATATTTTGGATGTTAAGATTAAAATTTGTTACTAGTGCTCATGCCAAATAACGTAAAAAACTTAGATAAAAAATTATAATTATGGTAAATTGAAGTCTGTTTAAATTTCTTGCTAAACCGTAATCAACCATGTATAGTATACCCAAGTTGTATGGTACCTGGTAGTGGATCCTTTTCTCATCTACAATTATAACACATGATCTTATATATAAGATTAAAAGTGTTCAATATTTATTCCTACTTACCCTAATGAGGTTCTCAAACATATCTGACAGTGCACTGTTACTTGTTACAGCAGGGTTAAACTCTCTCCGCAAAACCTGGGTAAACATCTAAAAAAAATACAAAAAAATACCATCTTTGAACATAAAACATATATTCTTGCATCTTCTATTGGCTTTAAAATCTGAAATGACACATACATATAGAAAGAAGTGAAAAAACAAAGTCCATATCAGTGTTCCAGCTAGCATGAAATGGAGGGGCACCGCGCCCCGCCCCCGAAATTTTGCGCCCCTCTGCCTTTTTTAGGCGCCCCTGCGCCCCTCTGTGCCATTTTGAAAAAAAGTTTAAAAAACGATCTGTTTTCCTCATATCGTCGCCATTTTGTTGAGGTCTTTTTACACACACTTCATCAAGAGAACAGATTAAAATTGTTCACACTTGTTACCTGTACATATAATCACCTATTTGATTAGAGTCAATTACTTAATCAGGTGAAATTTACGACCCTGTCTAATCCCTTTGTCCTGAAGCACCAAACATCGAAGTTAAATGAATTGATTATTTTAACACCTGACGATGCAAAATAGAATTTATAAAATAAATGTGAAAGGCGGAATGGTGTTCAATTCTATTGTATTTGTTACTTTTAAAATAACGTTCATTTAAACAAGAGTGCACACACTGAAATGTCTCGCCTTCTTTACTAATCATTAATATTATGTTGATAGTCCTAAGTATAATGCTTTATTACAACTGTCACATAAACTTAACATTAACCAAGATAGCTAAACAAAGACCAATGAACCATGAAAATGAGGTCAAGGTCAGATGAACCATGCCAGGCAGACATGTACAGCTAACAAAGCTTCCATACAACAAATATAGTTGACCTATAACTTATAGTTTACGAAAAATAGACCAAAACACAAAAACTTAACACTGTGCAATGAACCGTGCAATTGAGGTCATGGTCAAATTAAACCTGCGGGACTGACATATAGATCATAATATATTTCCCTACACCAAATATAGTTGACCTTTGGCATATAATATTAGATAAAAAGACCAAAACTTAAAAACTTAACTTTGACCACTGAACCATGAAAATGAGGTCAAGGTCAGATGACATCTGCCTGCTAGACATGTCCAACTTACAATCATTCCATACAACAAATATAGTAGACCTATTGCATGAAGTATTAGAAAAACAGACCAAAACACAAAAACTTAACTACAACCACTGAACCATGAAAATGAGGTCAAGGTCAGATGACACCTGCCAGTTGGACATGTACACCTTCCAGTCCTTCCATACACCAAATATACTAGCCCTATTGCTTATAGTATCTGAGATATGGACTTGACCACCAAAACTTAACCTTGTTCACTGATCCATGAAATGAGGTCGAGGTCAAGTGAAAACTGTCTGACGGGCATGAGGACCTTGCAAGGTACGCACATACCAAATATAGTTATCATATTACTTATAATAAGAGAGAATTCAACATTACAAAAATTCTGAACTTTTTTTTCAAGTGGTCACTGAACCATGAAAATGAGGTCAAGGACATTGGACATGTGACTGACGGAAACTTCGTAACATGAGGCATCTATATACAAAGTATGAAGCATCCAGGTCTTTCACCTTCTAAAATATAAACCTTTTAAGAAGTTAGCTAACGCCGCCGCCGTAGCCGCCGCCGGATCACTATCCCTATGTCGAGCTTTCTGCAACAAAAGTTGCAGGCTCGACAAAAAAATCATTCCAAAAGGTCAACACGCAAAAAAAGAAAAATTGACCAACTCGGAAATGACAAGAAGAAAATGTCAAAGACTTGCCAGTCTATTACATCTTTTTTCAAGAATAATGACCATCAAAAGTAAAATAATAATTTAATTCTTTACCTTTATGAAAAATCGAGAAGAAAAGTTTTTATCAAATATCGCAACTGTTCTTCTATTGTAAATTCCGCTGATTACGGAGCACTCAAAAGTCCGATTTTTATATCATTTTTTCTTATATTGAAATCCGTTTTGACTAACTTTAATATTGATATTATTAAATACGCTCAACATGAAGTAAACGGAGATGCTTGTTGAATTGATAATAAACTTACAAAATTGAATCAATTTATTATTGTGACGATTACGGAGCTCTCGAAAGTCCGATTTTTGTATCAATTTTCTTATTGAAATCACAGGCACTTGTTTCTATCCATTGAAGACCCCCTATCAACGTATATTTCCGTAAATATACGTTGATAGGGGGTCTTCCAATGAACAAGTGCCTGTGATTGAAATCCGTTTTGACAAACTTATTGATTTTATTAGATACGCTCAACATGAAATATAAGGAGATGCTTGTTGAATTGAACAGACAACAGTGAAACAATGTATGGTTATACAGAGATAGAAGCTCTGGCAAATACATTTGACATGGACCCTGAAACTCTCCTTATTCAATAACAGGACTTTATAGCTCTTGTGTCATCAGCAGAACTTACAGATCCTTCCTTATCTAGTCTGCTAGAGCTTTTTCATTCACCTTGTCATTAGGATAAAAACCTATTATCTATGTACCCTCTTGTTGTAAAACTATTCAGTGTTGCAATATGACATGTACAATGTACAACCACTCAGTACAGCAGAGGTGGAGAAAATATTCTTTCAGGTCAAATTGATAAAGACAAGTCACAGGCAGCTAGGGCAAACTTGAAAACACAGACATTAACAAAAATATTAACTGTAAAATTAAACTGTGATGAAACTAAATTTGAAAAAAATCTTGATCAATGTGTGACAACCTTCTTCAAAAAGAAAAACAGAAGATTTGTCATTGTTGTTTATTTATTTGCATTTGAACTCTTCTTTGAAAAAAATCTATAGTTCTGAAAGAGAAATGAATATAGTAATGTCTATTATTATTGCTATCAGTTTGATTTTAACTTATAAATGTTATACGTTCTAAATAAATGATTTTTAAACTTGTATATAATAGCTATTTAACTTAGCTACATGCTTGCTAAAAATATGTCTTTATGTGGTAACATAAAGTATTTGATTTTTTTCAGTGAGAACGCCCTAAAGTGCCCTTTTTAAAAACGTGCCCCTCTATTTTCAAATCCTAGCTGGAACACTGCATATAGACAGACAGACATAACCCTTGTTGAAGACCATACCTTGACCTATAATGGTCTACTTTTATAGATTGTAACTAGGATGGAGAGTTGTCTCATAGTCATTCATCCTCCTACCGGTATATCTATAGACAGGGATAAAACATTATACTTATCCGGGTAAAATAAAAATTCAAATCAAATAAAAGAACCACAACACCAAAAATTAGTCTCCTTAATACATCAGATGGAAGAGGTAGAATTTGGAAAATAAATATGTATTTTATTTACCTAAGAATCATAACTTATAATATTCTATCCATAAAACTGAGACACTTAAAGTAGCATTGCAGCCCAATTACCTTTTTACTTTCATTCTATTGTTCTCCTAAACACCTATAGTTGCTTGTAATTAACTTGTAATGTATCAGCAGTCTATTGTCTGTCAACAAATATCAGTTTTTGTAAAATATCTTTTCTTATATTAAGCAAGTACTGATTTATAAGTTTGTTCAGAAACAGAAATAATTGTGAGTTACCTGTAGATTACAAATCATATTTTGGTCCGTAGTCCCAGGCATTTTCTGTGTGTTACACATCTGGATCCAATCAGGTAAGACAGAATCCCTCAGTAAAGAGGCAATGTTTTGGTCCCTAGTGTCATCCACCTATAATAAAAAAATCCATCTAATGTTACTTTTTCTTGTTACAAATTGTCTCCCTTAATGAAATGATGATTGATTTTCTAGGTGGCTTTTCCAAGACAAGTATATAAATCGGACTATCAGGAGCCTGTAATTCAGTGGTTGTCGTTTGTTTATGTGTTACATATTTGTTTTTTGATTATTGTTTTATATAATTAAGGCTGTAATTTCTCATTTGAATTGTTTTACATTGTCATATCGGGGGCCTTTTATTGCTGACTATGCGGTATGGGCTTTGCTCATTGTTGAAGGCCGTACGGTGACCTATAGTTGTTAATTTCTGTGATATTTTGGTCTTTTGTGGACAGTTGTCTCATTGGCAATCATACCACATCTTCTTTTTTATATCTACCTAATTTGATAGATCTGTCTTTATAGAAGAGGGGAATCTTGGAACAAATAATTCATTTATATTAGTCAGTGGCTACAAATCAGGTTTCATGTAACATGTAAAAACAAAATGTTTTCTCTCATTCTCAGGTGAATTATCTTTTCAATAACCAATATGTGGTTCACTTTTTCATCCATTTTGAAGTGAAATGATGCCTTAATGTCACTAAAAGTATAAGAGAAACAGATATAATTCTGTAGATGTTGTTAGTTGCTGTATAATAAAAAAATAAATCGTTCATTATTTTGTACTCTAAATCAGTCCATTAGTTTTTTTGTATGAATTGATTGTCATTTCAGGACTTTTTATAGCTGACTATGCGTTATGGCTTTGCACATTGTTAAAGGCCATACAATGGTCTGTAATTGTTTTCTTGTATGTCATTTTGTCTCTGGTGGAGTGTGTTCTCATTGGCAATCATACCTCATCTCCTTATTTTGTAACCATTGAATCTAAGGTATTAGAATATGTCAGACAGAAAAATATAAGCAACAGTGGAAGAATATATATTTACATATATTACTCTACCTCTAAAATGAATGTATCTTTGTTCCCTGTAGATAGTTCCAGCTCGGAGACATCATCCTCACTATCATCTGTTAATAAACTTCTAGGACTCGTCTGACCGGTGTCCTGTAAAGAGATCATAAAATTGTTTAATTTATTACAGTTGTGAGGCAATACAAATGAGGGGCAAAAAATACAATTAAAAGATACAATCAAAGCTGGCAGAGATAGGCTGGAAATAAAGGATTGTTTGGCAAATATTCTGTAAAAGACAGGTATTTAATGTATACTCTATGTACTGTGAAATTACTTTAATTCGTGGGTATCAATTTTCGTGGTTTCAGCAATATTTACATCTTTGTTGGTTTTTAAATTCCTGTTCTAGTAATTCTACTTTAAGTTCAGCTACTAAATGATTGAATATATATACTGCTTTAAACCATTCTGAAATAGTAGTGCTGAAGTTATTGTCTATATTTATGTCAGTTTCCAAACATTAGCTCTAAACCTTACTTTCATCCTTAATTTCTTAGAACTTTGGTGTTAATTGAATAAATGGAACCCCGGTGCCTTATAATTAAACACATTGGATCTTTATTCTCATGACTTTTTTGAAGCTACATTTCTTATAAAATGCATATATAACAGTCTATTATTTGAACTTGGAATTATTTTTAGTTATGGAATTTGTTTAAATTCTTGTGCTTGAAATTTTTAATAAATTCCATGTTTATTTGGTATTATAATATTTTGAGCGGTTAATAACACTTTCCATACAACGTATTTTGTATAGATAGTGATGTGCGCGGCACAGTACATTCTA
Organism: Mytilus edulis; assembly: GCF_963676685.1. Classification (NCBI taxonomy): domain Eukaryota; kingdom Metazoa; phylum Mollusca; class Bivalvia; order Mytilida; family Mytilidae; genus Mytilus; species Mytilus edulis. Next base: position 79,349,616 of record NC_092350.1, on the reverse strand, counting down.
TTGAAAAGGTACTATCTTCTTTGTAATAGAAAGTGTTGTGCACAGCACAGAACATTTAAGTACAGAATAAACATGGAATTTATTAAAAATTTCAAGCACAAGAAATTATGCAAATTCCATAATTAAAAATAATTCCAAGTTCAAATAATAGCCTGTTATATGTTAGACTATCTAATATCAAAAAGAAAATGTGGTATGATTGCCAATAAGACAACTTTCCATAAGAGACCAAATGACACACAAATTAACAACTACAGGCCACTGTACAGCCTTCAACAATGAGCAAAGCCCATACTGCATAGTCAGCTATAAAAGGCCCTGAAATGACATTGTAAAACAATTCAAATGAGAAAACTAACGGCCTTATTTATGTTATAGTCCCCTTCCTCATTCTGCACACATCAGAAGAGAAAATGTGGGCTTTAGCAGATAATATAGGAGAGCCTCTTGTGATGAGAATTGTACATCTTGTTTCTGATCTTTATAGAGAGATATCTCTTCAGATCACTTCTGTCACTTGTCTAGTCAGTGTACTGTATGTATAGCACTGACCTTCAATATGATTTTGTTTTACTCTATTTTTCATGAGGCAAACTTATTGCTAAAAATAATAATTCTTTAAACATCTCCTTTAAAAATATTTTACAAACATAATTTATCAATCATTTCTTAAAACATTTGTCATTTTGGAAAAAAGGGATAACAGTTGTCAACATAGAAATGGATGAAAGAGGTGTCACTTTTGAAACAGTAACCATGTTTATATATGGTCAATTAATCACCTATATCAAGATCTTATGAGGTTAAACAGTTGAGCATGTATACATTCAAAACAACTGATTAGTACTGATACCAGTAATGAGCTCAAAGTGTACTCTGCCAAATACTTCTCTTTAATATTTATGTAATTAAAACATTAGCTTTTAAGCATGTTCTCGCATTGAAAATATATGAAATATTTGCTGCTGGATATTAAACTAGACTTCAATAATACAATTAGCTCCCAGTTAATCCAATGATAACATACATTAACCTCCAATAATACATATTTATCAGAGAGAATTATCTGATTTCATGTACACTGTCATATGATTTATTACTTATATGTAAGTTAAATTTGTTGGAATGTTGGCCTTTTATGTGAATGTATAGATGGTTTGAAGACTGAATTTTTCTCCCATATTCTATTTTCCTCATTTTGACCTTTTAAAAAAAAAATTTTTGGACATGTGTAAAAAAAATAATGAAAAATCTAAATGATAAATAGGAAATATGAAATGTAAAAAATAAATTGTTAAGACAGATTATTCAATCTAAGATGGATGGATGACTGTCATGATCCAGACTTCACTGCAAATGGCATAATGATATATCTTTCAATTCAACCAAATTCATCCATAATCCACATATCTGACCACACAAGTATGTGTTTGATTAGATGGGATAAGAATTTGGTTTCTCTTCCCACTCCATGTGACTTAACTTCCACCAGCCCTAGTAATTCTTAAACCCTTGTTTCTGTCTCATTTGGTTCTATGATAAATTAACCCTTAGACACCTTGTAAAATGTATCGATAAAATCTTTAAAAAATCTAATAACTTCAAAAGTGGTTATATAACTAATCAACTTATTAAGAATTTAGTTTTTAAAATATTTACTAAGAATGGTTATGTATTTACTCTTTTACCAAGTGTTTATACTGGAAAATCATAATATTTTGCAAAATATGTATCCATTTCACATCACTTTAAAAAAGGTGCTAAGAAATAAAATATTGTACTTCTTAAAATTAAAACATATCATTCTAGAATATTCCATTTTCTTTGGAGAAAAAAAAAAAAACCCATCAAACACACACTAGTTTATAACTTTCTAAAAATTTGTGTTGAACTGTATTTAAACCTCAAAAGAGACAATAAAATTATTCAATGAAAAAAGGACAAGCTGATGACAAATTGCACATTCAAATGCATACTTGTGATCATCTCCACATCACCAAGGACGATGTCTATGCAATCATCCCCTCATAAAAACTAAATGTACAATCCCTTTCTATAAACCCCCATCATTGTGAATAGATGTATAATCAAAGTAAATATAAATAAGTAAATGCACTGGAATTACACAGGTTTATTATAATATCAGACTGATTAAGAATGTATAAGGTAAGATAGGAAGAAAAAAGGGGGATGACAGTTATTACATACATTAGATGCCTTCTGGTTATTTATGTCAATTGGGTGTTGTCTCATTGTCATATTCTCACATTATTCAATATCTCTTAGTTCTAAATGTCATATCATATTTTTAATCATATTTTGGTGCAATTTTCACATAACTTATTTTTTGTTTACAATAAAAATGAAAAAGAAGTGAAAGAAAAGAAGAAATAAGTGATAAATGTGAAAATATTTTATCTTTAACTTTCTTCACAAATTTAGATGAGTAAATTAAATTAATTTTGAATATTTTTTTGGTTTTATTATGCATTATCATTACTTAATCAAAATCATTATCAATATTTACCTATCATTATCATGAATGATTATTTTTATTATTTTTATTTAAATCTTAATCATATAATTCATTGTTTCACAAAATTAAGTCATGTATAAAATTTGATATACAGACAATACTGACTACTATATACACATGTAAAGTTTTATGTTGAAACATGGCTTCCAGCAAGGACCTTACAATCCGTTAAGACATGCACCATGAATAATCATAAACATCTTAATCCACACCCAAAACTATTTTTATAAGTACATCTACCTTAAAAAGGTGTTGTTAGGGTCAAAAATATTTAAAAATCATTTAAATTCTAATATCCAAAATATTGCAAAATTTCAATAAAAACAATGAAAATTCTCTCTCTAAAAATAATACGCATTTTCACATTTATCAAAGGATAAATTAAGGATGTCTGAATCACTATATTTGATCTTTGTCAAAAAGTACAATATAGCTAGCAGCTAGTAGTCAACATCTCTGCGTCCTGACAAATATATACCTGGCAGATACGTTTATTACATAGGTGTGTTGACAAAGGAACACTGTAACAGCTATTAAGGTATGTTTCAGCAACTAAAATATCACGTTATTTCCTATACAAACTTAATTCATAAACTGAACTATTTGTTGTAGGATTAAGAAATACATTGGGAGAGTAAGAAGATTCATAAGATTTTATTTCTAATTCATGTACATTATTTGTAAATAACTTAACTTATGGAATTCAAATCAAACATCAAGTTTGGTAAGTTCAAATGTTTTTAATTTTATTTCTACTTCATATAATGGTACGAAATTCAGAATTTTTAATAGAATTCTTGTTATGACCATCAAGGGGCTTAGAAGTCTAACATAGAGTATAAGAGAAATACAAGTTGTTAATTAGCCTTCAAAAGTTTCTTGGAGGGAAATCTATTCAAATTCGTCTTTAAATTGAAATGATTTTTTAGAGGTATATGTATAATAAATTAAATGAAACAAATGCCTTAAACAGATTAAGACAAAATAGTTAATAAGTACATTCATTACTATACATATATATATTTTCATGTTGAAATTAAATTAAAAGTATCATATATTCAGGCGCATTGCATTTGCGCTAATTTAAAAAAAATCAAATCTTTCATTTGCGCCACAAGGATATATTTCATTTGTGCCAAAACATAAAAACTTTTTCATTTGCGCCATTTCACAGGTAATACATTATACAGGTAACATATAGTGGAGAGTTAAATATTCATTGCTGTATTGTGAATACGATTTGTTTCTACAGTATTTTTCCTGGATAATTGTTCTTAGATATAAGAAGATGTGGCATGTTAGTGCCAATGAGACAACTCTCCATCCAAGTCACAATTTGTAAAAGTAAACCATTATAGGTTAAAGACTAAAGTACGGTCATCAACACAGAGCCTCATGGTTCACACTGAATAACAAGCTATAAAGGGCCCAAAAAATAGATATTGTAAAACAATTCAAACTGGAAAACCGTGGAATCATACTAATTTCTAATACAAAACTGAGGTTTATAGTTATAAAGTGTTCACATGTTTGAGGTGTATAGATTGACATTGTCAGTTCAGAGACAAACAGAGAAATAAGTCTGTATTTTTTTATGATCACACATACAGTATATAGCTCATCATATGCATCATAATAAAGATACCAATAGTTTAGGCTGGTGTACCATAAAACATGCAAAGATCATTATGGCACTAATGTAAATGTTCTCATTTTTATATCATCAACATGAGGTAGGCATTTACACAGTCATAGACACATGACCATCCAAACTGACCTGTAGATGTCTTTTAATTACTTGTGTCATTGGGTTACTGTCTAATTCTTATATACACATCCCTTTTTTTAGTGTGTATTTAATTTAGTACATTTTGAAAATAATAAAGAAAATGAAACAAAGTCATATTGTCATTCAAAATTCATTGAATCATATCATCCAAGGGGAATAACTCCTGAATAGTAAACTTACTTATATGTTGAAATTAAATTAAAGTCAAATTAAGTGAAACAAGCATTCTGAGAGTATTGCATGGCAATACGTATATGGCAATACGTATTCCCTTACCATTTAAAAATTCATTGTAGCAAAATTATAACATGATCTATAACTTGTCATGGTGTTAACTATACATGTATAACAAATATTAAGTTAATAACTTCAAGCATGACAAACAAAAGTGTGGAAAACTTGCTATTTCAGTAAATTTTTAAGTCCCAGGACCATGAAACGAAATTATCAGACCTGGACAAAATTAGAACTTGATCTGTAACTTGTCCTGATAAAATAATATACCATCTATCAAATCAATATCTTCAAGCATGAAGAAGTAAAAGTGTGGAAACAGATTTGCCTGACTGACAGAGAGACCAACAGACAGACCGTAGGGGACTAATAATCAATATTTTCATTAATACTTATCACATCAAAAGAACCCCATACATCATCATTTCATCTTTCAAATCATCATCTTAGAATTGAACTTAAAAAATAGTTCATTTTAGGGGCTTAATTTATCAATCTTTCAAACATTCATATGAAAAGCATGACTAAACAATTATATTTGAATGTAGTAAAGAAATGAACGTTATTTATCCTATAGATGCAGCAAGGCAGAAAGATGGATGACCAGATGGCCATAAACAGATGGGCAGGGTGAGCACTTGTTTTAACAACCAATATTAATATTGTTGTTTTGGGGGGAATATATGAATTCAAAAATAAAAGAATATGTGCCTATGAGACACAGATTGCCCGGCTCATAAATATGTAAGAGTCAATTCAAACCTGACATTTTGTTTTCTTTGAAACTCAATGACATTTGTTTCTATATGTTGTCATTATAGATTGCTTGGGGGGTTTGAGTGCTCTCAAGGTTCAATATCAAACAGTAGCTAAAGTAAATTAGAATGTGGAAATGGCAAATTTGACAAGTTTTCTATATACAAAGGGACATGCAAATGTGATGCAACCTAAATGCCTTTTGTGCTTGGTGGTAATTAGCATTCAGTATAAGTTTCATAACATTTGATCATGGCAAACTAAAGTTAGAGAACAGAAACAAATATCAGGACTGAATAAAAACCTGTGATGATCAGAATATGTATAATAGCCCTGTAAAAGTCTTTTGGTTTTTCAAATACTTGGTCTAACCCCTTATTGTAGCAGTAATATTTGTATTTCCTTACCTCCGAATTTAGGAAGGATATAACTCCAAGTTATTTGATATAATTACACCTTATGTAAGAATCCAGGGTTTTGATTGGTTAATAGCCAGTGTATTTTTCACCAATTTACTGTTATCAAATGAATATCGTTCATTTTTAACGCCGCTGGGGTATTTGCTAAAAGGATATGCCTTTTTTACCCTCTCTGCCGTGGTATTTGCCAAAAAATACTCTATCCGACTGGACGCTTGTAACGTCACGATCATCAATGCGTTTTAGTACATTAACATTCGGTGTAATTAAACAGATATATCATGTTATTGAGGGGTATTTGCGAAAAATACCAGTCTTGAGAATGAATTTCCCTCGCCTTACGGCTCGTGAAATTTAACATTCTCTCGACTGGTATTTTTCGCAAATACCCCTCCTTAACATGATATATCTGTTCAAAAAAAGATGATTGAACCAAACAAATGTTATTACACTATAAACAAATTAATTGTCTTGCCACTAAAGACAATAATATTTTTCATTAAATATTAAAAGAGACGTTTATAATTCTATGAAGCATCATGAAATTCATGATATACCAGTAATTTTTGTACACCATAAAAAAGCTGCACTTGTGGAAACTTACCTAAATTGATAAAAAAAAGAAATAAATAAAAAGACATGAAAATATAAAAAGAAAAAGTTTGGTTGCTGTTTGTAACCTGTAATTGCTATTGCCATATGTTCTGTTTACCCTTTCCCCAAGATCTGAGTTTTTGGTTATATTTGAAGTTTGAGAGCAGACAACATGAGTGCTCTTGAAGAAAGGGCTACAGTTATGTTGTGGGCAGCCTTACACAGACAGGACATAGGAGCTGTGCAAAATATGATCCGAGACGGAGTAGATGTCAATGAACCAGATATTGTAAGTCATATTAAATTAGGACTTGATGTCTTTCATAAGGAAAGTGTCAGATAACAGTTCAGTATTGTCTTTACATGTAATACTATAATATGAGGCAGGCATAACCTGTGAATGGGGACGAAGTCTGTATGATTATTTTTTAATTCAATCACGTTGATAAAAGAAACCGAAATACCGTACGTAACGTTCCCGATTTTGATTCTGTTGTTAGGGAATTAGCTGTGATGTTCTTTAAGTTATGACGTCATATTCGATGTATACAAAAGAAACGCTTTCATCAGGTAACGTTTTTTCATATCAAACAGTTATTAAAATTGAATTTGTATTGATATCCAATCTTATATTTTACAAGACTGATAAATATAATTTTTTTCAAAGTCTCATGCAAACAAGACAGATATCTGCGCAAAAGCGGAGAAAACCGGAACAGGAAGTAGATCTGAAAAAAAAAGTTAACGATTTTGAGTTCATTAGTAGAATGAAAAATTCGGGAAATTTTTCCCGATTTTTTTAAAAATTTTTTTTATTGATTTTTCTACCGTAATAGGGGACTTCGTCCCCATATAAATATAACCGTGTTGGTTGAGGTGTGTATTGCCCACTGAGGGAAAGACAAAAAAATGCTAACTCAAATTCGCAGATCTAACATTGTTGTGCTAAATTTGAGGTGAATTATATTTAAATATAGTGTTTACTCTGTATGACCACAGGTTATCTAATGGAGAATGTGGTGATGTTGTCACATGTTTAGACGTATATTTAATGTATATTTAAACTTACAATAACCAGGGTATGACTAATGTCAGTGACGTTTATGCATCATCAATTATAGTATTTTGTTCTATCTCCATAACAGTGTGATCAGACTATAAAATGTAGCTCCCTTATGTATGTTTCAGCCCATTTGTTCAAGTTCTTACAAACATATTAAAATTAGTTGGCATCCTAAACTTTTGATGTTCAATAAAGACAATCTTAATATTTTATGACGTAGCAAATAAAAAGACAATAATAATTTCAACACAATGAAAGTTGTGTCCTGTCCCACCTCTGTTTGGAAAACATCTATTGTTTTCAGAAACAAACAACTGATAAAAAGCTAGATTGTTGCTCACAAAATAAGCATAAAGTGATCCATTTTGATAGTCTTTAAAGTAGTTTCCATGATTTCTACATAAAGAAACACAAATCATTTTTGTAGAGGAGGTGGACTACTAGGGAGGGATTTTTATGTAACATGACAGGGATCTATTACTCAACACATGTTTAAAGTTTATTTTTAAATCTCTAACATTGAATGCAGAGAATTGTATGAAACTGAGTCACAAATAAAATAAATGACAAATGAGTTGTTTAAGGAGTGACATGTCATGTGACATCCTATAGTAAATCAATGTACTACAGTGTGTAGGCTTTGATGAGAACGATCATTATGGGAATGTTTATATGTATGAAACATCAGCAGTCATCTGATAAAAGTCATGATTGTTGTGCAGTCCATCAATATTAATAGCCCCATTCATACGTTATCATTATTTCCCTCTAAATTACTCAACACATATCCTGATGTGATCCTATGAATTCACCAATTTAAACATAGATATTAGAAGATGTGGTATGAGTGTCAATGAGACAACGCTCCATCCAAATCATAATTTGTAAAAGTTTATTTGTAATGTATAGTTTCCTGCCAAATCATTCAACAATTATCTTGATGTACTCGTATTAACTCGGCAATTCATACAATATTTTCTGCCAAATTACCAAACAAAAATTTAATATCGTGTTGTGATGCTATCAATTTTCCAATTGATACATTATTTTTCGGTCAAATTATTTAAAAAATTTCTTAATATGATCCTTAGTTCTCAAAGTTTGTATTGATTCTAAATTAAACTAGTTTGCTGTGCAAATTCAAAGTATTTTTTAGATTCTTTGCTTATTCTTCTGCTGATTCTCTACAAATTTCTCCAACAATAAAAACTGACCGCCACAAAATAGCCCATAGTGCTGAAGAATGCATTAAACAACTTTTGAATTCACAATATTGCATCTGAAAAAGATTTACCATCCTGTATGTATTCAATGCCTTGGTTTTGTACTTTCAATATGAATTTTCAACTTTAATTTCTATAATCAGGTATATAATTTATTATAGATAGTGATATAATGTTTTTTTATCTTGTTTTTCAGAATGGAATGACACCACTACTGGTAGCCTGCTATATAGACAGCATAGACTTAGTGGCTGAGCTACTGAGAGCTGATGCTTGTGTTAACAGTGTTAATAATGTGAGTAAAAACTCTCTAGGGTTATCAGGATTCCAAATATTTACAACTTTTACATTTTCTACCTTGTATGAAAAAAATAAAGTGTAAAAACAAAGTTTACCCTTATTTTTTCTGGAGTAGTGCCAATTTTAAAAGGTCAATGTTAACGTTAGTATCAAATTGGCCATGGAGAAATATAATCACAAAACAAGCACAGTGACTCACATAAATAATAAGACACAAAATATATTTGACAATCTATTTAATGGATATAGTTTAGATTATTTTAAAAGAAGTAAAAATGTGAAAAGAGAAAGTTTGCCAAGTAATTTCAGGATTTAACTTTTATCATATCAAAGAAAGATATCCTGACATGACCCATAGAATATTGGTATTATGTCAGCTAAGAGTTATGCTATTAAATGATCAGAAATCACAATATGAAAAATAATCAATTGTTTTTTGTATTTTTCAGACCGGCCATTCTGCCTTGTACTTGGCTGCTAAGAATGGTAACAACCAAATAGTTGATTTATTATTAAATTATAAACCAAGAGTCAATGCCATGTCAAAGGTAAATTATAGCAATCGAATGGGAAAAAGGGGGAGGCTTATATTTCAGAAAAAGTTGACTAAGAAACTTTATACCCATAAAAGCCATTTATTCACAAAAAGGTCATTTTCCATAAAAAACCAACACAACTTGTGATGGGCATACAGAATTATTTTGTTTTCAATTTCTCCTCTGCTCAGTCAGACCGCCTCAGTTTTCTGGTAGGAGCATACTTGTATGTTGTTGTTTCCAATACTGGCAAGGTCAAACCAAACTTGTAAATTGATATTTTCTATTTCTCTGCTTAGCACACATCATTTTAGAGAAAGAGTAAAGACTTTTATAGCCGACTATGAGGTATGGGCTTTGCTCATTGTTGAAGGCCGTACTGTGACCTAAAGTTGTTTATTTCTGTGTTATTTGGTTTCTTGTGGAGAGTTGTCTCAATGGCAATCATACCACCTCTTCTTTTTTTATATATGTCTGAAAACAAAACCATCCATCCCTCTATGTCCAAATCTATTACAAACATTTCTCAAAGTATTAAAAATCTATGAAAAAAATTATCATTGCAGCCTATAGTACTGTTGTTTCATTTATTTTTTCGTTCATACCAATTTTCATGGATTCAGAAAAACTTACATGTTTGTGGATATTTAATTTCATGGTTTTGCTGGAGTCTGCATACACGCCTACAGCAAATTTGTTATTCGTTGAACGTTTAATTTCGTGGTTCACCTGTACCCACGAAATCCATGGAGATTGGTATCCAAAGAATAATATTGAATCCACAGTAATTGCCATATTATTTGTTTAAAGTTGCCAAGGAAACTAGGTTCATTCTTGATCTATTATTGCAAATTAAGCCATGTCTGATTTAAATTATGTCAATTTTAGAAACAAATAAATCATTAATGTATTGCCTAGGTGTAAGTTTCAAATTCATACCTAATGGCAATGGTTTTTTGTTGTCATCTTGTAAACAAATTATGTAAGAGTATAAAAAGTTTACATAGATTTTTACTTGTAAAGTTTGATAAAAAATTAATTTTGTTATTTTTTATAGTTCAGTGGTATGACAGCTCTTCATGAAGCTTCACACAAAGGTCATCATCAGGTCGTACAAACTTTGTTAGAGCACGGAGCAGATGTCAATGCTCTAGATAAGGTGAGTTCAACATAATTACTAAAAAACAATGGCATTAATTTTGACAAGATATGTTTTACTTTAATCGATTAAAGAAATATTTCCTTGGAAAGTTCAGTTTCCTTTAGTTTTAAAATTGTATGACTATCAAAATTACAGAAATTTGTATGACTATCAAGATTACAGAATTTATTTGACTATTAAAATTACAGGAATTTGTATGACTCAAGATTACAGAAATTAAATGATACTGAAGGGGAATGAATATCTGAAATTTAGTTTAAATTGTTATTACACTTTTGGTGTTGTCCACTTTTTGATGCTTGCTGTTGCATTACTTTCTTGTTTATATTTGGACTAAGATTACATTTTCTTATATAATTTTTGAAATTTGTAAAAAATTTCAAATATTTCTTGGTTTTAATTACATTGTCTTTAAAACTTACATTACAGATGAATAAGATTCCTGAATTTTATGCAGCAAACCAAGCCACAAAAGATTTATTTAAGAGATTCAGAGAGAGGTACCCACAATACAACATCTCACACGAAACAAATGGATTCCGACCAAAAACAGATGACTCAGAGATTGACGCCATATTGAAAAAATATGAAGAAGAAAGCAAAAATCCGCAGGATAGTGGTCAGATTGAGGAGTTATTCAAACCACTTACTTTTGAGGACATGTATAAAAAAAATGGTGATGAAGGATCAAACAAATCATATAAAAGAGACCCTGTTGTTCCAAAGCAATTCTCTCTCAATACAGAGCTAGGAACAGAGGGCAAGATTTCATCAACAAGGGATTTAATCCAGAAAAAGCTTGACGAATATAAAGTGCCACCAAAGCAAGATTCTCAATATACTAAAAGAGTGGCTTCCACTACAATGGCACCTATGGAAGATACTCAAAAGGTGGCACCTACAGAAGATACTCAAAAAGTGGCACCTACAGAAGTTACTCAAACAGTGGCACCAACGGAAGATACTCACAAAATGGAACCAACTGAAATTTCATCCCCAAAAATTGAACCAATTGATGATTCTCAAAAAGTGGATTCAGCTGAAAGTTCTGAGAAAATCAAAGCAAGGAAAATGAATGTCTTTGACAGATTATCTAAAAAGTAATATACCTTCAGACAATTTGAGAAAAATAAATCGTTCACCGAAAAACATTTTTGATGCAAGTGACAAGGTTCATGTGCTTTTCTCAAAGGAATATTAAGCTTCTATGTACAGATAATTCAAATTCTTCAAATGGACAAATATCAGTTGATTATTTTATAAATTCTTAATAAAGTTGTTCCAAGATTTTCGATTTATATTTTGAAATAAACAGTGATGAAATGATATATGTCAACTAGACAGCAGCTAAATGACACATCATTAAAAGAAATATGATCCCAATAGTGAAAGTATAAAGGGACATAACCCTATCTACCAAATGTAGAGTTATCTCCACTTACCAGATTATTCAATTCATGAATTTCTTTGTTTCTTTGAACTGTTTCTGTGATTTTCTTCTGTAAATCATTTAACTGGTTACATTCTCTGTCTGATGTTACCTGTAAAACAAAATAAACTGTTGACACAAACATATTCTTTTATAGTTTAAAGAAAAAGTTCAATAAAAAAAACACACTTTTAACATGTAAAAATCTATGCAAAACTTATCAGTCAATGAACAATGACAGAGGGTAAATATTGTTCTCACTAGAAAAAAAAAGATATGCCATTGACTTTGAAACTCTTCCATATAAAGTAAGGAGATGTGTAGTCCAACTAATTATGACGTCTTGATAGGCTATATTTTTGTTTTCTTTGAAGGCGTGAAAGAAAAAAATTATAATAGCCTTTCAAGACCTCATAATTATTTGGACTTGGAGATGTGGTATGATTGCCAATGAGACAGAAACTCTTCCATATAAAGTAAGGAGATGTGTAGTCCAACTAATTATGACGTCTTGATAGGCTATATTTTTTTTTTCTTTGAAGGCGTGAAAGAAAAAAATTATAATAGCCTTTCAAGACCTCATAATTATTTGGACTTGGAGATGTGGTATGATTGCCAATGAGACAGAAACTCTTCCATATAAAGTAAGGAGATGTGTAGTCCAACTAATTATGACGTCTTGATAGGCTATATTTTTTTTTCTTTGAAGTAAGGCGTGAAAGAAAAAAATTATAATAGCCTTTCAAGACCTCATAATTATTTGGACTAGGAGATGTGGTATGATTGCCAATGAGACAACTATCCAACAGACTCCAGAAAGTTTATATGTTAAAGTTTGTGACAGCTTATGTCTGTTTAATAGGACAAGGAAAAATTTCAAATCAATGAACCATGACTTTACTCTGTTGTTTAATTCTGCACAGTGACATATATTTATTTGCACCATTTCCTTTGATCTGTAGTGGACAGTTGTCTAGCTTACAATGAAATCAAAATAATCTTAAATTATACCCATCAAAAAACACATTTATGAATGAGACTTTTTTTAACAAGCAGTTCTTCACGATACAAGTATTACAATAAATAAAGTAAAAATATGATAACAAGTTTTGATCTGTATTAGCACAAATGTAATCATATCTTAGAAAACTTACTGGTCCCGAAACTTTAGGTATAAGAGGAGGTGGTAAGGCTGACAGGAACACAGCTGTGGCAGTCTGAAAGCAAAATAAGTAAACATAATTAGTTCTAACAGCAAAGTTCTAATATTCATACATGCTTTTCTATGACCCTTGAAATATATTATACACCGCTGGTCATAATAATATTAGTTACATAGTGTGCTAGTGACCTAATACGGTATATATGGGGTCAGTAAATTCCATATGGGGTGAGAGCGAAGCTCGAATCCCCATATGGAATTTACTGACCCCATATATACCGTATTACGTCACTAGCACACTATGTAACGAATTTATCTTACCGACTATCTTAACGTGTGAAATTAAGACTAGTGATTCTCAAAATGAGCAAGTCTTCAATACTGTTAGCGCTAAGAAAATACTTCCATTGATCCTACTAAAACAGATGCCAACAATAACGACTTGTAAGGTTTAAATGTGTTTTATGAATTTGTTTCAATCTTAATCATCAATTTCTTCGTCTGTTGGAACTTTTAAGAATTTTTCTCAGTACCGTTTCGTTTTTACAAAGGGACATAACACCATTACTAACCGTGTATGAAATAAGCCCCGCCCCCTTCTTACCTAATAAGGAATATAAAGGGACGTAACTCCACTACTAACCGTGTATGAGATAAGCCCCGCCTCCCTACTAACCTAATATCAAATATACACGGTTTGCACGCGGACGCTTTTAACCAATCATATTCCTGGAAATGTATAGGAGGTAAGATAAGATGCAATTCATAAGTATACATATATTCAATATTTGTATTTCATTCATTGTTTTGAAATAAAAGACATAATTCAAAGACAGTAAAAGTGACACCAGCTATTTAACTGCATATTTATTGGGCTGCATATATTTGTGAACATTTGATTTAGGCACAAAGTAAATTTTGTTTGGAAGCAAATTCAGTTATTTTCCATATATAAAAGAAACACAAATCAAAGATTATGGTGAAAGTGATCAGACACTAATTGAAATTTGACCTGTTTTTAGTAATAAGCATTGAAGAATTTGACGTGTATAAGTTTCAGAACATTTTGTTGTGACAATGTAAAGTTTAAGTGTGTGGAAACTGCAAATTCAGCAATGTTTCCATTTCTATGGGAAACATAATTGAAAATAGTGAATGTGACACCACGGCAACCAAAATTGGACTTCATTGATGATAATAAGCATTGTGTATAAGTTTCATAATAACTTTCATAGGCAAACTAAAGAACATAAAACAATTTTGTGATTGAAAGAAGTAAGGATGTAGAGTAGGAGGAGGGTAAACCTTAACGACCAATTAGCCAAAGAGTGGGTGTATAAATTACTAACAAGAAGTCTATTAACCTGAACTATTGGTTTAGTGATTAGTCCAAGGTCAGGATTATATATTTCAGTGCAATTGTTCAACGTCTGTCATATTTGTTTTTTGCATTGTCATAAACAAAGCCCCTAGTTTCGTGGTTTGTATAGTTTCACATTTCTAATGGCAGCACCTTTTATAGCTGACTACACTGTATTGGTTTTTCTATTTGCTTAAGGATTAACAGTGATCTATTATATGCACTGCAATCAAACTCTGGGGTATATAGTATTAATATTGAACAAGAATGTGTCACAAGTACATAGATGCCCTACTCACACGATCATTTTCTATGTTCAGTGGACCTTGAAATTGGAGTAAAAACTTTAATTTGAAATTGAAAGTAGAAAGATCATATCATAGGGAACATGTGTACTAAGTTTCAAGTGGATTGGACTTCAACTTCATCAAAAACTTTCTTGATCAAAAACTTTGACCTGAAGCGGGACGAATGGACGGACTAACAGACAGATGAACGTAGCCACAGACCAGAAAACATAATGCCCCTCTACTATCGTAGGCGGGGCTTAAAAATATCTCAATAATTTATATCACCTGAATTGTTAAATTTATAAATAAGATGATGTGGTATGATTGCTAATGAAGACTATTCACCAGAAGTTTAAATGAAGGGACTAGAAGCAATTACATGTCAGTTATAATAGAGCCTGACATGACAAACCTGTTTCATACAGGAAGAACAGACAGTAAACAAAATTGATGATACTTTATAAATACACATAGCTGAGAGGGTGATAGAGCAGACTGTTACCTGCAGAAAACATTGTCCAAGAAACTAAGCATAACATTCACCGATGAACCATGCAAATGAGGTCATTGTTATGTGAACCCTGTCATACAGACATGTTCACACTATAATAATTCAAAACAAATTATATACTGGTAAAATTGGGAATGGAAATGGGGAATATGTCAAAGACACAATTACAACCCAACCCATGAGCAGAAAACAGTAGGCCAAGGGTAAACCTTAATGCCCAATCAGAACATTCTGTTGTGACAATGTAGAGTTAGTGTGTCCTATTCTCAAAAGCTACAAGTGATAAGACCATCGCTGAGTTTGCTGTTTCTGGACACTAACTCTAAGTCTAATGGTAGTTCATTTATCACTTGTAGCTGCTGAGAATAGGACCTAGTCATGAAATTCAAAGTTAACCGATGATTAGTGAAAATGATATCAAGTTCAAAGGAATCTCAATAGAGCAATCTTTCTATGTCCCAAAATAGGTTGACCTTTTTGTAATAGTTGATTCATTATTATTTAGTAGATAAGTCCTTCTCATCATATCTATGATGGTGTGAAACTAAAACCCTCAGGGAAATCTATTTTATGATAGTATGATACTAAACCCATAACGGGAGGGATTGTGCTTGATTTTCAAATGATGAACACATAATCTTTTCAATCAGTTTAATTGAGGTCTGGAGCTGGCATGTCAGTATAGCTGCTAGTATTTTTTGTTAACGTATGTATCATTGTCATTTTGCTTTGTTTCTTGTGTTACATATACTTAAGACTTTTTTAACTGAGTTTTACTGTTTGATTGCTGTTTGTTTGATTATTGTACATTGACTAGAGGTATAGAGGGGTTGACATTTCACAAACATGTTTAACCCCACTACAATTTTGCACCTGTCCCAAGTCAGGAGTCTCTGGTCTTAGTTATTCTTGTCTGTTCTTTTTTAATTTTAGTTCATTTATATGTTTCAGAGTTTTGTATGATTCTCCATTTTCAATGAACTAATACATTTTTTTGTTTAGGAGTCAATGAAGTTCACCTTTGGGATCAGGATTTTCTCATAGTGTTGAAGACCCATTGATGGCCTTCAGCTGGTTTTTTTTAACTATTTGATTGGGTTGTTGTCACTTTGACACATTCCCCATTTCCATCCTCAATTTTATCTGATAAAAATTGAGGATTTTGAGGGTAAACATGAAAGAATTATAATTTACAATGAAAAAAAGCTTAATATGCAAATGTTGACAAACTAAAAATTTCATCCTTAACAGTTTTAATTTTTCCTCAATCCAAGATAAATTGGTAACAAAACGAATCTACAGTAACAACCAGAACTGTTCTTAATAGTTCATTCTTATGTTGTGGTAGCAATACACAGTTAGAAGTTTAGTTTCGCATTATGGCCCCCGTGAATTTTTTAAATATGAAAGTTTTTGTACAATAAAATTGATTTTTAGGTAATTGAAGAATAATATAGCCTTCTTAGTGGGTTTATATGAACATTTAGATTGATTTTAACATGTTTTATAGGCCATTTCAATGATTGACAGTCCGTATTTTCCTATCCGTACCGTTCATAGGTCCATAAATTATTGTAGTGTTTATCAACAAATATTTTGCGCTCGATCTTTTCAATTCAATTTTATGGAAAAACGAGCAGGAAGACATATGATTTTTTTTGGACCACTTGATAGATATAAACCTATGGATTCAGGAAAGGTATCACTGTAATTCATTGAAATTTTCCTTTAGACCAAATTTTGGAGACTTTTGTGACATGTTCACCCCCCTTTTTTGCTATATTTTGTATCTAAGAAATGCAGATTGTTGCCATGGTTACACCCAAAAGGGATTATATTTCACCCTTATGACCATTAGAAATCAAATCTATGGAAGATTCTCTTTCTACAAGTATATACATGCATAACACACATATAAAGCCTTCTTTGTTAGACAGGAGGGGAAAGGGGGTGTTTAAAAATTATGAGTGTCAATTTTAAGTTTTTTTCCTAACTGTGTATTGCTACCTGTACTGTTACACCACTGTCCTAGGTTAGGGGAGGGTTTGGATCTTGTTAACATATTTAATCCCCCCACATTCTGTATGTTTGTGCCTGTCTCAAGTCAGGAGCCTGTAATTCAGTGGTTGTTGTTTGTTGATGTGTTAAATATTTGTTTTTCATTATTTTTTTTGTACATAATGATGAATTAGGCCATTAGTTTTCTCATTTGAATTGTTTTACATGTGTCATTTCGGGGCCTTTTATAGCTGGCTATAAGCAGTATATCTTATATTCATTAGTGAAGGCTGCACAGGAACCTATAGTTGATAATTTCTGTGTAATTTGGTTTTCTTGTGAAGAATTGTTTTTTTTTTTGCAATCATACCCAGATTCTTTTATATATTCTGTGATTGGTAGATATAATTCATAGTGTACAAGTTTCATAACATGTTGTGACATTTGGACAGATATCCAGATGTATTAAACCAAATGCAGAGGAAGGGCAAGTGCTTTAAGTGCTATTTTATCACAGTAAAACCTTCAACTAGGAACAAGAGCAAACTCCTTAAATCAAGTTCAAGAAAACCTTGTATTTTGTAGAAGGAATTCTATATATCATGCTAACCCTAACGGGATATAGGATAATGCAAACAAATATTGAGAAGTGAAATCTATTAAAACTGCACCAAAACGTCACCAAAAAAAATTACAGAACAATGCAAAACTTCATGAAACCGCATATAGTTACAATATATTACAAACTTTAACCTGAAGGAGGACAGACAGCAAACAAACAAACTGACGCACAAACCAGAAAACATAATGCCCCTCTACTATTGTATGTGGGTCATAAAAAGTGCTGATGAGTTTCTCAAAACATAAATTATCCCAATAATAGTTGCAGTCACATTGACATATACATGCACCCCTCATCTCTGTTAATTTATATCTGGAGATGTGTCTTGATCATATATCTAACTATAAATAAAGGAACTCTAGACAAGTACTGTGGATTCATTATTATTCGTTGGATACCAATTTTCGTGGTTTTCGAGGGTACGGGTAAACCACGATTTCAAATGTACCACGAACATCATTTTTTCAATAGGCTTTGTATGCAGAGATTTGGCAAAACCACGAAATCAAATATCCACGAATAGGCAAGTTTTCAGTAGTCCAGGAAAATTGATACCCACGAAAATAAATGAATCCACAGTAGTCCATTAACCTTGCAGATATTCCGTATGTGCAAAATCAAAGTGAGGAGCATGTAAATCAGTGGTTGTTGTTTGTTGAGGTATGTCATATTTTTTTTTTCTTGTTTTGTACCTAAATCAGGCTGTTAATTTTCTTGTTTGAATAGTAGCTGACTATGTTAGAAGCATTTTACACATTGTTGAAGGCAATATGATTACCTATAATCATTAGTCTCATTGGCAATCATACCATATCTCAACTCTGGACTGGTGTTATTTGGTGTTGTATTGGATTCTGCTCAATTTTGGCCAACCATTCTTTTTTTTACTAAATGTGAAAATTGTGCTATTAAAGACATTTATGCCACAACACTGTTAAATAATACCAAACAAATCAATTATCTTTCATATATTTATTAAATAAAACATCCAATATGGAAAAGAAACAGGGAAAATCAAAACAATAACATTATTTTAATTTAAACTCAAACTCATTCACACATAATGTATACATTCTTCTACAAGCAAACAAAATTATAAAAAAATGTTCAATTGACAATGGGACTTATAAAAAAACATTATACTATTAGAATGATTAGTTGCCAATTAATACACATCCTAAACCACACATTACATACTCTTACAAACATTTAACCATGAAATTAATAAATACTTTCTTTCATAAATAATATACAGTTATCTATGTCTTTACATACCGGTATATTTACACCTGTCTATACACATATACACACTTCATTATTTACAAAGCACTAACTTATAACATATTTATTGCATTTTAGTAACCATGTAGTTCTGAATCTTCTCTATATAACAGATTAAGACTGATTTTTTTTTCTCACGTTGTAATTATCTTTTATTTTTACTCAATTTTCATATTTGAATACTTGCTAGAAATTCAATAAAAATCCTCTATATTTAGGCAAATTATACAGGTTTTGAGGTCACTAGATCCTTATATAAAAAAATTATGAAACTTTTTATGTTAAGAGAACAAAAAGATAAATTGATTAATAAAAAAGTAACAACATAATGAATTCCAAATAAGGTCTTAAATATGACAAACATTTTGGAAGAAGACATACAATCCTAACACTTTCATTAATAAAATCAAAGTAAAAACTTTTAAAAAACTTTAAAAAAAAGTTTACAGAATAAAACAATAAAATATACTAAAACAAAGCATAACAATATCTAGTGTGATGACAAAGTTCTGAATAATACTACTGAAAGTTAGTACATCTTACACAGAGACTTTTGGACCAACTATTAATAATTCCAGTTTATGGCACATTACTTGAATATAATTGCTAAGGACGAGTTCATTGTTGGAGCAGTATTTAGTGATGAAATATAACAGTTTATCATATTAACCACTAATAAAGTCTGTTCATTAAGATATCAAAGTAGACGCTACACTGAAGTTTAACACTGAAGAAATTTCTGATGAGTTTTTTAATACCGGGTACAACGGTATTATCCCATTCCTTTATACCAAACTTCTGACAAGTAACAGTCTTTACTGCAGTCATGATGTCAGAATCTAGAGGGAAGAGTGCTGTAAACCTCGGCATGGTAACACACTGGGACAGCTCAGGTATAGAGAAAAGCTGCCACATGAGATCTCGGGCAAAGAGGTGTGGTTTCGTCTCATTGATCCCTATAAAGGCAAACGAACTGATCTGTTTGGTGGTGTAATCAAAGAGCTGCCTGTACTCATACTGAATGTCACTATAGTCCTCCATTAAATTTGCAAACTTGGAAGCAGGAAGTCTGGAGTTAAGAATATGTGGCGGAATCTTCATTAAACTCTGAATGTTGCGTCTGCTGTTCTGAGCAGGGTAGGAGTTGGTGACCTTCTCCCCCTTGTACTTATGACAGATGTAACCAGCAATGGTTGAGGGACTACATGGTGGGGTCTGTATTGCACTTGCTGTCTGTTGAGTGGTAAGATTAGTAGATGAAGATACTTGGTTGACAGACACTGGACCATCACAGCTTACACAAACCTTCCGTCTTTTACCAAGAGGTGTGTCTTCACATGACATGTAGTTATCAAAGTTGACATCACATAACATCTTCATAGGTGTTGACTCAAAGAGACGTTTGCGAGCTGATTGTCTAGTAGTGACACCTACTGGTCTAGTATCTGGTGTTGACTGATGAGTAAGTCCAATAACTTCTTCAGTCTCAATATCACTGCTATACTGTATAGAACATATTGGTTTAACAGGTTGGTCAGAATGGTCAGAATGGTCAGAATGATCTGGTTGGTGGGTTGAAACTGTTGATAAAGTCGATTCTAAAGTGTTTGGATTGTCTTGTTGTCTGTTGACAAGTAACTTGGTTGTTGTTTGATTTGGTTGTTTGCAACTTGATTGGCTGATACCTGTTGTAATCTGGTGAATATCTATACTAGAAGACTGTCTATTTGTGGCGGAATGTTCATATAAAAGCTGAGGGCTGACTTCAGTGCAGACTAATGGACTACCTTGGTGGACATAATAGAAGAGATCATCGAATGTAGAGTCCACGTTAATGTCTATTAGATCATCATGTAGCATGGTAACATTCTGTTGAAGGTTGTAGGTTTGATTTAATGAGTTGATCAGTTCATTGTTGATTTGCTGTTCTGTTTTTTCGTTGTCACTAGAGGGCAGTGTTGTCATGGAGATGAAGGAATCTCTTAGGATGCTCTGGAGTTCTGTTGCTTCATCTTCATTGAGCAATGAGCTGTGAACAGATAACTCTGATAAACTAGGTGATGACAAACAGACGCTTAACATCTGGTCAAGAAGTCTTGAAGCTGTCTCTGGATGATTAGAAGTACTGGTTGATTGGTTGATCAATGGTTGACTTGATGAAGTCACTGACAGATTTTCTGTGTTGGTACACTGGGATGGTGGTAACTGACCTTCAATAGAACTGTCTTGTTGATAAATAGGTGTTGAAATGGTTGGACCTACTTCTAGTACAGTTGTGACAGTTGGTAGTTGACTTTCTGGTAGTTGACTAGTAGATGAGTTGATGATAGTTTGTTGTCTAGGAGATGATTTAGCTGGAAGAGGAGTCCCTTTACGAGAGGAGCCTGAGCTACCTGATGATTTGATTTTCTTCTCGATGTCATTAATCAGGTTTCTGACTGACCTAACTGGTGTTGGAGTAAGCTGTGGTGTGTTCTTGTCACAAAAGTCACTAGCTCCAGTATAGTATGGTAACTGGAAGGCTGCTACTAAAGGATTATCTGATGGAGGTGATGTCATAACTTTGTTGGTTGGTGTTGTGATTGCTGGCTGAGTGGATGTTACATGTTCAAACTCTGAACTATTATGGAGACTTGTTTCCTTGACATTTGATGACTGATTTGGTTGTGCATTGGATAATGGAGACTGGTTAGGTGTAGGCATATCTGTTTGATTAAGACAGGTCTTTGGTAAAATTGACTGATAGGCTGCAACAGGTAATATGGCTGGTTGTTTGGTTGTAGATATGGATGACTGATTTTGGTAAGACATAGATCCAGTTGGAGTATCTGGAAAGTTGCTAAAGGATACAGCTGAATGATTCTGGTGGGAAAATGATTGATGTGGTAATATAGGTGACAGGTTTGATATGGATATGGTTGACTGATTTTGATAGCAAAATGATGGTGGTGGCACTATAGGTGACAAGTTGGATATAGATATGGTTGACCGATTCTGGTAAATCTCTGTCCTGTTTGTTTGCATTAGCGGTACAGGTAATATAGGGGCCTCTGGTAAAATGGAGATAAATATCTGTGAGTGGTTAGGTGTAGATATGTCCGGATCGAATAACAATAGTTGAGAGAAATCAGCGTAGGTGATGTCTTGTGATAGAAGACAGCTAAGCCGTTGATTGGACATATTCCACTCATTGGTATAAGGTGCTGTACAGTGGTTAGACATGGTGTGTAATTGTCTGGTAGTCATCAAAGTTTGGATTTATCTGAAAATTAAAAAGATATCAGTAATAAAGAATGCTAAACAAAGATTTTATATATATGAACTACAAAATGTTTTATGATATATTTGCAATGCTTTCAAGAGAAATACATTTAAATTCAAAGTAAACACCTTCTATATGCCCTGTCTTGTTGGACTCATTGAGTATAATACTACATTTTACAATATTTGGTATAGTTGCAAACAATATTGTTGTTCTTTTGAACAGACTCTATCAATACCACAATATGAATAACTTTTCTCGATATATGAATATATTTTTTGACACTAATCAATGTAACATTTTCAGACGAAAATTTCAACTATAAATTAGCCATTACCATTTCAATTGAATTTTAATTCCTGGCACAATTGTCCATGACAAATTAACAAATTAATAACAAAAAAATACCAAATATTTCTTCGTTCAAGTATAACATAAGTAATAAATAATCATAAAGGCTCTTAAGAACCTGAAAAGTTCATGCAATATTGATATTCACGTAAAAATCAGGATTAGAGAATTAGATTCAATGATTGATTGATTGGTCTTACAACAGGATTGTACTATTTCGTATTGCTGATATTAACCTATGATATACAAGTTTCATTAAATTCTGGTGAGAATAGAACACATGAGAGCTGTTACAATACAATTTTTTTCATATTATCAATATTTTCAGGTGGGAAAAACTCTTTTCTTTTCTTTCAAAAATACTTGATCAACACTGATCTATGAAATCTTCAAGGAACCCATAATATGAATTTCATAAAGATCTGGCCAGAAAGGTACACATTAGAGCACTCATAAGACAACATTCTGTATAATTGTACCCATGTGAGCCCTAATAATGCTATTTTCAATATAATGAATATTTTCAAAGGGCATAAGTCTTTTAAACATGAAAGCGTTAGCAATACCGGTCGACTAAAAAATAAACTATTGCAACATTAGCATGATACACCAGTTACATTTTCAAAAAATAAAGTTCAATCACTTCTCAATATCATATCAGAAATTTATGAAAATCAAAAGGGAGCTTTTATTAATAGATTTAAACACTTCGCCAAAGTTTCATGAAAACTGCTGAAAACATTTTTGACGTATTGTCCGAAAACTGGAAAAAAACATCTTTTATGATGAATAAAACCCAGAAACATTAAATCAAAAATTTAAAGGGAGCTTACATCAATAGATATAAACAATTCACCAAAGTTTCATGAGAACTGCATTTTTGAGGAAAATCCCCCATTTTTTTTAATGAATAAACTCCAATAACTTGTAAACTTAAAATCTAACCAGATGCTCCGCAGGGCACAGCTTTATACAACCGCAGAGGTTGAACCCTGAACGGTTGGGGCAAGTATGGACACAACATACAAGCTGGATTCAGCTCTAAATTTGGATTGTGATTAAATAGTTGACACAGCATAGGTTTCTGACACAGAATGAATGTGGTCTAATGAACTTAAAATTTTTGTTTTGCCTTTGAGCAATTCACTATGCTGTTGAATATTAATCCTCTCAAAAAATGTTTGAAGAAATTCTTTTTATTTATGAAATCTGAAATGAGAAAAATTTGAACCCCACCCCCTCCTCCCATTTTTTTTTTCACATCCCTCTTTCCCTTATTCCAAAACTGATCTCAATTCAAATTTCTAATGGAGTTTGCAACAATAACTACTCATTTAAATACATCATAAAATATTAAAATGTAAAAAAAGTGCTTGTTATCACTGAATGGTAAAGATTGTTTTAATTTATCAGTTGGTAGTAAAAGTGAATATACATTGTATATTGTATAAAACAATGATTTAAGTTGATTCAACTACTATTCTGGACAAAGAAAGATAACTCCAATTGAAAATTTCTTGCTATTGCGCAATATTATGCAATTAGATATTTCTTGCTATTACCCAATACTGTGCAATTGAAAATATTTGCTATTGCACAATACTGTGCAATTGAAGATTTCTTGCTATTGCGCAATACTGTGCAATTGAAAATTTCTTGCTATTGCACAATACTGTGCAATTGAAGATTTCTTGCTATTGCTGAATACTGTGTAATTGAAAATTTCTTGCTATTGCACAATACTTAATATAATAATTTTGGATCCTGATTTGGACCAACTTGAAAACTGGGCCATAATCAAAAATCTAAGTACATGTTTAGATTCAGCATATCAAAGAAGCCCAAGAATTCAATTTTTGTTAAAATCAAACTTAGTTTAATTTTGGACCCTTTGGACTTTAATGTAGACCAATTTGAAAATGGGACCAAAAATTAAGAATCTACATACACAGTTAGATTTGACATATCAAAGAACCCCAAATATTCAATTTTTGATGAAATCAAACAAAGTTTAATTTTGGACCCCAATTTTGACCAACTTGAAAACTGGGCCAATAATCAAAAATCTAAGTACATTTTTAGATTCAGCATATCAAAGAACCCCAAGGATTCAATTTTTGTTAAAATCAAACTAAGTTTAATTTTGGACCCTTTGGACCTTAATGTAGACCAATTTGAAAACGGGACCAAAAGTTAAGAATCTACATACACAGTTAGATTCGGCATATCAAAGAACCCCAATTATTCAATTTTTGATGGAATCAAACAAAGTTTAATTTTGGCCCCTTTGGGCCCCTTTTTCCTAAACTGTTGGGACCAAAACTCTCAAAAATCAATCCCAACCTTCCTTTTATGGTCATAAACCTTGTGTTTAAATTTCATAGATTTCTATTTACTTATACTAAAGTTATGGTGCGAAAACCAAGAAAAATGCTTATTTGGGCCCCTTTTTGGCCCCTAATTCCTAAACTGTTGGGACTTCAACTCCCAAAATCGATCCCAACCTTCCTTTTGTGGTCATAAACCTTGTGTTTAAATTTCATTGATTTTTATTTACTTAAACTAAAGTTATAGTGCGAAAACCAAGAAAATGCTTATTTGGGCCCTTTTTGGCCCCTAATTCCTAAAATGTTGGGACCAAAACTCCCAAAATCAATCCCAACCTTTCTTTTGTGGTCATAAACCTTGTGTTAAAATTTCATAGATTTCTATTCACTTTTACTAAAGTTAGAGTGCGAAAACTAAAAGTATTCGGACGATGACGACGACACCAACGTGATACCAATATACGACCAAAAAATTTTCAATTTTTGCGGTCGTATAAAAATTTCGAAAAATGGAAAAGGATTACTTGCAAATTGGTGAAAGCATTTTGGAGATATTGTTTGAAAACTGGAAAATCACCCTTTTTATTCTGAATAAAAAAGCACGTAACTCTGAATTGCAAAATCTAAAATTTATAAAAAAACAACTATAGATATATACAATTCACCAAAGTTTTATACAAATTGGTAAAGCCTTTTTAAAGTTAATATCCGACATGTTGACATGGGATAGACAGACAGACAGATTGAGGGACATCAGTATGCCATAACACATCCAGTAAACAGGCCTATAATTACAAAAATTTACGAAAAATGGTTAAAAATTGACTTTAAAAGGAAATAACTCTTAAGGGGTCACTTGACAATTTTAACTCATGTTAAGGAGGCTCGCGGGTATAAAAAATTCAGCAAAAAATTAAACATTTGTTTTTTCATTACAAATTTTATTTATTACACTATTAGTTATTACTTTATAATATGGTACAAAAATCACCCAGACAAATCAATTTGGTTTGGCCACAGATGACTTTAAAAATGATTATATCATTGAACAAGCTCCAAATTACCTCCCTTTGGTGCAAAAATGTCATTTTTTGACGTTTTAATTGAAATATCTTTTTTAACTCATAGGTGACCTATATTTTTTATCATTGTTTTCAAACAAGCTGTACATAGAGTAAATAATTGTAAAATTTAAGCGATTTCTCTAATTTAGTTCTTTTTTTATTTCGATATAACCAATATTTCTCCTATTAGTTCAACAGAAAAAAAGGACATCAACAAAAATGTATGCTTCTTTCGGAGGCAGATTGTGGGCTTAAATGAACGGTGACCTCATATTTTTATTTTATATTTCTATTAGGTATATGATAAAGTTTAATCATAGAAAAAAATAGCAAAATTCTATATTAGAAAAAAAAGTTGATTTAGACCCGCAAGCCCCCTTAACTTAATTGTAGATCTTAATTTAATGAACATAATTACTGTTTACTTTTTATCTCTATGATAATACTTTATATAATAACCAAACCTGAAATTTTCTTAAAATTACTAATTCAGGGGCAGCAACCAAACAAACATATTGTCTTATTGGTCCAAGAATTTCAGGGCAGATAAATTTTGGCCTGATGAACAATTTTACTCCATGTCGGATTTGCTGTCAACGTGTTGCTTTCAGAGATATAAGCCAATAATAGCATTTTACCCCTATGTTATATTTTTAGCCGAGTATGCCATTTTGGTTGGCAGGCAGGGTTGTCTTGAAATTTTTTAGAACTAGATAATCCAATGATTATTATAGATAAGTATGTTTAAATTTGGCCCAGTTGTATCAGAGTACCAGATTTTTGTAAAACTTAACAGACAACGACAGACTCCCTAGCCCTTGGCCCTGGTGAACTAATATTTAAAAAAGAATAATGTGTTTGCGAAAATGGTAAATTGTAATTCACTTAATGAAAAACATTGTGTTCCATACATTCATTCACAAAAATATCCAAAACAGATTAGGATATTCACAGAAACAGCTTTTTGTTAGTCTTGTATTATTTTAATTTTAGTTTCTTGTGTACAATTTGGATATTAGTATGGCGTTCATTATCACTGGACTAGTATATATTTGTTTAGGGGCCAGCTGATGGACGCCTCCGGGTGCGGGAATTTCTCGCTACATTGAAGACCTGTTGGTGACCTTCTGCTGTTGTTTTTTATTTGGTCGGGTTGTTGTCTCTTTGACACATTCCCCATTTCCATTCTCAATTTTATGAATATCAAAGCAGGATTGACAGACCAGGTTAAACTTGATCAGTTTGTGGATACTATTGAGGGTGTAAATCCATTAAAAAATCGCTATGATGAAACATTAAGGAAGACAGGTAGTAGACACTTTGGTTATTAGCAATTATAGGCAAAAGAGCTTTAGAAATTCAAAAGTATGCTATAGGTTGCATTTTTGTAATATTGACAATGTATTTTCCCATACGTAGAAACTCCCTTTACAGCTAAAACTGTACCACTTTTACCAAGAAGTTTTGAAAAAAATCATATCCTGGAATGGAAAGTTCATAAGCACTACTATTTTTTTCAAAGTTCAAATATAGGGCTGTGCGGCATATTTTCAATGTTTATAGGTCCCAAAGTTTAAACTAACACTAAATTTCTTAACTACCCCTACCTCGACTGTAGGGTTACCACAGATTTCAATATAAATAATATTCCCAAGTTATGTCTGGATGAGATGCAAGCTACAGATCAGAACTGGGAACCAGTATGTAAACAAAATTAATTATCTATGAATATCTCCCCAAAAGAGGCGTGGTTTGAGAAACAGCTGTATTTACAAAGTGCAACCTATAATTGAAATTTTTACAGTGAATCCAGTTCATTTCATGCAGACACAAAACGTCCAATCAAATTCAATATAATTATCTGCTCTTGATTTAAAATATACTTAACAAAACTTATATTATTTTTGTTATTTACTCTTTTTTTAGATATTTATGTTGTATTTTTAACAATATTTGGTCAATTATTTGTAACATGACCAAAATACACCATAACATTTGCATCAATTTTGAATATATCATTTGCACCAGGCACATAGTTTTCATTTGCTCCAACTTTGAAAATCAATGCGCCAGGCACATAGCCAATCATTTGCGCCATTTTGATTTTAACCAGATAAGGATTTTAGACTAAAAGAACAAACAACAGCACTGATTTGTTTCACTTAGACTTTAAGAAACATTTTTACTCACACCACTCAATTAATTTACATTTTTATGGATGTCACATATAAAATATGTACAATAAGTTATGTAAAATTTTTATCTATTGGCAAAGCAGCAGCTGTATGAAAACATATGAAAAAGGAATAAAAATGGACTTTGTTGGTGAAAAGTCTCAAGATAAAATTAAGGATGAAAACAGGAAATGTTTCAACAACTTGACCAAAGAGCAGAAAACAGCCGAAAAAACCCCACCCATTAATTAAATGGAGAATTGCAATGTTAGCACTCTCATGTATTCAATTCTTGCTAGATTTTTATATAACATCAAACTTATATCATAAGTTTATATCAGCTTTTTAAAAGAGTTATGCCCCTTGGAAACATTAGTTATATAAACAATTGAATTATTTGAGTTCTCAAGTGTACATAGGTATTAAAAACAACACAGTGAGAAAATCCTGCACTCAGAGGCGTGCTTCAGTTGACCCCTGAACAAAAATGTTTACTAGTTCAGTCAAAATGGATGTCATATTAAAATCCAAAATATATAAATGTACTAAAATTATAAATTGTACAAAACTATCAAAGACCAAAGCTCCTGACTTAACAGGGTTAAACATGTTTTGTGATGTGTTGTAGAGAATATATAACAAGGGTACAGTTCATTAGAAGTATTGCATACAAATACTCATATGGGAAAAATATGAAAATTTGATTCTGCCATCAAACTGTTAATTTTTTATTTTAAAAAGGTGCTATTTTAGGAAAGATGTTTATAGACTTAAAACTTGTACGCTTTTAACACCTGTGTTGACTAGCTAAAGTAAATTAAACGAGTTTATTACATCTGTCCTTTTCCTCACTTGGTAGAGACATATAATAACAATATGTAGAAAATGGTCGATTAAATCTGGTTTCCGATTCTTATCAGTTTTCTTAAATGAGGTAATTCAAACTGCCCTTAATAAAACTAGAGATATAAGCCAAAAACTGCATTTAACCCCTGTGTTCTATTTTAGCAATGTGGCTATCTTTGTTAGCAAGCAGGATTATCAGACACAATTTTCAAATAAATACCCTAATGATGATTGTGGCCTAGTTTGGTTAATTTTGTCTCAGTAGTTTCAGGAAAAGTTTTTGTAAAAGGTTACAAAAATTTAGGAAAAATTGTTACATACTGACTTTAGGGACTACAACTCGGTATTAAAGGGGTCAATTGACAATTTTGGTGATGTTAACTTACTGTAGATCTTACTTTACTGATACTCTTTTATTATTGCTGTTCCCAGTGTATCTCTATTTATAATAATATTCAAGATGATAACAAAAAACTGCAAAATTTCCTTAAAATTACCAATTCATGGGCAGAACCCAACAACAGGTTTTCTGGTTCATCTGAAAATTTCATGGGACATAAATGTTGACCTGATGAGTGCTTTGGTAAGGCCAACTAAAATTAATTAGTAGATTTTCATCCAAAGTTTTGAAAAAAATGGGGCGGGTGGGAGAATTTTATTTTTTAAATTTTATTTAATATGAAACCTTTTTGTGACGTAAACTTCATATATATATATATGCAAGTGTTATAATTAGCTTTTATCATATATTTAGTACAAAATACAGCAATTTTGTATATCTAATAAAGGTTCTTTTTTCCAGTCTGTATCACCTACCCTGTATCGCATACCCCGTATCGCATAGCTAAACCCGTATCGCATAGCAAAATCCGTATCGCATACCT
The DNA here is from genome assembly GCF_963676685.1 of Mytilus edulis. Classification (NCBI taxonomy): domain Eukaryota; kingdom Metazoa; phylum Mollusca; class Bivalvia; order Mytilida; family Mytilidae; genus Mytilus; species Mytilus edulis. The sequence goes on along the minus strand of NC_092350.1, from coordinate 79,319,443 downwards.
TGCGTGACGTCATAATTAAAATGACGTCAACGATTGACCTATGACGTCCAGTTGCTGCATTTTCAGGCTTAGGGAAAAAATGATTTCTATTAAAAAAAAATGTCCTATCATTTCAACTAAAATCGATTTTTTCCAAATAATTATTACCCAGTAACTTCACGAGCGATTTGTATTTAAAATAGTACAATAAAATGTAGAAATATCTGAAGTTTTATTGTTTATTTGGTCATAATTTTCGTGAAGTTTGTTTCTGCACAAATGCATTTTTTTACAATTTTAATTTGGTTTTAAAAAATATATGATAAACAGAATAATACATGGCAAAATCCGTATCACATGCCGTATCACCCTCGACCAATATCATCCCTCGGGCCTAAAGGCCCTCGTGCTGATATTGGTATCTCGGGATGATACGGCATATGATACGGATATTGCCATGTATTATTCTCTATATACCATGTACATGTGTAAACATGTATAAAGAATCGTACATAATTTTTCAAATTCTTAAATAAATATCTCTGATTGGCAACGACTGTTCTACATGCAATTATTTGCTACTTTAGAAACATATTTCCAGTAAACATGGTAAACAGTAAAATCATAGAGAAATTGGACTACTATTTAAGTGATGGTTTGTAGTCCCCATAAAATTATGCAAATACAATGGTATGCAACACAAGTATTATGAATGAAATGAGAACTCAAACAGTGTTGGTAATAGTAGGGTTGTGCTTTTAAGACTCCTAAGTTATGCAAGACTGAAGCAAATATAATTACAATGTAAAACATGAAGTTGTTTAATGACTCTGTTAAGGTATTTGGTGTTTTTAAACAAAAACAATAGCCATGGGTAAATCTAAGGGCTTTCTATAAAACAATGTGTATGTTTGCCGACTTTTTGAACTCAATATACGGTCATAGATCTAACAAGTTCGTGCTTTTGTCAGTTTCTTTAATCCAGTTATGTTTTTTTTTCTACCAATGTGTTCCTCGATTCTTGCGCTTTTGAAATCTTTCAGAGCCCAAATTTGCTGACACAAGTCAATGTTTTATTGAAAAAAATCCACGGTTTTCTAATGACAAAAATTTCCAATTTGTGACATACCGCGATTTGCGTTTTTGGACACAGCGTATTACTCGTAACCCGAATTATTTCATGCCCTTCTGGTAATCTATCTCTATTCTCCGTAGATGATATTGTCATCTTTGTCGACATAACAATGGTTTTAAAGTACTCGAAACAAGAAATATGAAAACCGAAATTTGAAACAGGAAGTTCGAATGAAACGAAATTATTGATGGTTACCGGTAACAGAAATGAACAAAATCCGGAAATCGTAAATTTTTCAAAATAAAAAAAATCGGGGTGGGACGATTTCAGAGGGGCGGGCGGGGATGAAAATCTAGCAATTAATTTTAATTGGCCTAATAAGATATAAGCCAAATCTTTATTTTATCCCTATATTGTATTAAAGCCATGGTGGCCATCTTGGTTGGTGGGCTAGTACATCTGACATTTTTTAAACTATATACCCCAAGGCAATTGTCAACAAGTTTGGTTAACTTTGGCTTAGCAGCTTTAGAGGAGAAGATTTTGTAAATGTTAACAATGGACTAAAGATGACAAGTAACGAATAAAGCTCACTTGACCCTTTTGGTCCAGGGGAGCTATAAAAGTCAATATCAGACATGTAAAATTTGAAAAAAAATCTGTCTTATTTATAGCTTAACAATTTATGAAAAAAAAATATGACAGAAATGTAACCACCAATCTAATAGACCAAATAAGCATCCTATTTCAACATTTGAAATCATATATACACATGAAAAACAGAGATACAAATGCTAACAGTATATCTGTGTCTTAGTTAATTTGATGTAAACTTTAATAATTTTTCACAAATCAATTCATTTATATCAAAACATTGATATAAATATAAGTTGAATTTACCAATTTTTGCGAGATATGCTTATCCCGTTATTAATAATATATTTTTAAATATTTGCACCTGTCCTAAGTCAGGAATCTGTTGTTTGTTTATGTAACTTATACATATTTCTAGTTTTTTATATGGATTAGACTGTTTTACACTAGTAATTTTGGGTCCCTTTATAGCTTGTTGTTCGGTGTGAGCCAAGTCTCTGTGTTGAAGGCTGTACATTGACCTATAATGGTTTACTTTAGGTTGTTATTTGGAGAGTTTTCTCATTGGCACTCACACCACATCTTCCTATATCTAATATATAGATTTACTCAACTCAATTTTTACAACTGATTCACTTGTATGAAAAGTTAGCTCCTTTGCTTAGTTCATTTTGCCTACTCAAATATCCATTGGAAAATATTTCATGTAGATTTAAGCTGAGATTTACTGCTGCTATCAAACCTGATAAAATGATACCAAATCCCCATAAAAAGCTGATGTTAAAGTCTATGATTTGTCTAGGAGAATGCCATTAACATTATGCACATTAGATGCCAATCATAATGAGGATGGCATACTAGTACTACTGCCATATATTTCAGTCTTCTCCCCTCTAAGCACTGACATATCCCTTCAAGATCAGCATTAAACTATTTTTTATACCCCACCAACGATAGTAGAGGGGCATTATGTTTTCTAGTCTGTGTGTCCGGTCGTCCGTCCCGCTTCAGGTTAAAGTTTTTGGTCAAGGTAGTTTTTGATGAAGTTGAAGTCCAATCTATTTGAAACTTTGTACACATGTTCCCTATGATATGATATGATCTTTCTAATTTTAATGCCAAATTCAATTTCAATTCAATTTCACTGTCCACTAAACATAGAAAATGATAGTGCAAGTGGAGCATCCGTGTACTGGGGACACATTCTTGTTTTTTAGTAATTTAAGAACAATTTAGAATGTATATTGAGAGGAAGATGTTATCATAATATTGTTTCATTCATTTGGTATTTTTCACACATTCTATCAAAAAATGCTGTAATTTGTGGCCTTACTTTACCAAAAAAATATTGAAATAAAGTAACAGTTGCAGTGCTGTATAAATTTAAAAACATTAAAAAACATATCTTTAAAAATCCTTTTTATATCAAAGCAAAAAGCATTTTTGGTATTGTATAGTTTTTCATATTTAATGCATGCATCATTATTTAAAGGAAAAGAATGACAACATTGAAAGGGAAACAAAGATAAATCATTTGATTTGCTGATTCGATCCACAATCAAAGCTTTCTTATACTGGTAAGAACAATGATTAACATATATTTTGTTAATCCATAATGGGTGCTATAAACAGTTTTGTATAAAAAACTAAGGGTTATTACCCGACTAAAAATAACCATGGAGGGAAACCCCTGTTTATTTACTTAATTGGTGAAAAAGTATCATGTTTTTTGTATCATATAAAAAATAGTTAATTAGCTTTCAATTAAAACAGGTTGAATGATTGGGATAATTTAAACCAGATGTTCCCCAGGTCCCAGCTTCATATGACTGCAGTGGTCAAACCCTGAACAAGTATGGACACATCATTCAAGCTTGATACAGAAATGAATTAAATAGGATTGTGATTTAATAGTTGACACAGCATAGGTTTCTAACACAGAATGAATGTGGTCTAATCAACTTAAATTTTTTTTTTGCTTTGGAACAATTCACTATGCTGTTGAATATTAATCCTCTCAAAAAAAAAAATTTGGATGAAATTTGCTTTTAATTTCTGAAATCTGAAATGAGAAAAATTGACCCCCCTCCCCCCCACCCATTTCCTTATTCCAAAACTGATCTCAATTCAAATTTCTAATGGAGTTTGCAACAATATATACTCATTTAAATACATTATAAAATATTAAAACATAAAATGTCATACAGTCATGGTTAATATTAATATTAATAAATAGTAACTTCTAAAAAAGTAAATGGGGAATACGTCCAAAGGGACACAGATGATAACTCAAAAACTGTAAAAGTGAAGCTGCCAAAAATTGAACTTAAACTGAGTTTAGAGGTAATAAGCATTAAATACACATTTCATTAAATTTAGTTGCTACAAACTTAATTGTAAGAGAACAGAAACGAAAAAATACTTCAATTTAATTTTTCCACTTGAAAAGGGGCATAACCCTAGAATGGTAATCAAAGTGCTTGTTATCACTGAATGGTAAAGATTGGTTTAATTTATTAGTTGGAAGTGAAAGTGAATATTGCATTGTATATAGCATTGATTTTAAGTTGTTTCAACTACTATTCTGGACAAAGAAAGACAACTCCAATTTTCAAAGAATATTTCATAAAGCATTGGTTTTAGGTGATTCAACAACCATTCTGGACAAACTCCAATTTATTTTCTTGAAACTACAAAAATGCTTGATTTTGGCCCTTTATTCCTAGACTGTTTGCTCCATAACCCTAAAAGTATATCCCAACCTTCTATACTTACATGACTTATGGTATTAAACATTGTGGTACAATTTCAGAACAATTGAAATACACAACTTATTGTCCTGAAACTAGATAAATGCTTGTTTTGGGCACTTTTGGCCCCTAATTCCTAAACCTTAAGCAGTTAAGGACCATAACCCAAAAAATCAATCCCAAGCTTTCTTTTGTGGTTATAAACATTGTGTGAAAATTTTATTGATTTCTATTTACTTATACTCAAGTTATTATCCGGAAACTATCCGTCTATACGCTGACGACGTTGTGATACCATTATACAACCCCAAAAATGTTGCGGTCGTATAAAAATTATATTAAATATACATGTTTTTAGGGGAGACAACACTGTAAACATCCATTTTTTTAGGCAGTGAAAAATGAAAACTCATTTGCAGCCACTGTAGCTCTTTTCGGAGCAGGAGACTGTACCCTGAAACAAGATTTTTTTGAAAGGCCTTGTAAAAAACAATAAATTTCATACAGTTTTGAATATGTAAAATGTGCACGTATCTTGTCTTTATGGGTATGAACATGACCTGATTTCATGTTCAAATTAGGCATTTTTTTCCCCATGTTCTTTGGATGGAATTTTTTTAATATGATAAAAGCACACTTTATTTTTATTTCATCATAAACTAGAGAACATTCTGATTCCAGTGATATCTAGTTTTATACAAGTATCTTTATTAATCAGTCCACCACTAAGGGTCACTTGTGCATGGTGCCTCAAAATATGACGTCATAGAAAAAAACTGTTGATTGCACCCAATATGCAATTAAAGAGATCTAAAATCAATGTGCTGGATAGCACATGTGGAACGTTTGCTAAGGTAGATTGTTATATTTCAAATAGGTTGTAATTGTGTTGATTACTTGGTTAACTTGAAATTGTTTTTTACTTAATACAAGAAATAATTGTAGCAGGATGCTGTTACAAAGTCTCCGAAACAAAGCTCCCATAATTAGTCATTGCAACGGTCCCTAACATGGACAAAGTCCAGTACAAATTGCTATGGTCTAGTAAAGTTAAATGCATAAGAGACGCCTAGGGATTACCACTATGTCATTCTAATCTTTTTGAAATCATGAACAGGAATATTTATGGTTTAGGAGTGGGGATCACGACCATTAAGAAGTTCTCAAACAGGAAGTGGGGGTGAGAGTGACCCTAGGGGACTCATCTTTTATTTCATCTGATTTGTTGTATTGTTCTGTAAAAGAATATATAAGGTTTCGGGGTGGAGATCCCGACCCATTACAAGGTTTCAAAAAGAAGGGGGTGAGGTGACCCCTGTGGACTTCCTCTATATTTCATTTGATTTGTTTTATTGTCCTACACAAGAATATATATGGTTTAAGGGTGGGGATCTCAACCGTTTACAAGTTTTCAAACAGGAATGGGTAGGGTGACACCCAGGGACTCCCCTATATTCCATTTGATTTGATTTATTATCCCGTACAAGAATATATATTGTTTGGGGAGGGGATCTTGACAGTTTACAAGTTCTCCAAACAGGGTGGAGTGAGGGTGAGGGTGACACCTAGGGACTCCCTCTATATATCATTTGATTTGATTTATTTTCCAAAATAGCAAAATATATTGTTTAGGGTGGGGATCTGGATTGTTTACAACAGGAGGGGGTGGGGCTAACCCAGAGGGACTCCCACTATATTTCATTTGATTTGTTTTGTTGCCCCATTAAAGAATATATATGGTTTAGGGGTGGAGATCTTGACCATATACAAGTTTTCCCCAGGGACTCAACCTATATTTCATTTCAATTGTTTTATGGTTCTGTGATCATTACTGAAAACCGTGTGTGTCTATCACTTACTGTTTTTAAGTTATAGTCATTTGAAAATAATCCCATAGGGTTCTATAGTAAATCCCTCCCTTCTATTGGCCATCAAAATGCCCATAAATAGACCCCTAGAAGAAAAATAATAAGAACTGAGCAAAAACAATAAGCCTCCAAACTTTGTTTGGGAGACTTAATAGCAAGTAGTATAATTACGAATTTTGTTAAAGTCTGATTTTCTGATGCCGATTATGTGATAGGAAAAATTTATTATAGTCAAGAGTTTGTTGTGGGATGAGTTAAGATACAAGATAACTTTCGATACACTTCAGCCTTGTACGTCTTTAATTAACATTTGTAAAATTTGTAGTAAGCGTCAAAAATGTTCATACATGAAATATCTTAAACACCGTATCAATTTCTCTTCAACCGGAGGACAGGAGGAAACTCGACACCGGGATCATAGTACTCCTGTTTGGAGGCACACATATATGGAACTGAAACATGTCTGGAGCGCAGATCCGCAAAGTAGTGTTTGTGATAGCCATTTTCAAAATGAAGTTGAATTATTTGAATTATCAATGAACATTCAAGCTGTAAGCAAATCAAAATAGAAGTTACTCAAAATTTCAAAAGCATCTATAATTAAGTACACCAGTACTACATCTAGAAGTAGGACACACATCCTAAAGAAAGATAGTCTGTCACTTCCGGTTTGAGACTGATGCCTTAAGAAAGTTAAGCAAGCTATAGCAAACTTTCCAAAAAATCTAATAACACAAGCTCACTTTCTATTCATATCTATATTTATATTGCTTATATGAGGTCAACTGGATAGTTAATTATATGGCAACATGACTAAAATACACAAGCTGCACATTATTGAGCCCATGCCCTGTAAATAATTTATTTGAGACTTTTTGTAAAAAAATTTACAATGGGTGAACATGATTTGACAGCTGGTGCCCCTTTAAACCCATAGTACTTTATTGGGAGCAGTTGTGAGGGTTTCAGTTTAATGATTACATTAATCCACTGTCTAGAAATAAAAATTTTCTTCAAACTGGGCTGGAACCAAGAGATAAATGATTAGCTAAGCCTTACATCACCGTAATCTAAACCTTTTACAAATAAATTTTATATAACAATTCACGTTTAACTTTATGTAGATGTAGGAAGATGTGGTATGAGTGCCCATGAGACAACACTCCTTTCAAGTCACAATTTATAAAAGTAAACCATTATAGGTCTAGGTATGTATTGTGGTTACTTTTTATAAAGATTACTACCCTACATCACATTCAATTCATATTTAAGTTAAGGCTTAGATAGACTCAATCAAAAACAAATAATTCTTCATGTCAATATAATGCCTCAAATCAAAGAAACAGTTTCTTAACAATAAATTGACCAGAGCCAGTCTTGTTATGAGACCTTACTTGAATTTTAACTATGTGTGATAGGAGTACAGCCAGTAACCTTAATAAATGCATTTTTAATAACTTAAATTGTTTGAGTAAATCTAATGCGAATGTATAGCTAAATGTTTTAATTTTGAAACTATCAATAAGAAAAAGTGTTGATCTGCTTCATATTTATAAATACATTAAACAGAAAAAGGAATAAATTTCTGTTTAGTCCATTTTCTAGAAATTAGTTTGTTTTTTCAACCAAGTCTTGATATGAATTTAACCAATTATACCCCAAAAAAGAGAAAGTTCAACTATCTCCCAAAAGAGCAAATATTAATAAAAATCAAAACCCTGACCACATGCACACCTTCAATATATGTACAAACAGACTGCAAAGTGTAAACTTCCTAATGTTTAAACTGTAAGAAGAGTTATTGGGAATAATGGGACAGACAGATGGACCATAGGGATAGATACTGGACAAAACAATATGCCTCTGAAGGCCCCAACTCTTAGGTGCCTTTTTTGTAGTTTGGGGGTGGGGGGGGGGGGAGGGAGGGGGGTGTATATAAGAATCCTAATTTAACTTATATAATACATCCCAAATGATGCATTTGGTGACAATCTTTTTAAACTGAAACAATTAGTCATATAATTTTTCATGGACAATGCACTTAAAATTTTCCATATTTTTTAAGGGCCAAAACTATAGAAAAGGAAATTAACTCCTTTCATACATTATAATATTATGGATTTTTTTTCTCGACATCAGTTATAATCAAACATAACTTATTTTATATATTCCAATTATCAAATATTGTCAATATAATTAGGTATATGTGCCACTTCAAATGAGATGACTTTCAATCAAGTCCTATATAGAACGTAACATTTACAAAATCACCATAGTCTTGGTACAAATTTCACAAAAGCATAACTACATGTACATGCAGTAAGTTTCGATATTCAGTAACCTTTTATAAAGTTACATTTCACTATTACAATACTATGAATGAAACTGTTTCAATTCGGTTTATACATAAAGGTTATGCCATACATTCAATAAAGTGTGCAATAAATTATGTAGAGATCCTGATCAGAAATTTGATGATTTTCCTCAAAAAGATATATTTGCTAAATCCTGGTTCCTTTCTCTTTTTCATGTTTTTATTAAATTGTATGTGTTAATAATCATTTTAAGACTAAAAACTACGAATAATTTTGAACTTGTTTAAATCTTAATTTATGTGACTCTGGGTCTGTTTGATCTCATAAATGCTTGATAAAGGTCTGCCCTATTCAAGTTTTCTATTTAACAAATCTTATACATTTTAAATAGATCAAAAAGAGTCCAGAAAACTGAGAAAAGTTCTTTTTTGTTTTCCTTTCACATTTTCAAAAATTATGTTAATATGTGTCCAACTCTCTTGCCTTAGTCTTCTTCATTCTAAATTTGCAAACTGTTTACATTTTCTAATTCATATAACAGTCATGAAAAATTGTGAAACTTATTGATACAGAAACTGTACTTCTAACGTAATTTTGTTTTGAGTTGACACTTACATCTTTTAATTCCATAGAAACACAATAACATTAAAATAAGGGGAAGAAATTAAAAAAAAAGGATCTTAAATGGGCATTGAGATTTAATTATACGTTACCATATAGTCAGCTATCAAATGCCTAGACATGAAAAATATGGAACAAATAAATTGAGAAAACTTATGGTCTTATTATAAACTTGTTCTAGGAATTCAAAAATGTATAAATATTTTTAGTAAAAAAAAATGTTTATTTTGTGTTTAAAACCAAAATGTCCATTGCTCTTTTTGTCCTAATAAAATGTTAGAGGTACATTTAAAAATAAATCTCAATGCCCATTTTTTCACATCCACTTCATTTGAACTTTGATGGATAGTTAGTCTCATTGGCAACCAGTTCACATCTCCTTATTTTTATATTATTTATGTACGGTAATTTATGGAATTATGGTTTAAGTATAGAGGTATATTTCTCATTTTTATTTCTATTTTATTAAAAAAGGAATATTTTGTTTCTCACATAAAATTACATCAATCATCTTTATCAACTTTGTGTCATAAAAATTACTAGAACACACCCGCGAAATCGCGGGCATTCAGAGCGTAGTTTATAATAGTATGTAAAGTGTTGTTGGAAGAATTATGTAAAATATTGAATGACTGGAGAATTTCAGCAAAAGTATCATAAGTCAAAGGTTATGGGGGACAGGAAAATGTTTTTTGTTTTTTTTTATCCCTCCTCCTTTATTTCCAAAATTCCCAATTTTGGTTTTCTATCAATTTCAATATGAACATAATACATTTAGTGGGGAATTTCAGCAAAAGTATCATAAGTCATAGGTTATTGGGGAATGTTTTTTTGTATCCCTCCTCCTTTATTTCCAAAATTCCCAATTTTTGGTTTTCTATCAATTTCAATATGACCATAATACATTGAGTATGTTATGAACATTTAAGTAAGGAGCCTGTAATTCAGTGGTTGTCGTTTGTTTATGTGTTACATATTTGTAATTCGTTCATTTTTTGTACATCAATAAGGCCGCTAGTTTTCTGGTTTGGATTGTGTTACCTTGTCAGTTCAGGGCATTTAAAGCTGATTATGCGGTATGGGCTTTGCTCATTGTTGTCTTGAAGGTCGTACGGTGAACTATAGTTGTTAATTTTTGTATCATTTTGGTCTCTTGTGGAGAGTTGTCTCAACATGGCTATCATACCACATCTTCTTTTTTTGTAATCAATGAATTTTGTAAAAGATTTAATAACTGGAGAATTTCAGAAAAGGTATCAAAAGTTTACATGAATAATTTTAGCGCTTATATAAATCTGTATATTATGAACATTCATTACTATATAAATATAGTGTATTTACTTTCAATTTTAAGTTTACTAATCGATCCATGGTGGTCATTGATATAGTATACAGACCCTCTCTATTAAATAAATTATGTGACCGCCGTGGATAGTAAACTTGAAAATGATAGCAGATAGAATTCTTAAAATACAGTATACAGAAAAACGCAAACCGGAAGTCTAATCAGACTTAAAATTTCGTCCAATGACGGGACAATATCCGGTTGCCTTTTTTCTCGTTTTTCTCCCAAAATAACTCAATCTGAATAATCATATGAATGGATGACAAATGCGACTATGCACTGTACATATAGGACACAGAGGCGTGTTGATTAATTTATTGTGGAAAGAAGAGAAGCGACACCAAAAATGAGGTCTTCTCGTTTAATAGTATAGATAACATCATTACGTAATAACTTTTATATAAACAACAGTCAAAAGTCAAAGTATAAACCACTTCAGAATTATATGAGAAACAGAATGTTTCTTTTAAATTCAGCTCATTTCAAATTACTAAAGTTCAAATATTTAAAATAAACTTACCAAACTCTTCAAAATCTTTGATCTTTTTTTTTTCTTTTAGAGCATAAAACTCTCTTGCATCATCAAAAACAAGTCTTTGAATAATAATAATTAGTAAATCTGTAAACTATATAAATATTTTTTGAAACCCTGTCAGTAATACACAGGTACATACTGACATCCCTTAAAACAACACAAAACTTCGAATTATCAATTAATTCCGTAATATACAGGTACACAACAGACAGACACAGAAGCACAATAAACAAATCTGACCATGGATGACAAACAGATCTACCTGTCAGGGGGTCACACTAAATATATGTTTATTGGAGGAGTTGAGGTAGGGTTTCATTTTCACACCTTGACAGCAAAAATGTCACCTTAAAAATTAAATAAAATAAAATATTAAGAGAATTGATTAAAAATTGAAAAATTTAATTATCAAAATTATTAAGGCACAAGAAACTAAAAATTTCATTATGGAAGACATGTGGTAATTGTAACATACTAAATATCAACCCTCCTCCCAAAAAAATAGAGACAAGAAAAATTTAAACACAAAAAAAACCATATACAATTTTCAAATTTTTGCAAATTTAACAAAAAGTGGGACATCAGAAAGCGATGAAAAAAATTAAACAGAAATGCAGAAAAAAAGTTAATCTTTCAAACCTAATTTCATTATTTTTTTCATTACAAATTCAGTATAAAAATTATTTTTTGTAGTATTTCATTTCTTATCTCTTTAAATACTATATTATTAATCAATCTTATTGGTGAAATCAAGGAATTGTTATATACAATTCCTTGGCGTTTTTAAAAAAAAAAAAAACCCACATTATTGTTAATATCTACTTTTAGATTTATAATTTGGTATCTTCAAATATGTGACAGTGATATATCATATCTAGACAGGTAAAAGGAAAATTCAAAAGCCAAATGAAGCCAGCTAATTAGTGTTATAAACTTATTTTGTATAGATGTAAACACTTGACTTCTTAATGGATAAATTTTTGTATGTTCAACAAAATCAGGGAAAGTTATTCATTTGCTGCTAAACATGAAATTCTTACCATTTCTTAAAAAAAATAAAATGAGATTATATCAGTGATGTTTTTTTTTTTACATTGTTCTATACCAGATATGATACTTTTTTTCCCTTGTTCCAAATTTGTATTTAAAATTACCAAAATGTTGAAGATAATCTAGAATTATCTCCCCTGTTAACAAGTAACTCCTTAAGGTTTTGAACCTTTATTAAGCCTTTGGTGAAAATATGAGTAAAGCTGGAAGTTTTTTCTGAGCCTAATAGCATATCTAAACCTACAATATGTAAAACAGGGGGAAATAATTCCTGTTTTTCAATTAAATTTTCTTAGATCTTTAGACGACAATATTTTCTTAATTTTTCCTACCTTGGCCCTGCTTGAAAATTTCTTGAATAAAAGGACACATTTTGGAGGTAGGTGAATAAGGGTTGCTCCATTAAAACATATATGGTACTGAGGGAAGGCACTTTAAAATTGGGTAACCACCTATAGAGGCAAATTAAAATTTCACTTACATTTACACTATGTAAAAACAAAGATGATATCAAAAGGCCTTCAGATATCAGAGCAGTCTTATAATAGGGACCAGGAGACAAGTTATAGACAATAAAGAACTGGTTCCTTATTTCAATCTTTCTGTCTCTTGCGACTCTGTTCATTAATTATCTAACATTAAATAGTTATGAATGCTTACAGCTATACCAATAAGATAGGTGTCTCCTACAGATATCTGTATCCTTAATCCAAACAGACCATTCATCCCTCGTAACTGAAAAACAAAGCAATAATATCATATGATTTATCATAAATGCACAACAAAGTTAAAAAATAAATTTAAAAAAAATTAAAAATGTTCATTACCTGGCTAGTTGCAGACACATTATTGGCTTTTAATATCAGGTGAAAAATGCAGAAATCCAATAAAAAGGAATTATTTCAAGACAGTTTTTACATCTTCTCAAACACTTGGAAATTATTATTTTTATCTATGACTTTTTGTCCTATTTATTTTGTGACTTTGTTTATTAACCTTTATTCTTTTAATTTATATCTTGTTTATCTAACCAGAGTTTCTTATGATAATTGCGTTTAAAGTGTATATATTTCCTCTGCCATCAGCACTAGTCATATGGCAACAATCAGACTTAATTATAATGGTTTACTTTTACAAATTGTGACTTGAATGGAGAGTTGTTTCATTGGCACTCATACCACATCTTCTTATATCTTTTAAACCTATTTTTTTTTAACTTTCTTTCATACTTTTCCAATTTGTACTCTGAACTCATCTGATGTCCTATATCCTTGGGATTTTTATTATTGCTATGCACAAAACGTAAATTGATTTGCAACTAAGATCCCTACTTGAGCTTTTTTAATTTAGCTTCTTTCACATCTATTCTTCTAAAACCTTTACATGTGTTTATTGAATAGAATTCAAAATTGGCAGCTATAATTGACAAGCACAGAAATGGTAAAAAAACAATACTACCGGTACTGCCACAATATTTCAAAACAGTTTCTCGTACATCCAACTTTAAATGTTAAGATCATACCTTTAATTTGTTCATCAACTGGTTATGTAGTTCATATTCTAAAAATGGCAAACTCTATAAAATAAAACGAGTGAATGAAATTATTGTTGTGTTGTGTTGATCTGGCAAGTTGAGCCAACTGACTTTTAGATTTTATTCTTTTTATATGTTGTGATGTTATACCACTGTCCCAAGTAAGGGGAGGAAATGAGTTCTCAAAAACAACTTTAAACCACACAAAATTCTATGTTTGCCTGCATAAAGTGAGAAACTTTAATTGAGTGATTGTTGTTTGTTGCTGTATATCATATTTTGGTTTTTCTTTATAATATTGTTTTGAACATTAATCATGCTGCTGGTTTTCCTGTTTCAATTGTTTCCCTTTTTTTCATGTCATGGACTTTTAAAGTGTTGCTAATTGTTGAAGACCATACAGAGTTTCAGGCATTAATACTGATATACTTGGTCCAAACATTTCAGTATAGTGTCTGTAAATATCCTGACAGAGTATATAGAATATAGACTCACATCACTGACTTCTTTAGCACTTAGTTCACCTTTAGCCTTAAGCTTGCCTTTACATACTCTGTAAAAATAACAAAAACATCAGGTGTATCATTCCTTTCTTTCTTCTTGGGTTCCAATTCTTACAGCATGTTTTATTCCCATTGATATGTATTTATACATGAATTAATATTCTTCCTACTTCTAAATTGAAAATCAATAAATTTATATTATTCAGTGAGTAGCTTAATGGTTTATGGTAGAGTCCATGTTGCTTGGTCTTTGGTTTTCTATGTATATTTGTTTACAATTTAAGACAAATGTTTCCTCGACTTCACAACTGTCTTTATTGTGATGCCATGGATTGGCAGCTTACTGTTTTTATTTTGTAATACCTTAACTTTAAAACATACAAAACTAGATGTGTCAAAACGACACGACTGGCCCCGTCTCAAAAAGTTGAAAAATCTGCAATTTCAATAACACATGTGGACACAAACATGATGGTAGTCTCATATATCTAAAATCAGCTCAAAATCTGAAGGCGTATAGAAAAAAAGTCTGTATAACTGTGATTTTCAACAATTTTGGCAAAAATCAGCGGAGCGGAACTAAACTTAAACTTGATCTGTAACTCATTGTGGTTAACTCACATACCAAAAATCAGCCCAATATCTGAAAGCGTTTAGAAAAAAAGTCTCTATAATTGTGATTTTCAACAATTAATGAAAGTCCAAAGCCCGTAATTTCGGCAAAAGTTAGCAGAGCAGAACGAAACTTAAACTTGATCTGTAACTCATCATGGTCAATTCACATACCAAAAATCAGCCCAATATTTGAAAGCGTTCAGAAAAAAATGTCTGTATAACTGTGATTTTCAACAATTTATCAAAAGTCCGAAGCCTGTCATTTTGGCAAAAATTAGCAGAGCAGAACAAAACTTAAACTGGATCTGTAACTCATCATGGTTAACTCACATACCAAACTAGAGGCTCTAAAGAGCCTGTGTCGATCACCTTGGTCTATGTGCATATTAAACAAAGGACACAGATGGATTCATGACAAAATTGTGTGGTGTTTGTAGATCTTACTTTATTGAACATTCTTGCTACTTACAATATTCTCTTTCTTTAATAAACTTGGCCGTTTAGATACAGAGGAAAATATTTTGTAAAAATTTACAAAAATTTACCAAATTAATGAAAATTGTTAAAAATTGACTATAAAGGGCAATAACTCTTTGAGGGGTCAACTGACCATTTTGGTCATGTTGACTTTTTTTTAGATCTTACTTTGCTGAACATTATTGCTGTTTACAGTTCATCTCTATCTATAGTAGTATTCAAGATAATAACCAGAAACGACAAAATTTCTATAAAAATTACCAGTTGAGGGGCAGCAACCCAACAACCAATTAACCCCTGTCAGATTTGCTCTGAATGCTTTGGTTTCAGGGTTATAAGCCAAAATCTACATTTTACCCTTGTGTTCTATTGTTAGCCATGGCAGCCATTTTGATTGGTAGGCTTGGTCACCGCACACATTTTTTAAACTAGATACCCTAAAAAAGATTGTGGCTAAGTTTGGTTAAATTTGACCCAGTAGTTTCAGAGGAGAGGATTTTTGTAAAAGATCACAAAAATTTACGAAAAATTGGTAAAAAATGACTATAAAGGGCAATAACTCCTTAAGGGGTCAACTGACCTTTTTGGTCATGTTGACTTATTTGTAGATCTTACTTTGCTGAACATTATGGCTGTTTACAGTTTATCTCTATCTATAATAATATTCAAGATAATAACCAAAAACAGCAAAATTTCCTTAAAATTACCAATTCAGGGGCAGCAACCCAACAACCGGTTGTCTGATTCATCTGAAAATTTCAGGGCAGATAGATCTTGACCTGATAAACAATTTAACTCCGTCAGATTTTCAGAGTTAAAAGCCAAAATCTACATTTTACCCCTATGTTCTATTTTTAGTCATGGTGGCCATCTTGGTTGGTTGGCCGGGTCACCGGACACATTTTTTTTAACTAGATACCCTAGTGATGATTGTGGCCAAGTTTGATTAAATTTGGCCCAGTAGTTTCAGAGGAGAAGATTTTTGTAAAAGTTAACGATGACGGACGCCAAGTGATGGGAAAAGCTCACTTGGCCCTTTGGGCAGGTGAGCTATAAAAAACAGCCCAATATATGAAAGCGTTTACAAAAAAGTCCGTATAACTGTGATTTTCAACAATTTATCAAAGTCCAAAGCCTGTAATTTCAGTAAAAATTAGTGGAGCGGAACCAAACTTAATCTTGATCTGTAACACATCATGGTTAACTCACATACCAAAAATCAGCCCAATATCTGAAGGCGTTTAGAAAAAAACTCTGTATAATGGTTTGTTGCGGAATGGCAGAATGGCAGAATGACGGAATGGAGGTTTATTCTATCCAGCTAGTGAAAGAAAACCTTTTATTAAATTGTATTTCTGATCTTTAGACTTTATAGCTAGTTTGTATAAGTGACCTTTTTAAACTGTATTTCTCATATTTGGACTATTTACCTGGCTTGTATAAGTGACCTTTTTAAACTGTATTTCTAATATTTGGACTATTTACCTGGCTTGTATAAGTGACCTTTTTAAACTGTATTTCTCTTATTTGGACTATTTACCTGGCTTGTATAAGTGACCTTTTTAAACTGTATTTCTTGTATTTGGACTATTTACCTGGCTTGTATAAGAGACCCTTCATATTACATTTTTTGGACTATTTACCTGGCTTGTATAAGTGACCTTTTTAAACTGTATTTCTCATATTTGGACTATTTACCTGGCTTGTATAAGTGACCTTTTTAAACTGTATTTCTCATATTTGGACTATTTACCTGGCTTGTATAAGTGACCTTTTTAAACCGTATTTCTCATATTATGACTATTTACCTGGCTTGTATAAGTGACCTTTTTAAACTGTATTTCTTTTATTTGGACTATTTACCTGGCTTGTATAAGAGACCCTTTATATTACATTTTTTGGACTATTTACCTGGCTTGTATAAGGGACCCTTTTCCATAGGTCTGTATCTCTGTTGGTAGATCTATAGTTGTAAAAAGAACATCTGGAACTTTCTTCTTTCTGCAAACATATAAACCACATATTTTCCAAAAATATACCACAATATAAGCATATATTTTTTTTCTGTTGTATTATATTCATACAAGTCATTTTTTGGATGAGACCATGTGTTTAGATTATTCGAACAGAAGACAAAGTAAAACTATCTATATCAAACAGTTTTACTATAAGAATTAATTTATAATATTTTTTTAAATAATATAAATAATATTTGTTGTTAGGAAACCACCTATTTAAAAGATATTTCTGCCATAGGATAAGGAATACTACTGAGTCAGAATGATTAAATTAATTTATTAGTGTTTGATTCTGTTTCCTTGCTATATGGAACGTTGTTCAAAATGAACAGGTGCGGTAAGTCATCAAACACACTCCATTACATCCCAATCAATTTCAAGAACAATTTTTTTTTATCATCCTGAAACCATCTATATACAATTCATTTTGCGTAGTGGTTCTACATTTTTTATCCATCAACTATCGTCTAATTTTCAAAATGTTATGTAACCATAACTCTGGAATGTTTAAAGCAATAAACTGTTATCACAGATATATGTCCTACCTTTTTGTAATTTTGATTATTCAAATCTTGAAATTAAAATAGCAATATTTTAACATGTTACATAAGTTATGCAAATATTCAAAGTCAATAAACCATGACTGAGGTACATGGCTAAACAATCTCCATGTAAATGAGATGTGCCAATATTAAAACAACTGCATACCAAATACCATTGACTTATTATAAGTGGTTCCCTTTAAACAAACCTTAACACAAACATTAACTTGTAAACTATGTTAAAGTTTCGAAGTCAATGATCCATGAAGAGGGGGTGGGGCTATTTAATCTCCATGGAAAAGATTTTTGCAAATGCCAATAAATTTGCATACAAAATATCATTAACTTAACATTAGCAGTTCATCTTAAACTGATCGAATCACAAACTAATACATGTAAACTAAGCAAAATTTTCAAAGTCGATAGACCATAACTGAGGGGGTGGGGCCAAATATTCTCCATGGAAATGAGATGTGCTAATACGTTTACAACTGAATACCAATTAACATTTGCCTACCACTAATGGTTCCCCTTGAACTGACCTAATCACAAACTAATACATGTTAACTTAGCAAAATTTTCAAAGTCAATAGACCATGACTAAGGGGGCAGAGCAAAATAATCTCCATGGAAATGTGATATGCCAATGCTTATACAACTGCATACCAAATATCATTGACCAACCACTAGTGGTTCCCCATACACTGACCTAATCACAAACTAATACAAGTAAACTAAGCAAATTTTTCAAAGTCAATAGACCATGACTGAGGGGGCAGGGCTGTATAATCTCCATGGAAATGAGATGTGCCAATTATAATGCAACTGCATACCAAATATGATTGACCTACCACTTGTGGTTCACCATAAACTAGACCTAATCACAAACTAATTCATTATTGACGCTGCCGCCGTTGCCGATACCGGAAACAGCATACCTATGTCTCTCTTTTTGACTCAGTCAAAGCGAGACAAAATGACAAAAAAATAAAATAACCTGGATTTAGTGGTCCAAAAAAACGTAATGAAATTTTTATATTATTGCATTTATTTGTCACAAAAACGAGAGGAACAGATGGAGGTACATGAGACTCATTAAATACTACTTGGATCTCCCCCTTTTTCCATTCAAGACAAGGTTTTAAAATAAATGTCTTTATATTTAATGAAACTTTTACCTGCAGATGGCACAAGATGACAGGTTGACAGGAAATGGTAAGGATGTAGATTTATAGGGTATATGACATAAACTACACTGGAATGTCGGTGATGCTTCATCTCCTCTACAAATATATATGTATATGTATGATTATGTCAGTTCCTACTATACATGAAATCCAATCAAATATGAGTTTGGCTCCTAGACTTTTAATGTCAACTATTTCAAGGATTATAAGTTTACTATTTTTATCACAATTTTTCTATATAGTAATTTAAAAACTTTTTAATATTTACCCATTTACAAACATTAACCTACACATGAGTTTTTGTCTGCATGTTCTAGAAGTTACTTGCTTCAGCTGAACATTCCAAACAACTAAACTGAATTTAATCTTGAATTTTACAGTTTTTTATCCCTAAAATTAAAATTGTCAGGCAGGGGTGCAGATTATAGAGTACAATAATTGAGAAATCAGAGAAAAACTTGATTTTAGTAAGTTTGTTTATGTTCCACCATGATTAATGTAAAAATTAAAAGAGAGGCCCTTATTTCTATTGAGAACTCTTCCACTTCTACTTGATGATTGAAAGCAGGGTTTCCATGAAAATACAACAAACAATCACACTATATTTCATATTAGCCAAGTTTAACTAGATTTTTCAACAACTGACAAAAACTTTTTTCCTCCATTACCCTATTAAAAAGGTTGTGCGGATTATACATGGCTGATTACGGTACATTATATAATTTTTCATTTCTAAATGCCATTTCTACAATGATTAATTTTTTAATAACTTTGGTTCAGATAACTCTCAAACACAAAAATATATATATTTCACTTTGGTCCATCTGTAGATATTATTTGTGGATTACCGTCTTTTGGTATGTATAACGCACACATTTATAGCCTGGGTCAAGTTTCTTGTAAGAGGGGTTAGTGTTATACATGACTACAAACATTTTTTTAGCCTTTTTTTCAGGTCCAAACTCCGACCAAGAAATTTCAAAGTGAAGTGGAGAGAACGGAATATTTTTGCTAAAACATCTATTGTTTTTTATGTTTTACATGTTATAATTGTAATATGTATCGTATTGGAAAAATAGACATATCACCTGATGATAAACCATAGCATTATATATCAAAAGTTTGGAAAAATAGACATATCACCTGATGATAAACCATAGCATTATATATCAAAAGTTTGGAAAAATAGACATATCACCTGATGATAAACCATAGCATTATATATCAAAAGTTTGGAAAAATAGACATATCACCTGATGATAAACCATAGCATTATATATCAAAAGTTTGGAAAAATAGACATATCAACTGATGATAAACCATAGCATTATATATCAAAAGTTTGGAAAAATAGACATATCACCTGATGATAAACCATAGCATTATATATCAAAAGTTTGGAAAAATAGACATATCACCTGATGATAAACCATAGCATTATATATCAAAAGTTTGGAAAAATAGACATATATCACTTGATGATAAACCATAGCATTATATATCAAAAGTTTGGAAAAATAGACATATCACCAGATGATAAACCATAGCATTATATATCAAAAGTTTGGAAAAATAGACATATCACCTGATGATAAACCCTAGCATTATATATCAAAAGTTTGGAAAAATAGACATATCACCTGATGATAAACCATAGCATTATATATCAAAAGTTTGTCAAACTATTCAAAGTTGGTAACCAATGAATCAAATAAATCCACAAGGACACTGGTATACTGTAAACTTACTGTTCATATGATAGTCTATTCTGAGACACTTGATTGGCTAGGTTAACATGTAAACTTACTGTTCATATGATAGTCTATTCTGAGACACTTGATTGGCTAGGTTAACATGTACACTTACATATGATAGTCTATTCTGAGACACTTGATTGGCTAGGTTAACATGTAAACTTACTGTTCATATGATAGTCTATTCTGAGACACTTGATTGGCTAGGTTAACATGTACACTTACATATGATAGTCTATTCTGAGACACTTGATTGACTAGGTTAACATGTACACTTACATATGATAGTCTATTCTGAGACACTTGATTGACTAGGTTAACATGTAAACTTAGGGACAACATCAAAAGATCGATGTAGGATGAAAAACTTAATTCGCATAGTTTGGGGGTAGGGGGTAAAAGAGGCTGCAAGTTTTGTTATCCTACATTGATTTTCTGGTTGCAGAAACAGTTATCATACTGGGTAATCAGTTTTTTTTCCAACTTAAGTTACCAAGGGGGGTAGGGGGGTCTTTGAAAAAACTATGTGAATTAAGTTTTCTATCCTACATTGATCTTTTGATGTTGTCCCTTACTGTTCATATGATAGTCTATTCTGAGACACTTGATTGGCTATGTTAACATGTACACTTACATATGATAGTTTATTCTGAGACACTTGATTGGCTAGGTTAACATGTAAACTTACTGTTCATATGATAGTCTATTCTGAGACACTTGATTGGCTAGGTTAACATGTAAACTTACTGTTCATATGATAGTCTATTCTGAGACACTTGATTGGCTATGTTAACATGTACACTTACATATGATAGTCTATTCTGAGACACTTGATTGGCTAGGTTAACATGTAAACTTACTGTTCATATGATAGTCTATTCTGAGACACTTGATTGGCTAGGTTAACATGTAAACTTACTGTGCATATGATAGTCTATTCTGAGACACTTGATTGGCTAGGTTAACATGTAAACTTACTGTTCATATGATAGTCTATTCTGAGACACTTGATTGGCTAGGTTAACATGTAAACTTACTGTTCATATGATAGTCTATTCTGAGACACTTGATTGGCTAGGTTAACATCTACAAACAGTCTCTTCTCCCTATCTTTATCTAACTGTAACCTATCCATACTGGGAACAAGTGGTTGTGTAGAAGATTTGACTGATGGGATAGGGTCAGAGGTCACTTGTACTCTGGCAGCTGTTCCTGACGCTGACAAAACTATGATTTCATCACTGAAATTAGAATACAGAGCAATAGTATTGGATAGTTTCAAAAATTTGGGTGTTTCTTATTTCATTTTCTGAAGTACATATTTGATACGAGTGACTTTAGTAAAAAATATTTAAGAATATTGTCTGATATTTTCAGTTAAAGATTTATTAAGATGGGTATAAAATGCTTACACAAATTTGAGCATAGACTAACAGTTGTATTTGACATAAGAGCAGGCAAACACTAAAATGAAGACAGCAATAAATGAAATCAACCGAAGAAGGCCTATGTTTTCCTTTTCCCCTTCAATCGATGAAAATTGGTACACCTTGAATAATAATGATTCCACACTATGTGACTATTCACACTATTTACATAGCTTACCAGATAGAGGTTTGTTCAGTGTAACCAAGGACAGCATGACATCCCATTGCCCTCATATGTGATCTGATTTCTGTCCTAATCTCTAACCACCAAACATCTCTTGTTTCTGGCTCCTCTATAATTATATTGTCAATTTCAGTAATTAACAAATAAGAATAAGTAACAAAATATTTAAAAACATAAAGACGTATTCCCAAGTCATGAGACAGTAACACAGTGGTTGTCGTTTGTTGCTGTATTTTTTTAAATTTTTTTTTCATTTATTGTACATTAATTATGCTGGTAGTTTTTTCATTTGAATTATTTTAAGCCGACTATGTGGTATTGGCTTTGTTCACTGTTGAAGGCTGTAAGGTAACCTATAGTTGTTAATTTCTGTGTCAGTTGGGATCTTGAGGGGAGCTGTCTCATTGGCAATCATCATACCCGTAGCCAGGGGGGTTCGGGGGGTTCGGAGGAACCCCCCTTTGAAATCAAATAAGCACTGTTAAAGTCAACGTTTTGATCAAATTGTGACTGTTAAAGTCGAGTTCATGAGTCCAACGAACCCCCCCTTGGAAATTCCTGGCTACGGGTCTGATCATACCACATTTTCTTTTTTTGTACATGTATTGCTAAAACACCTAAGCATAATGGCAGGCAATTTTGTAAATATTTATTTAAAAATTAAAGTATAACTATGAGCATATGCTACAGGAGCAAGTAAAAAAAATATTTTTCATGCTTGGAATAACAATAGTTTAGCCCTAACGCCCAGAGAAAAACTAAAGGTGTTGCAAGTAATGCTCATTTACCCCCACACCAATATAAATCTATTTGGTGTCAGCCAATGCTGAGTGTTGAAAGCTGTACTTTGACCTATAATGGTTTACTTTTACAAATTGTGACTTGGATGGAGAGTTGTCTCACTGGAACTCATATCGCATCTTTGTTTTTCTATTAATAAAAATGAGAATGGAAATGGGGAAGTCAAAGAGACAACAACCCGACCATTGAGCAGACAACAGACGAAGGCCACCAATGGGTCTTCAATGCATCTAGAAACTCCCCTACCTGGAGGAGTCCTTCAGCTGGCCCCTAAACTGATAAGTATACTAGTTCAGTGATAATGGACGTAATATTTAACTCTGAACTACATTTGAAATAAGATAATAGCACATACACATTTTTAGTAGTGTTGTCAACGGTTAACCGGTCGAACGACCGAATACCGAATATCAAAATCGCTAACCGGTTAACCGGACTTTTTTCAATTTTGGTAGATTTTATATAAATTTGTATTGAAATCATTAAATAGTTATGTTTTATTGTCGTGGTAATTAATTAGACAGATTATTATCCATTGTCCAGTATATTGATTGCTATTGTAAATCTCAAACCATAAAATTAATTAGAACTTGTCTCTCAGCTCGGGGCAGGATCTTATAGAAACATAATTAGTATACATGTTTTTTTAACAGTAACTTTAAATCAGTAATGCGATTAAATGTTAATATTTACTTCATTGGTTCGTTTTTTATCTAATTTTGTGTAGACCTACATCTAAATGTGCAACCTCCGTCGTGCAATGCTTAGTCTTACTTTAAACGAAATGCTACCTCAAAAATTGTGAAATGCAAACCAATGTGATATAGTTGGTACGGTGTATTTGATTATTAAAAGTCAAACTTCGCCAGGAATCCTCAAAGACAACCTTATAATGCCAAAGGACAATATTCAATTCTAAAAGCGTAAATTTATGATTTGGATGAAAGGTTGTCAAATTGACACTCATACCACATCTTATATCTATGTGTAGGGTACTATTGATAAGGCTTTCAAACCCCAACTTAAACTATACCGGTTAACCGGTTAATCGGTCGAACGATTATCCGAGTAACCGGTTAGGCAAAAGTGTACGATTTGACAACACTAATTTGTAGTCATACAACATACCTGGATTGTGGATCTTGTCCAATAATTTGACCGACTTTGCAGACACAACACCACCAAGATGTGATATAAACCCTACAGGAAAACTGGTCATAGTGAAAAATGGGTATTCCTGAAATATAAAAAGTACATATGGGAAGTCAGAATTGCTTAAGTTCATGCAATTGGTTGATCTTTTTAAAAGGTCCTCTTTGTTTGCTTATTTATAAAGAAACTGCATGTCAATGTAATGTCTTCAGCCAAAACAGCTACATCCCAGTTACCCTTCGGAACAGTTTAAAATCAGGAACGATCACTTTTTTCGTGTAGATTTTCACAAAAATGTGTTTTAGACCTTTTTTCACAATCATGATCATGCAATCGTGACAAGAGGTTAAATCATGTAGAACACACCAAAATCGTGAAATTTGGCAGGTATGGTCATATAATTATAATTGTTACAGATCATATTCATTTGAAAATGCTAAGAGTGAGTGACCCATTTTCAGCGTAAAAATTCATTCATTTTCACTTACATCCGACCTACATTTGAATATTTGGAACTTTTCATGTAGGTTTCAGAAATTTTACTATATGAAAAAAATGTTTGATAAGGTAATTATCTTCAAAACAATCTTTAATTGTTCTAAAAATGAATACAAACTCAAAAGAAAATCAAGTTGTTCATGTACCATGGAGGACTTATTTTGGCCTCAATGTTTGATATGACCATCCTTATTATGATTATCCTGGTATATTATGAAAATGAATGTTTGTAATTACATAAATAAGCTTGAGAGATCATTCTTATACCATTTTTTTCAAATATTTACTTTAAGACTGCGCTTGATTGTCATATAAATCTTACATAATAGTCAAAAATTGTTTAAAAACACCTGTATATTTCTTTATATGTGCAAATAACCTTGGAAATGGGATAAATTAAGAATATAAACATTACTAACAGCCTTTACCATCTATTTAGGCAAGTACTGGGTAAAGGCACACAAATTTTACAGAAAAATAGCAAAACGGCGAAATATGTCCATTGGGAATATGCGCCACCCACTCTATACCAAGTCAGGAATGTGATACCTTCTTACATAACAGGATGTCTTATTCAATTTTACTGTATTCATACCATCAAGTCTATACTTGGTTGCTGTGCTGATAACTTAGAAACAGATTTGCCTCCACTTCCTATGCCGCTGCCACTACCACTGCTTCCTGTTAGACTGGATCCTAAATAAATCAGTCTCATGCAGTCATTATAATTCATAGTGTTCAAATATGGCATGGAACTATGAAATCCTTGATTGATGCAAGGAAATATTGAGTTGTATAATTATATTTAATAGAACACACCCGCGAAATCGCGGGCATATATAGCTTGTAAACTGTTGTAGGATCAATTTTTGTAAAAGATATTATGACTGTAGAATTTCATATAACATGTATAAGGTATCAAAGACCCTCTCCCTTTTTTCCAAAGTCCGTTATTTGTTTCCTTTCTGTTAAATTCAATTATTTTCGTGTTTCTTGCCTTATACATTTTTTACCACAATTTTTCTTCCCCTTTGCTACAATGCATTATCTAATAAAAGTCAAATTAAATTAAAAAAATGCACCGCTTCAAACATGAAATCAATGAAACTGTTTATAGACCATTATTATTTTTATAAAATATGCTTCTAGGACAATCCAACAGTGTTTTTCCTTTTGAGAGCCGTATTAACATGCCAATGGTAGGATTTGAATCTCATTTGAGGGGTGGTCGGAGGGGCCCTGATCCCGAAATCCCGGCCTTAAAAACATGAAATCTCGAGGTGCTTATTGTAACGAAATTCATATCCCGATATCCCGAAATTCAATAAACAAATTCCCGCATCCCGTAAGGCTCAATCCCGAAATCCCGAGCTTGAAATCACTCGATCCCGAGTTCCTGAATAAGTCCTGCCTCCCTCTAATCTCTACCCTACTTTCATTTAGGCCAAATCACTACTTTCACTTTCAACAATAAATTTTTATGTCCCATTTATGGGCATTGTGTTTTCTAGTCTGTGTGTCCGACCATACGTTCGTTCGTCCGTCCGTCTGTCTGTCCCGCTTCAGGTTATTGTCGTTTTTCTCCCAAAATAACTCAATCTGAATAATCATAAAAATGGATGACAAATGCGACTATGCACGTTACCTAAAGAACACAGAAGCATGATGATTAATTTATTGTAGAAGGAAGAGAAGCGACACACAAACTGAGGTCTTCTCGTTTAATAGTATAGATGTCGTAAGAAATATTTATGGCCACTGTATGTATATGTTCTGACAAGGATATTCAAAAAGAGTTGTAAAACTTGTGAACTCAATGAATATGACCAATATAAGACAGGATAACCTGACACATGATTGAATAACCAATGAATGATAAATAAAAATGAACTTACAATACATTTGTCCTAAGAAAATATAATATACAAGAAAAAACGATTCCATAAGAGAATAGAAGAAATGATGAAATCTTAAAATACATATAATAAAACCAGGGTTTAAGCTAGGATTTTGAGGGCTTTAGTCACTTTTGCGCGCTATTAAAATCAACCTCCTTATTTTGTGTAAAAGCAATGGACCAATGATTATATTACTAGCTTAGTCAGATTTTAAGGGATTGAGGCACCAACCAGCATGATTGGCAGTTATTGTATGATTTGACTGTATTGGCCATTATGAAAGATTCTGACATGGAATCCAGAAATTTAGTTCACAATTTCTCTTCAGTTTGTTCCAGGGGTCATTCCTGATCAACAAAAGTTGGATTCTATTTTTTTTAAACAAGGAATCACAGCAGAAATTAATGTGCAATGATTATTTCACTGTATAATCATTATCCTTATAAAACGTCTAAGTCGATATTTGGAAATCATTTCTATCAAGTTTGAAATGTATAAAATCCTTTTTGGAACGATTATAATGACTGAAAGGAGGTTGTAAACAAATCAACAATAGATCACGTTTACTACTTTCGGTTTTAAAATGAAACGAACACGGGAAGTGACACGTGGATAATAAATTCAAAACGAGTCCGGATTCATCAGAAAATTGTCATTTTTCGATTTAATTTCCTTTAGTAAGAGATATATATTTGTCTCTCTCGTTTAATTGATTCTAAATGATTTCATATTTTACGTTTACTTTTGAATGTCTATAAATAGTCAAAAAGAATACTTTCACGCATGCGTAGAACACAGTACAGGAAGCACCTGTTTAACATCGTGAACTTTTTGAATAAACACATTAAAGTTCTTTATTTTAAATGGAAATTGTCGAAAGCTTTTGATGAAAAATTTAAATCAAATATGACGAAAATACCTTTGAATGACGAATCTACGACAAACTAACTTCAGATTGTGATCGTTTGGGAAATATTGAAATTCAAATGCGAACTGTCCGGGTTGTTACATTTTTTTATTAAATGACGAAATTATACTCCTGGTTGTTGAAATGCCGACTGACAGATTTTCCTGGGGAAATAAATATGATGGTCATTCAATGATGGGGTTAATTAATAAATTACGGATAAGTGACCCATCTGATGGCGATAAGCGGATTAGTTGTAATCACAACTTGTAACACCTGTTGAAAATGTTAATTACCTGGAGGTCATAAACTTGTCAAAAACATGAAGACAGGTAGATTTATGGTTTTTATTGCGAATTTTTTTTTACACTTTCAAAATTAAAGTGACGAAATTGATTTGAAATACTTTCGTCAATGAGAAAACCTTTTCGTAAAATACGAAAGTGACGAGCGCTAGCAAAATCACTGATAAAACTATATAGCTTCTTATTATCAATTGTTCTGCAAGAAAATAAATGTTATTTTAAAACACTTTACATATTTTAAACAAAACTTTAAATTGACAAAGAAGTCACTGATGTGGATAAAAATTTCATTTATATCCATGCATAAATGTTACATACATCAATTTTCAATATTCAGATGCAGCTCAACAAGTTCCAAATGCATCCAGAAATTCCTAAAAATAAGAAATGCCACCCAATGATGACTGTATATGTAAAATAATATAAGTTTAATAGCTTTACCTTTAGGAGGCGTGTTGGTACTTATATCTGAGTCTGATGATCTTCTGTTGGTCTGTGAGGGCGGGACCATCTTGACAGGAGACGTTGTACTTCTGACAGGCTGGACAGGAGGTGACGATGGGGCCAAGGTATCCTCAGGCACAGGGGAACTGAAAGCAAAGCTAAATGCTGATTGGCCAGGCAGAGAAGGTGGAGCAGAGGGAGGGGGAGAGGCAGTGGGTATTTTACGTGCATGTCTAGAGGGCGGAGTCACACTATGTTGGGTGAATCTTGTGGGCGGAGTTACACTCTGTTGGGTTTGTCTATGAGGAATGGAGTATAGCCTCAAACTGTAAATAAAGAAAAGAAAGAAACAGAAAAAACAAAATTAGTCTTGTTAGTACAAAAAAATGAAAATATTAAGTTTATACAAAATAAAACAAAACAAAAACAGTGAGAGTATAATCATGTGATGTTATCTTGTTATTTTGTATCACAGCCCAATTCAAGCAAACCCTTTATCCCAATGCTGTAAAGCAGTACAATAAATACCACAGTATTTGTCCACTACTGAATTCATGAAACAATTAAGCTTCTCTTTACATTTCTTAAAGAATCAAATTTATTATTAGAAGAAGGTTGTATATGTGTATGAGGACATGAGCTTTGGAATTTACCGAGTTAAATAGGCATAACTAAAGAACAGTAGTAAATGGCATACAACCCAAATACTATCTCTGTCCGACTCTTTCTTAACCTCCCTCTTTACTACATTGTGATAGGAGTTTGCTTGTTTGAGACCTCTGGGCAAATATTTCCTTTAAACTAATGTGACTGAATATAATGCCTAGTCCCTCATAAAATCATTCATTTCTTATTTATAGATCTGTTCATATATAACTTATCCAAAATTTGAACAAATGGCTATTACAATTACACCTTTCATCATTTAAAATAAAAATCACTGTACATGATGCATTCTTTTGACTACAATCAATTTTAATTTTGCTAATAAAATGTCTTTATAAGTCACTTGCTTTGTAATTTTTCTAATATTTAACAGATCTTCAAAGATATTTTCAAAATATCTTAAATTCAAATAATAAAATTTAATTAATCCATTTCTCCTCCAAATTGAAATTAATATCAAATAATTATTTTTCTTATCTATACAATTAAATATTGTACATTTCTATTCTAATTCAAAAGATTTTTGTGCATGAGCAAATAAAAAAAAAACTTTGGTTATTAGAAATAATCAATATTAGAATTTAAAGCAGTAATCACACATGCATGCATCTGTCCAAGACATAGATAAAATAAAAGTCCTGTCAAAAACTTTATTCGCACCCATCCAAGACCTTGCTGATAACAGCCTTTGAAATAAACTTCTTATAAATTTTACAAAAAATGTAGATGTATGCTTACAATGCAATGTTCAATAAAAATTACATTTCAAAGAGGCGTTAATTATCACTGAACTAGTATATATATTTGTTTAGGGGCCAGCTGATGGACGCCTCTGGGTGCGGGAATTTTTCGCTGCATTGAAGACCTATTGGTGACCTTCTGCTGTTGTTTGTTCTATGGTCGGGTTGTTGTCTTTTTGACACATTCCCCATTTCCATTCTCAATTTTATAACCCCAGTAAAAATAAGGGAACAGCAAATGTCAGAGAAATTAATGATATAAACTTTTGAAATCTGTCAAGAGTTTTATGTGCCTCACAATGTGTTGCAGGATGAATAAAAAACTTAACCATTATACCTCTAAAATAATTTATTTTCATAAGTTAATTTTGTTAAAAAGGGGGTAAGGATGTCTAATCAACTTAATTGTTTTCTGTGCAAAAACTTATATCACATGCATGCATGCAAAAAAGCATAATTATGTCATGCAAAATTATAAACATAGGTAGACTTAGAAAAATGATAGAATATAGTTAGTAGAAAAACTTAAAATCAATCATATCAACAAATAAAATCAGGTACTGGTCATATATGCAACATAATTTCTTTTTGACAGGATAGAGAAACATTTTATACAGTTGGTCATTCCAATATTTAAGTAAAAGTGGGTAAACTCATTGTTTATTGACAAAGCAGGGTTTATTTTCAACATACATAGTACCCAAGGGAGACAATTCATAAAGGAAACTACCTATAGAGGAGATTCTTAAATTTAAGAAACAATCAGTTTTTGATACCAACTTGTAGCTAAAATTTGAAAGTGGCCTCCCCGGATCTGACTTTTATCAATCAAAACTATTTTTTCTTGAGAAAAAAAGTAATCATGTGGTTCAAATTTTAAAAAACTATATGGGTAAAATTTGGCTGAAGTTGTATATTTAGTTCATAGTGCGTTTGGTGATATTTCATGTATGCTCTATATCATATACTGGTATCCATGTAGTCAAACCTACAATAATAGGGATCTTTCCATGTCTTGATTTGGATGCCATTTGCTATCTTTCGTTGGGACACTTAAATTTGTGGATAAAGTCATCCATAAACAAGAAAGGACGCAAAGTGATAGGAAAAGCTCTCTTGGCCTTTCGGGCCAGCTGAGCTTAAAATGATGTTTTGACCCTCAACAACGGAGACATCACCAGAAAAGAAACAGTCCACTTGGTTGACCAGTATGGTATGTGATAGGGTTAGCGACTACATACCACAGGCCATTAGTTCTCAGTGGGCACAGCATGTCTCTCACTTCAAGGAATCTTAATATCATGAAATGGTAAAATGTACACAAAAAAATAAGTTTTTGAACTTGGAAGCCAAATAAATTAAAAAACTTTATGCAAGACAGAATTCAAATAGATTGTATGTCATTGAAGTGTAGTATAATTTTTGTTTAAATTGCAATAGCTATTTGCTGCGCTCAATCACAGTTTAAATTTTGATGTTAACATCCCATTGGAATCTGACAGTGAAATACACAAAATGAGAAATTCTAATAACTGCGTTTATTTGAGTTGGAAACGTTATGGAGATTTAATGCCACTTGTAACCAAGGTGTGTTTGCTAATATGCATAAAAAAATATGATATTAGGTCATCATTAAAGAAGATATTCTTTCTACATAAAGTTATCATTTATGGAATAACCGTTTCACAAATGATATCAGATATGTTCCTTACGTCGTAACTACAATCCCCTTCCCTTTCATGAATTTGACCTACCGAATTAGACTCTATACCGGATTTGTTATTACATAAGCAACACACTGGGTGCCACATGTTCGGCGGAATCTGCTTACCCAACCAGAGCATCAGAGATCACCCCTAGTTTTTGGTGTTGCTTATTCTTTCGTTTTCTATGTTGTGTCATGTGTACTATTGTTTTGTCTGTTTGTCTTTTTCATTTTTAGCCATGGCGTTGTCAGTTTATTTTCGATTTATGAGTTTGACTGGCCCTCTGGTATCTTTCGTCCCTCTTTTATCAGGTATGGGTGCCTGTTTTGGTAATGTCAAAATTAGTAAAATCCTAGGACAGCAAAAAAATTGGACATCATAATTGAACATTGTTCTGTGAAGCTGATATCAAGTGAATCCATCTTTGTTTAAAAAGAATTATTCAAACAGCTTTGACAAAAGTTAATCTGTCAAAGATACTTATAAGTCTATCGAAAAAGATGTCATATGAAAATGTTAATATATTTTAAATCTCAGCAACAAACACTCTCCAAGTTTAACTACCAGTTAGACTAATTCAATTAAAATAATGTTTACATTACCGTTTACTATAAAATAAATCAAGATGCAATCTATAAACAGCAATTCAATTCAAGATATTTCCAAACAAGAATGTGTCCAAAGTACACGGATGCCCCACTCCCACTATCATTTTCCATGTTCAATGGACCGTGAAATTGGATAAAAAATATAATTAGGCATTAAAATTAGAAAGATAATATCATAGGGAACATGTGTACTAAGTTTCAAGTCGATTGGACTTCAACTTCATCAAAAACTACCTTGACCAAAAACTTTAACCTGAAACATGCACTTTCATTTTCTATGTTCAGTGGACCGTGAAATTGGGGTCAAAAGTTTAATTTGGCTTTAAAATTAGAAAGATCATATCATAAGGAACATGTGTACTAAGTTTCAAGTTGATTGGACTTCAACTTCATCAAAAACTACCTTGACCAAAAACTTTAACCTGAAGCGGGACAGACGGACGAACGGACGAACGAACGGACGGACGAACGGACGCACAGACCAGAAAACATAATGCCCCTCTACTATCGTAGGTGGGGCATAAAAAACAAAAACCATTCAAATCATCTAAAGTTAAAACAAAAGTGATGATGTTTTTAGAAAGAAATAGATTTTCTACCAATTTCAAAATTGATGTCAATGATATACAGGAATTCAAAATTGCAGAATTCTGACTATTCCAATTAACTTAATAAACAAGAAAGTCAAAAACTGAAGTCAAAAGGGTTTCACCAATAGTAAATTAGCCTATAGTTTCATATATAATCACATTGTAAATAAAAAATCATTTGACCATATAGGAAAGAAAGGTGAGCTAAAAATGGAAATGTGGTTCTACAAACTAGTTTTCACCTATAAATTAGATCATCTTATAAGTCAACACCCAGTAGTTTTGCATAGACAATAATTTAACATAACTGGCTGGTATAATCAGATATAGGAAGATGTGGTGTGAGTGCCAATGAGACAACTCTCCATCCAGTCTATTTCTATTTCATCGCCATACTAATATAGTAAGCAATCAAGTTATCTACTGACATACCAAATTCCTATAACCATGCAAGGGAGATAATCCCTCCTTATACTTACTCTTTAAGTAGTGGCGACACCCCCTGAGGTGAGGGAGGTTGTTGGAGTATCTTAGCTATGTTAACTACTGTCCCTATACCTCGTGCTACAATTCCTGATTCCCCTTCTAGATCAAAACATTGGTAGTAACTAAAAGTAAATAAGAAACTTTAAACTGTCCCATCTATAGCTAAAACCACTAACAAAACAGGTCTGGAAAATGACCTGATATATTGTATAAGGAAAGTTTTGCTAAGAGAATGTTTTTAATCAAATATGTCAATGTGCGTAAAATATCTTTTTGGGTAATCTCTTGGCTCATATCTGTTTTGTCCAAAAACTTCTTGCAAATTGGTAATTTTAAATATAATAATTTCAATGTGTTCATGATATCATTGAGACACCAGAAGTGACCTTCTGCTAAGAAATTTCCACATTATATCAACATGTTCATCTATCAAAACAAGTGAAACTGTGAGCTACTGCTCACTGATGATACCCCTGCCGCAAGTGGATAATTTTAATAGTGTAAAAATATGCAAGTGTTCGGTAAACAGGAAGTTGTTGAGTGATGAATCTGAAAACGCATCACACGGTATAGCATACTTATATAAACCTTGAAACAAAATTTCAGAAATCCTTGTATTGTAGTTCCTGAGAAAAATGTGACGGAAATTTTCAACTTGGTTATCATGTGTAAAATAATACAAGTGTTTGGTTAACAGGAAGTTGTCGAGTGATGAATCTGAAAACACATCACACGGTATAGCTGACTTGTATAAATCCTGAAACCAAATTTCAGAAATCCTTGTATTGTAGTTCCTGAGAAAAATGCGACAAAAAATATTCATGGGACGGACGGACTGATGGACTGACGGAAGGACAGACAGAGGTAAAACAGTATACCCCCCCTTTTTTCAAAGCGGGGGTATAAAAATGAACACATGCATCTACTCAAATCTCTTCCTTTATCCATAACATCTTCAAATTCAGGATAGTCTAGAACTTGAGATGTGGTATAAACACTTGTCTAAGGCTGAAGACTGAATGTTAAACTTTGAATGATTTTACTTTATTGTTTTGTTGGATTGCTGCCTCTATAATGTATACCACACACTTCTATTTATATGAATATACTTTATATTATGAAGGATGTGCTTTAGAAATATAAGACATTCCAACCATGCTTACTCGAAACAAGTTATCGCTTGAAAATCATCCATTTATTACTTGTGAGATAAGAGTTACAGTAAAATAGAATTTCTGTCCATACATAAAATTTACCCTATAATGGCATTTCCACCAAGATCTAAAACTTTCACTCCAATCTTCCTTTGCAATTCACCTGAAATGTAAAATGGGTTTGGTACATTTTAATACATTATTGGGACCCATCTGAAAAGTACACACATGGTACAACTTATCACTGTTGAGCTACTGACCAGATATGAAGACTTTTTGTCTATAATAGTAATATTGGACAAATGTGTGAAGTAATTTTTTAAGTTAATTCAACATATTGAAAAATTCAAAGTATAGGCAAACAGGAAGTTTTTTCTGACCTTCTAAAAGTGCTCACAAGTTAATTGTTACAACTTATCACTATCGCACCTCAGACCAATTATGAAGTCATTCTTTTGTTTCTCTCATTTCTCAAATTGATGTTAATGAGTAGTTTAGTTTCATTGGAATCACTGGAATTATCCTTTTATCTAATGACTTAGTATACCTACCTGACAACCTAGAAAAAAGCCTCTGCCTAGCTTCATTAGAGGCTCTAGGAGTTCTAATCTTGTCTATCCATTTGTACTCTGGGTCATCATTAACCACAAGCTCTTCAACAAAACCATGTATTATTTGTAGCCTATACCCACTGGGTACCTCAGCAGCTGAAATAAACATCAACAACATTTCAATTTCAATTTTTATACCAACTGGATTCCACATCAGCAAAAATAAAACACAAATGTTGTTTTATAATTATTATACCCTTTTTTCCCTAATATCAATATATTTTTAGATACAGTTGATTACTAATACAAATGATTTTTAAACCTTGGGACTATGAATTTAATTGTAAAGGATCCAAGGTTATACTTATACTAGCATGACCAGTATAAAACAATTAAGAAATTTTATTCATCTGTTTACTTACTGCTGAAGAACTGTACCCCACATGATGACTGTCGGAACTTATTAACATCTGTAAACAATTCTACTCTCACAATTATGTTTAATTCTCCTCTTATACCTAATAAAGGAATAAAGAAAACCAGTCATCAAGAAAATACAAAGATACAAATAAAGTTTATTCCTGTATTGTGCTTGTAATCCGATCTGTGGAACCTTTTGTAAAAAAGAATAAATACTGGTAACCTATAATGCAAATTCAAAACTTTCAGGATTTATTCAATGTTTTTTTTTTACAATTCAACTGCAGGAGTGATTAAGAGCTTTACATTGTGTATAGACTATAGTCAATTTAGGACCCTAAGCTAATCTATATATGTGTCTTAGTTTTTGTGTGTAGTTGGGTTCCTGTCACATTGACATATTTTCCCAAGTTTTTTCTTATGGGTCTATCGAAACAAGATGCATTCAGAAATTGTTGAGACTTATTCAGAAGAGGAGTGGATATTACTTCAATTTTAGACATGCTGATTGTAAGTTGTTATAACTACAGTATCATTCTAATATATCCATATTATGGCTTTAGAAGCCAATGTTCTAAAATCACATAAATACAGCAAATGATGTGTGTTTATCTACTAACAGACATTTTCCTTCACTTAAAAATTATAAAAATTGATATTGTGATTTGTTAATTCCTTTCTTTATTATTAAGGAAAATTTTCATTTTGTTGGGCCACACTCACCATGCATAGTGTCATAGATAGGAAACCATCCACTAATCATATTTGGAGTTTCTTTGCTCAGCAGGGGATTCAGGTCGACATAAACTTTACCAATTGCATCATGAGCACTATAGGTGTCATAATCTAAAACTCTGCAATACATAATAATTGCCATTACTATACCAATATCCAGAAATAAAGCAGGCATTGTAGTTTGTTTGTTGTTTTATTACAGGCTGTTAGTTTTCTCATTTGAATTGTGTTACATACTACATCAAAATATGTTCACACATAAGTAGATATTTATTTCAAAAGTTCAAACAAAACCTGCATCAAAATCTTATGGTAGAAAAATAAATGCTGTAGAGCATAAAATAGTGGTCTTAAAGATTTTAAGAATATCCTTACCTGATTTCTAGGGGCTCATCCTGTAGAACGTTGTCTTCTACCTGCAAATAGAGGCAAAATCAAGATTAAAATACAGTCATGACAGTATTCATTTTAATATACAACATTATATATTTTTCATCACATTGACACAACACAGTATGAGGAACGTGGCAATCTACATGATATTTACCAATATACATCACAGTCCTTTAAGCAAGAGTACAAAAATTGTTTCAATAGACTATGAATGATGCAGCATAAGAATATGCCAAAATAAACACCATCTTTAACAATTGGATGATGCTAAATAATCAATAATAACAGTGCCATGAGCGTATGATACACCCGTCGTCTTGTGTGGAAGTTTTATGCAATAATCATAACTAGTTTCTGAGAATGTTTTAAGCAATAACTATATTTTGTTTTTGAGATACAGCAAGACATGTGAAAAAAACACACCCCTGTTTTAGTTACAAAGTGCCGTAACTCAAAAAGTGCCGTAACACAAAAAGTTTTAATCTTATTTTCACCAAAAAGTATACAAATCATTTGACCATCATAAGAAACAACTATATTAAGTTTCATGAAATTTGGATAAGTTGTTCCCAAGTTACAGGGCGACATGTTTACATGTTAAAAATTTTGACAGGCTTATAAAAACTAATTACCTCAAATATAAACCATTCAGAATTCCAATGTGGATTTAACGATTTCTTAAACACGTCTGTCTTCACTGTCTCACTGCCAAATTTTACCTATCAATATAGACACAAAAAATTCATTACAGAATTATTAGTAGAATTTCATTTATTTTCTGGATATAAAAGTCAAATTCAAAAGTACAAAATGTATCCACATGGATGTCCTTACTAGCTATCCGTCATATTATCATTTATTGTTTTGTTCATTAATCAGGCCTTAAGTTTCTTGTTTGAATTGTTTTACATATCATGCATATTGTGATGATGTGTACTCTTAAAGCTCACTCTATGATAAGGGTTTTGTCCATTATTGAAAGGTTGTCTATAGTTGCTAAAATTCACATCATTTGGATTATAGTGGATAGATGTCTCATTTGCAATTATAAAGCAATTTTAAAATTTTTACCAGGACGGTATACATATAATTCCACGCAAG
Organism: Mytilus edulis; assembly: GCF_963676685.1. Lineage (NCBI taxonomy): Eukaryota > Metazoa > Mollusca > Bivalvia > Mytilida > Mytilidae > Mytilus > Mytilus edulis. The sequence goes on along the minus strand of NC_092350.1, from coordinate 79,281,915 downwards.
CCGGTATTATGGGGCTGGGTATAAGTCTTAAACTTGCAGTGAGGTGAGGTTTTTTGCCCTGTGGTGAATGTCTCACTGTGACTTTGAGATGAAGAACAGCAATAACAGTGCTGTTGCTATAATTTGCTTTACATGTGTTTTTTTCTTGCTGTACACCTGGTACACATACTGACTATGTTTCATGGATGGATACCCCATATCTTTACTTTTTTTTTAGTTATATATATGTCACTTTTATTTATTGAAAGCACAGTTTTTTTTTGCTTTTATGTTCATACTTGATTTAATAAAATAATGCAGATCTTACATTAATCAGGCATACTTTTTGAAATTCATTTAAGACAAACAATAATCATATAGATGTGATACCATATTTCTGGTACAAGCAAGAAAAAAAACCATATTCATTTATTTTCGCGGGACCATACACATTCAATATGAATTCGGTTGCTCACTTGGAAGAAGAAGTTTGTTAGACTCACATTATTCCAAACAAAGCATGTGGTTCAGAAGTGTTACGTTTTTATTTTTATAGATTCAATCGTTGGTTTTTATGTTTGAATTGTTTTACACTATATATACGGTTTTGATGTGGCTTTATTTCTTTAGGCTAAAAATCTCAAGATATGCCAATATAACATGTATAAACTTTAAAAAAAATCTTTCTTATATTAACTCAAGGTTGCACATAAAATACCAGTACATTTGTAGGTTATATACTATGATACTGACCTCCACAAATGCATCAGTAAGGTCTGTAGACCTATCCATCACTGGCAAATCTCTTCCAGCTAAAATACGAACTTTTAACTTTCCAGGCATCCTATTATTCTAACCAAGATGTAATTGTAACTACAACATAAAAATAGATGAAATTTATCAACATTAATGTAAAAGTCTGGAGCTATATAAAATTCAAAATTATCTTTTTACAAAATATCTTACCACACTAAAATTGTTGTAAATTATCTCACATTTTCACAAGTGATTTTTTGTGAAGAAGACCACTTAATTTAATCTCCATATGATCTGCAAGTTTTAAAATAGAACAAATAACTCTGGGTGGATCTTGTACTTTCAATATCGATGTGTCAGTACAGGGGGTGGTATTGTACTTTGCTTATGCAACCTGATTTACCTCCTTCTGATTAATTTATTGCAATATAAATGTGAATCCCTTTTGACAGCAGAAACCTGACTTTTGTCAGATATAAATTTGAAATATGTGCTGATAATTCTTTTACACAAACTGTATCTGATAAAACCCCTCCAATCCTTTTACATACCCACGTATAGCAGTGGTCAAGACTTGTATCATCCCTGGATTTGGTCAACTCAGTATATCAGAATTTTCAGTGAATATTCAATTATCCATTAATTGAATTTATATGCTAATGGATTCTTTGCTGATATAAGTTTTCAATATCCAATTTGCAAAAATCTACTGTACAATGCCGTAAATGGATAAAAAATGTTAAGCTTATAGAATTCTTTGTTATTGCAGAAAACTCTGAATTTGTAAGGCATACTAGGGCTAGCAAGTCAGTTTTCTTGGGCTAGTAGTTCTTCCAACAGGGCTAGTAAAATCTTGAAACCAATTAGCCCTGGGCTAGTGAGCTATAACAAAATTTCTTAACCCCTGGATCCATATCTTAATAATATATCCATTATATTGCAGTTGCACATTAAAGCAAAAAAAAATCATGGTTAGCTGCTAAGACAACGCGAGAGGAGACGTTATCAATCTTTCTTTCGTCAAGCGTAAAACTGTCTAAGGGAAAAGGAAAAGACCAGTAATCAGTAATAGAACGATAATTTTTTTATTTTTATATCACCTAAAAATAGATTATAGCGTTTTCTTCTTATAGATATTTGAAAATATCAGCCGCTCCACACACACTGCGCTCACTCACCAAAAATGTTCACATTCTGTCTCTCTGTTGATATTTAACCATATCAATGTGTAAAAAAAGCAATAATCTATACGTATTCATCTATAAATATATTTCTTATGAAAAAAACATTTTAATATTATTTATTTACGTTCTTCAAAAATATTTTCAGGAGTATTCATTGAAGAAATTTAATTTAAATTATAATAAACAATAAGGAATTTTATTTTGCTCTCCATAATGTCTGTGTATTTATATAAATACGTTTCTGTTATCAGTCAATAATTCTTATATCATTTGCATATCTATAAATACTTGAATTGGACTGGTCAATTAGAATTTTTCTCTTGGTTTACACTTCGATAAACCATGTTTCCGAAACTACTTTCCTAATCTATTCATGCGCGATACACATTCTTGCAAGGATACTGTGATTTTCAGCAAATTGAGGTTATAAAACAATTTGCGTAACAGTTGTTTCTATTCGAATGCATACAAAAAATTAACAAAAGAAAAAGAAATAAGTAAATGTCCTTAAGCTTAGAAAATGTTTAAAAATAAAATTTTAATAAAATTACATGAAATTTCATGAAGGATTTAGCGAATTTACGTCATAGCAAAACACGATGTCACACGAATGAAAATTTTCAAAGGAAAGATTATTTCGTTACGTGGACGCATCAAATTCGGATAATATCTAATTAAAATGAAGTTTTTGAGGCACTGGTGCTATTTCATTTTAGATTCTGTTGTTTAATCCTATAAAAGCAAAAGGGAAATTTCTGCTACAATATAACACCAGTATGACCGCTCAAGGTCACATCCATGTAACAGTACATATGTACATTGCTACATTAAGTACTGCTTTTTATATATTCAAGAAGTTAAGTGAGGAATTAAAGAAAATAATTACTAATACCCCAACAATTACATATATTATACTCAATTATACATCACCAATATCTATAAATTATGAAATGAAGCTTCCCTTATTTTATATTCATATTCAGGCCTCTACAATAACTTTCTTTTCAACTTGTCATGTAGGACAAGTACATACCAAAATTTACTTGTCCAAAATATTTCTATTAAAAATAACCTTTTATATTTTTTAGTTGATTAAATGAACAAACCGAATTTAAACAATAGACAGGATTTGATGTATTTCTTTTGATTTGAAATTCTTTTCAAAAATATGAGTCAAGTTCAACTGAATCTAGTCATGTCACAGGACTTAGGTTCTAGTTTTTCATCAATGCCAGTCTCATCAGACTCTAAACATGAGGCATCATCTGATAGGCCTGTACACTCATTGGATTTGTATAATCCTGTTTTTTTTTTCAGTTGAAAAAAGTTTATTGAAATGCAATCAATAAAAAGAAGAAGATAAGGTATGATTGCCAATGAGACAACTCTCTGCAAGAGACCAAATGACACCGAAATTAACGACTATAGGTCACGATATTGTCAGTATTGTTTTTTTCTACTTATGATTAAATATGATTTTGTGAATTTAATGGTAAATAAAAAAAAAAGAAATTTTGTGAAAAAATTACCAGTATGGTGTTTGTTATATGGAACAGAATAAGGTAGCAAAATGAGGTACTGATTAGTCTTGGTCCCAAAATGTCTCCTGCCTTGTCAAACTGTCTATCAATCATGTCTACTAAATATGTCTCCTACGGTGCCAAACTGTCTATTAAACTTGGAGCTAAACCTGTCGAGGTGACGAATTGTCCTGTAAAGTTACCTTATCTACAAAGCACATCATTGATTCGGATCAGTAAGACTGGTTTCCGAGAATAGTATACATTTAACCTGTTAAAAACTACCCGACAAAGAATCAGTTAAAAATTATCGATTGCAACAAGTACACATGTTGAAGAAAAAGGTTTTGCATTTGAATAAACAGAATGCAGAAACATGTCAAACTAATATTTGTTTTCTTGTTTTTTGTTTATAATTATTGTTCATCAAAGTTGGATTAAATTTATTTTCTGCTGAATAATTGTACTTGTCCCGACGGACAAGCTTGATACAGCTTTTACTTGTCCGACCTTTTTTCCCTCTGGTACCAGACAATCGGACAAGCGTTATTGTCGAGGCCTGATATTGAATCCAACAATGCGTGTTGTGATCAAGTTTTATTCTTAATCACAACTGGAGTATATAATATCTGGCAGGTGCTTGTTTTAATTCAATAGTTGCATACATGTGATTCTTCCGGCGGGAGTCAAAATCTCCCGCTTTTCAGACCCTCTTCCGTCCCTCCCGTTAAAATTTGAAATCTTCCGCTTTTGAAAATGTCAACCTCGTAAAATTTTCAATACACATTTTTGTTTACAAAATCGATAGGGACAGAGAAAAAGTCCGAGAAACTCGAAATTGATATGGGAAAAGTCCGAGAAAAACGGAAATTGCCTGTTGTGTCAAAATCATAAAATAGGTAAAATCAGCCCAAGGTGTTTAGGATTAAACTGTTTATACAGCAATAAATTAAAGATAATAGGCAATTACCTGGTGACAACTAGCTAGTCTAAGACACAAGCCTGGTTGATTAAAAGTGAAATAGTTAATACTGACAAAGGATTAAATTGACTAATTGTACAAGTTGTATAAACAACGATGCAATTCACTATGTGATGCTGTTGAAAACATGGAACATTTACTGAACCTCAAAGACAAATGAAATCAACTCAAATATGATATTTATGGCTAGTTCTCTATCCAAGCCAATGGAATACCTATATAAGTATAGTTGTCTTGGAAATTTTTGAATTTGACAAAATGCAAACTGTTTTTTATCACCAAATCCCAGCAGCAAATAAAAGAAGACCAAGTATCTAGCCCAATTCAACTCTGTCTTGAGATTTGATTTCAAATGGTGCAGATCCAGTACCAAGGGTCAAGACCATGCTTACTACACTTCATGCAAAGCTGACTATGATGGCCCCAATGACTTGACCACACTTATGGAGACAGCTACCAACCAGCAAGCCTACATATCTATCAATTTAACACCTTCTGTTACAAGCCAGTAGTGGTACCAAAGTTGACAATTTAGCTTTATCAGAGATACTTTTTGCCAACTATGTATGATGGCTGATCACTTTATTTTGAATTATACATAATGAATAAATTTTTGAAAACCCCTTATCTTCTATTTTTATCAAGTATCAGGTGTTGACAGGTATGGAATTATTGTTCCTTTAACCAAAAAAAAAAAGGAAGATATGCAGTTTAAACACACAAAAAAATCATTGCGTACGTCGATAAAAGGTCGATAATAAATCTCCAGTTTTGAGACCTAAACTCCAGCTGAAAATTTCCAAATCTCCAGTTGTGGCTTGACAACTCTGTCACATGTATGTAGTTGGATACTAGTTATCAGGTGATCAGGTATTTATTCAGATTATCCGGTATTTATTCAGAGGAATAATAGTTTGTTGACAACTTTTGTTAGGTCTCTAAAGCAGCCTGTTTGACAAACCAATATATTTCTGGGGCTGATGTATGTGATTACATTTTTTTTGTACAAATGATTATTTCAAGATTGTTGACATACACTACTGACAAACACACATTGACAGCTATTCTGAATCGTTGCATGTTATACCAACTAATTGATGGTGAAGTTATGATGAAAATTAAAACCTGAAGTAACTATTCTTTCGCAAGTGAATCAACTAAACGAAGAAAGAGTTTCGTCTGCATGTGCTCGCTTGTAAAGCCATTTTGAATTATTTATTAATAAGAGATGTACGTTCCGAATGGAAAATTTTTAAGAATGTCATCTCAAAGTACACTTTCACAATACTATAATTTCTCCTGATTTACCTTTCATTGTACAAAATAATTTATTTTTGAATGAATTTAATTTAACTGGTGTTATAGAAATGTCGCCACTGCTGTCAATCATTTGAATGAATGATCATTAATTTTCATAAAGATAAATAGTACATTTTGAAATAGTCTTTTTTATTTTCTAGACTCCACATAGAAGATTTACTGAATCGGAAAGGTCAATAATTATGGCATGCAGAAAAGTTGACAGAGCGATTGCCAGGAAAATAATTGATAGTATCGATAACTTTCTGTTCGATTGTGATGGTAAAAATATTTTTATGCTGATGAAATAGCTCTTGCTTTTACTTTTACGTGTTTGTTTTGCATTTTTGACCCTGTTCCCACACCTTATCATAAAAAACATGTACAGTAACCCAGCTAACAATGTTACGTCATAATTACGTCGTGACAATGTCATGTTTTCGTCGCATTGACGTCAGGTTATTACGTTGTATTTACATAAAAGTGTAGGGTTTTCTTGACGTTGTCACAACGTCGTACATTAACGTTGTGGTGACGTAAAATTACGTTTCTACAACGTTATTCCTGACATTACAACAACGTTTATATCACGTTATATCTATGTTGTCACAACGTCATACATCAACGTTGTGGTGACGTAAAATTACGTTTCTACAATGTTATTCCTGACATTACAACGTTTATATCACGTTATCACAACATCATACATTAACGTTGTGGTGACGTTAAATTACGTTTCTACAACGTAAATATCACATTATGTCGACGTAATATACTTGCACTTTTATATTATGCTATATAATTGGCCCAAAAATGATCATACATAGTATCAACTGTGTTTGGGACCATGTGGTCACCTCTAGATGATATATGTTGGTGTTTTTCTCTGAAGGAATTCGTATATTCTTTTTTTTTGTAGCTTCAATTGTGATATAACAGAAATGAATCCTAGGGCCATCTATAGCTGAGAGGCTGCCTATTCGTATGCAGTTCTTGATAGAATTAGTGCTTGTAAAAATAATATGCATTTATCATATATGTAACTCTATAAGAGGTATAAGATGTTGCCCCGGTCTCTTTAACCCGTCTTTAATTGCTGCCTATACGATATGGGATTTGCCCATTGTTGAAGGCCGTACAGTGACCTCTATAGTTATTTTCTGTGTCGTTTGGTATCTTGTGGAGAGTCATTGGCAATCATACCACATCTTCTTTTTTTAGATTCAATTTATTTCATCGTAGTTTACATTTCTCATTAAGCATGTTCACGTTCTGAATATAATATCTGGCTAGCTAAATACCCACCCATGAAAGTTATAAAAAAAAGTTTATGAAAAGTAAATAATGCCTGTATATATAATAAAGTGAAGAATTGATCGTTAATAACTTTGTTTATTTTAAATGTTCTCCTGGGTCCCTGGTAGTGGTATTTCCGGATCTGCTGCAATTACCCTCTTAGCAATTGGTTCCTGTAATGACAATAAAAAACTTATTTGTACAAAAAGTTAAATTGTAATTATTCTAGGTCAAACATTATTGCAAATAAATACTAGATCTATGCAGCTGTGTGTAAGACGTGGCTTTCCAAATCTCCTTGAAAAACACATAAACCACATAATTATATATTCAGTTAAATTTAATGTTACCCTTTATTGTCCCAAAAGAATATCTTGGTCTTCACAATGCTAGTTACAAATGCATATCTATTATAACAATTTCGTACTGAATTAAAAAAAAAAAACATAGAATACAAACAATAATAATTTTGGGAAATATTCCAATATAGGTTGCACTATACGGGGGAAATAAGGGTATTCTTACCTTATAGCGTGTTCCGCCTGGTTTTGGGCGTGTATGTTTTAGGGTTTTCCCCAATCAATTCTTCAATATCTGATGTCCTTGCTGAGGGGTACATGTAGTTCTTCATGTAAGACTCTACAAAAATAGACATTGATAAAATGTGCATAGTGATATTAAATATAATTTGAAAATAAACCTTAGACTGTCAGGGAGCAACAATTTAACTTCAATGAGGGTCATGGTTTTTGCTTGAGTCAATGAAGTGCAAACAATTTTATTTAATTTTTCAACGATATCAATCAAATTTGTTTAAATCTAACACTATAAGGTATGGGAGGAATCTGGATTCAGTATATTTTTTGTCCTGTACTCGAACAGAATATTTTGTTTCATCAATTTGGAAATCTTAAGAAAAAACTCCATGATTCCCCCCTTTTTTATAGTTAAATGGTGGTTCCCTTATTTCAAAGGCAAATTCGGTATTTTCTTTAAATATTTATGAGTTTGAAGCTATATGATTGATTTTGTTACATGGCATAATGATTTATCATTTATCAAATTAAATACACAGCTTTTTTACATTTTTTATTACTTTTTACATTATGACATATATATTCAATCTTCAGTAAAATAACCAAATTCACAGTATTGCTAGCGCCGGCAAAATAGCCATTACTTTTGGATTATGCTATTTATAGCTCGCTTTTAATCGAGATATTTTAATCAGATCATAATTACTGTTTCACCGGCAAATAAGCCACTGCCAAAATATAAAAAAATAAATATAATTGAAAATTAGGATCAATAAATGTATGTTTTACATTTACAAATTTGCCTTATATGTGACCAGCCACGACATATCCAGGCTTATGGAGGTAGAACGTCATTGTGAGAAAATCACCGTTAACTATATGTGACTAGCCATTTTCAGGCTTAGGAGGGTACATTGTCTAAATTAGATTTTTGTATATTTATCTAGAATATTCCGAAACAAAACTCTCTGTCATGTTATTATGACATATTTGTTGTAATAGCAATGAAACAAGTCATTTCGAATACCGGTATGAAAATGAGACTGTTCTATGACGACTTTTATTTATTGAAGCCACTAATTTATAAAACACAAAATTATTGTATTTATCGGCTTTAAGTGATGTTCAATAGCGTATTTGAATAAAAATTCAAAGACTTAAATTTACTACAATGCAAACAATTCTTAGCTCTATTTTAGAACATGTAATTTAAACTTGTTGAAATGAAGTTAGTTTGAAATTTGACAAAGTACATGTAAGCTTTAAGAGTTCCTTTTTTTTAATTTAGATTTATTATCCACGTCTCAAAACATAGTATGCGACGCGTAACAGTTTATAAGTAGGTGTTCTCATATATTAATTTGATACAGTGCATTTATTATGGATATATTTCAAACTTCATTTATGAAAGAAAAACTTTAGAGCTGAGCATTATTTGTTTGTTTGTAGCTCTATTTTTGAACATTTAATTTAAACTTGTCGAAATGAAGTTAGTTTAAAATTTATCAAAGTAAGCTTTAAAAATTCCTTTTTTTAATTTAGATTTATTATGCATGTCTCTATACATAGTAAGCGATGCGTAACAGTTTATAAGTAGGTGTTCTCTTATATGCATTTGATACGGTGCATTTATTATGGATATATTTCAGACTTCATTTATGAAAGGAAATCTATAAAGCAGGAATTTGATTTTTTTTTGTATCAATTTAAAATGTAGATTCAAATATTTTTCACTTCAAACGATAAAGTAAAACTTCTTCAAACTTATATATGATGTATAGTTCGGCGTCCGCAAAAAGGAAGCCAACGAAAGTGTTTATCTCTTCTTCACAAATATGTATTTCATTGAATCTCGATATTTATCATGTTTGTAATTTTTCTAACAATGACGTTCTACCTCCATAAGCCTGCAAATGTAATGGCGGGTCACATATATGTTCCAGACCATATGAGTATTTGGACTGTACAAGTACGGTCCGAACCGTATACGTATACGCGTACAGTCCGACCATACGTGTGCGGTTGGACCGTATGAGTACACGCTTATGGTCCAGTACGAGCTGACCATACATGTTATTGGATCATATGGCTTTCATTTAGACAACCATTATCACAATCTTTATTTTTAGTATTACAAATTGTTATTATTACAATTAGATGGACATAATTTTTTTGCGTTTAAATGTTTGCTGTTCATGCATGTTCCCTTGCATTAACATTTTTGTTTGTAAAATTGCTAAATATTGTCCTCCCACATTATGTTTTCTTCCCATATATTCAATTTCAGTGATCATATAATTCAATTAATGTATTACTGGTCGACATGTTAAGACATACAAGAAATTAACAGATTTAATTAGCGCGAATTTTTTGAATAGTTAAAATATAAAGTTTTTATTTCAATTACATTTGAACTTTTTTATATAAATTTGAGAGTTAAGTTATCTTGATCTATTTATGCATTAAAAGCCATTTGCATTAAACTTGACCAACTTCTTTATAATATATTAGTTCGACCGTATGAGTATTTTGAAAAAGTACGGCGCATACGGTCCAAAAACTCATAGATACGGTCTGGCACATATATATATATAAGTAAAGATTAATCGTTGACTATTTATTCAGTCATTATATACATATAATAATAATAATTAAAAACCAATTGTTCAGAGAACAATTGAAGGTCTTTCCACCAGTTAATATCTATTTTGATATTAAAATATAAAAAATCAGTCTAAAATGTCAGTTCATATGGCTTTATGATGTATAGATATGAATTTAAAGCAAAGGTCAAAATCTAGAACGTCAAATTAACCTATGACCTTGACCTCAATTTCAAGGTCACAAACTGAGGATTTCAAATCAAAAGACCCTAGTCTCTAATATGTATGGTTAATAAGTTATATCACTTTAAACATAATTTAAGATATGATAGGGGCTAAAACTCCCATTCATTGTTTACGCACCCTTTTAACTAAAATTATTTAGTTACAACATGTCGCAACTAACAATTTATACAAAATAATTTGTCGATATCTTATAAGGTTAATGAAAATGAGTGAAAATAAGACAAATTCAAAAATGACCTTGACCTTTGACCTTGACCTAATTTTCATTTTTTTGGACCAAGGACCTCAAATCAAAAAGATCCTAGGTCTCTATCACTTATGGTGTTCCAGTTTAAAATACATTTTAAAATTTCAAATACGAAAAGGGAAATAACTCTCATATGGAGCGTTCATATTGCTTCGGTCCAAATTGGACAAATCATGCGAAGGATATAAAGAGCAATTTTATAAAATAAATTTGTCGTAATCTTTTACGGTTGCAAAGGAGTTGTGGACACAAGGAAAACAGTGTTTGGGGAGATAACTCCTACAAAGAAAAGTTTTCGGTTACGCAGGGTAAATTTCAAAAGCGCATAAACTGTTCAATATCATATACCAAATATCTAAGCGACATATTGCGAAACAAATGTTTATCGCAAGAACAAAATTTGGCGGAAAAAAAAAAAAAGAAAAGTGGAAAGACCTAATTAAAGGAGCAGTACGTGGTATGATTTTTATATTGTCCCTTGCAAAAATAAATAATTATAAATAATAATTTATTTTATTAAAGTGTCACATTCTCGTCTACAGATGTTTATATATACAGATAATATATACATTGCACAATAGTAACATTTAAAAGACAAATGCCCAGCCTAAATAGGCTTATGAGACACTATATACAAATATATACCTATTTAACGAATACAAATTGTAAAACATAGTAAAATGTCAAAAATGTTTAAAATTATCCGGATTTTTCAAATAATAATAAAAATTAAAATATATGTAATTAAAAAAAAAAATACCCTTAATTTAAAAACAGAAATATAAATATAAAAAAGAAGATGTGGTATGAATGCCAATGAAACAACTCTCCACAAGAGACCAAAATGACACAGAAATTAAAAAACTACAAAGTTGATTTTTGTAAAAAATCTTTTGTATTTATTCATACTAAATTTTTATCAGTTCTTTAGTTAATGAGTTCAATGCACAAGACATTATATTGTAAATACACTTGAGTTATTTTCAAGGTATGCCATCACTGTGTCTGTGTAAAAATAATTTATAAAGCAAGAGTACAACAACATTTAATATCTTATCTACATTGTATCATGTCTATCTTTTAAAATGGTTTTATATATTACATCATGCATGTGTGTGAAAACCAGAATAGTTGTGCGATATGTATAGATTACTCTGGTTTTCTACACGCTGATATCGTAAAATATCAGCCCCGAGGCACAATGTGAAGCTTTTTGACGAGCGGTTGACATTTTTCGACATTTATACGAAGAAAACCCGCATTGTGACGTTGCTTATAAATTCACCTCTCACATCATTTTGCACATTATGACGTCGCTGATAGTGATAATGCTTGGAGCACAAAAATCATGCTCGAAACACCAAATACTGTATTTTGACATATACCAGCCTCTTGAACTTTTCCATTGTGGCGTCAGATATTTTGTTTTATGACGTCAACATTTTACGGGAACATCATTCTGTTCCTTTATAATAGAAACTTTATAAAAAGTAAGAAGAAAAAAACAACAGTAAAATAATACAGATAAATGTACTTACGTTGAATCTAAGTGCAGTGGCTTGGTGGATCGCGTTTACTTTGAATATGACGTCATCACTTAAATAGCGTCACATCTAAAAGCCCTAACAACGGAACTAAAATCGGAAACGTTACGGTATTTCCGTATCTTTTTTTTAACATGAATAAATTCGTACAGACTTCGTCCCCTTTCACAGGTAATGCCTGCCTCATATCAAATATTGTTCATTAGTTCTACCAATAGAAACAAGACAAATTAAATTTAGTGCATAATAAAAGAATAAATTTTGCTATTGTAAATTTTAGGGATGTCGACAATTACGTTGCAACAACGTTTTAATAACGTGATTTATTTGATCGATGTACAGTACATATTGCAATTATTTTTTTTAATTTTTTTTTATTATTACGATGTATTATTGATGACAAAAATATGGTTCCTCTTTTATAATAGCGTAAAAATCAAATAAAATACTTTATCGACCAAAAACCTGACGACGTTGCTATAACGTCACAGATACGTGACAGATGCGTCGCAATATGACATTGTAACAACGTAATATAAACGTTATTAAAAACAATAATAACGTTGTCCTGACGTCGGTTCTACGTCTTATCTGACGTGATGTAAAATTACATTCTCACAACGTTGCAACAGCGTCGTACTAACGTAACGTCAGTCATGACCTTCCGGCGACCAATACATAACGTCACAAGGACGTCATGTGTTTCCTGGGAAAACACCAGACTAGAGGTGACCTAGTGTTAGTACACTTCAAATGATTATTTTTGACTAGTTTTAGTTTTTAGTTTTAGTTTTTTCAAGAAGGGGGGTATCTAGAAAATGATAATACATAGGTAGAAAATGTAAACAGAAATTATCTCCAATACAATAAGATCTACTAAATGAGTTATTGCCCTTATTCAATAGACAACTTTTGAGTTGCCTTTTCGTCAAAACCTTTGTTTTTTGTGAACGTCATTTGTGCGTTTAGGGGTGTCGTCACTTCCGTTCCAATGTTGAGCGATTGGTTGGAAAACTAACTATAATGCTATATTGTACAAGTTATTCGGCAAAATTGAGTTCTCATAATTGACAACCAGCATTGCTGTCATTAGGGAATTGTAAATAAACTATAGTTTACACATATAGGTTTTAAAAATTTTTTAGTTCATCTATAAGATAAGATGAATTATATTTCCAATAGAGGACCTCATTATCGGTAAAGTCAGTACATTGATTTTTTTATATCAAACAATTGCAATAGACAATACACAATTAATAAAAGTAAAAAGAAAAACAACTGAAAAAACTTGAAATATAAATTGAGTTAATAATACATGAAGTGATTAAACCAATTTGTTTAGTGTTTATTGACCTGATGCACCAGAAGCAGCATCACATCCATTATAAAAATAGCTTTTTGTGTCAAGTCCTTCCTCGTGGTTGATGTATATGAACAAATAGTATTGCTGTATACAGTTGGGTGCAGACCAAGCATTACATAAAGTAAACGCAAGTTAACGCGGCTTGCACATATTTCGTTAGTTAACTTGAAATTTCGCGTTTACTAGTAAACACACCTTTTCTTCATTTACGTTAACACGGTCAAAATGGAAATTTCTAATGTCTACTCTAGTAAACCTGCGTTTACTCTGTGTCCGTTTAGTAAATTGCCGTTTTATGTGCACGTAAAAGTAAACTGGTGTTTACTACAGATTTCCCAATTGTATTTTTACGTGCACTTGAAAGTAAACGCGTGTTTACTTTTCGCGTTAACTAATTGTGTATATTATAAAATAATCGTCGTGTGCATTTGTACATTTATTTATGTTCTTAAAATGACTTAATATTTTACGTATATGTGTTTTAAACCTTAACATTCAAAAACACTTTTTATTAGAAATATCAACATATATTAATTGCAAAAAAAGTCAGCTCCAAAAACTTTCAACACCCGATTTTCTATTTTTTCTGCCGTTCAAAATTTACATGTACAAATATCGACTCACAATTAAACCGGCATATTTAAAAAAAAAAATATGCCAAAATTGAATATTGCAAAACTATGTGTACATGTAAAACATGTAAAACTATGTTGTTAAAGTAAATTGTCAACATAATAAATTAATTAAAGAGGTGTCATTTCATTGAATGCAATCGTCAATATGTTGATCGAAAATGGACAGATGGATATTTTGATGTACATTATGTGATATATTAGGTCAGTGTATCCAGGATACGAGGACAATCTGCGTTAACACATGTTTACTACAAACAGTAAACGGGCGTTTACGTTTTTTTTACAAAAATAGAAGACACGCCTTTTTCGCATTAACACGAAGTAAACGCGAAAGTAAACACCCGTTTACTCTTTAGAAAATTAGAAGACGCGAGGTTTTCTCGTTAACGTGGAGGTAAACGCGAAAGTAAACGCCCGTTTACTATTGATGTCTACTAAAATTTCGGAGTTAACGCAGAGTTAACGCGGCGTTTACATGAAGTGCATGCGAGTAAACGCCGCGTTAACTTTTTAGGCCCGTTTACATGTAATGCTTGGTCTGCACCCAACTGTATATACAGGAGTCACCAAGAGCAGGTGTTTAAAGGACACTAAAGCCAATACACAGAAATATGAATAACTAAACACTTCACAACACAAGCACAAACTCTAATACCAAAAAAGAATTACTATATTATAGTCCTCCTCGTGGCTAATGCACATAAATAAGATTAATATGTAGTTATCCAAATGCAGGTGCTTAAAGGACATAGTTATATATTGTGTAATTTTTTTGTAAAAATATTTGGATTTGGATGCAGCCTCTAGCACAACTTGATGTTTCTGGTTTTTTTTTTGCTGAACTAGTATAATTTTTTGTTTAGGGGCCTGGACAGTTTTTTGTCTCTTTTACAGTCATTGTCCATTTCCAATTCTTAATTTTACATAAACATGTTTGGAATTGATATTTATCTAAAGTCTCTCCTTAACCATGTTTACTGATATGTAACTGTATTTAAACTTGACTTCTATGAAGATGCCAATATTGGACCCTTTTTTTGCCAAAGAAGTTTTTTGATCCACCATTGTGCAAATTTCATATCCAATCACCAGCAGTCACCCTATATCATTGTAAATCACATTGCATCAGGTAAAATGTTAAAAACTGATAGCAGCAATATCATTGAAGTAGCTTAATCATGTTAATTGACATTGTGCATGTTGTGTGATAAAAATGGATAAAGGAATTCTGACGATCTAAATGGTAAAAAAAAGATTTGTAAATACTAATCTGAAGTTTGTTTCTTGGTTATCTTTAACAGGAACACTCAAGTTATATCTTCAGTTAATAGCAATCAGTGTGTGTGTATAGTTATTTTCACCAATAATTTCTGTTTAAGGAGTTTTATGGGAAGCTAGCAAAGAAATACCCGGTAGTGCTGATACTATTGCAGCTTTAAGAAAGTTGGTATGTATATACATGTATCTGTTGTTATATTGTGTCACTAAGACATACCAGTACTGTTTGGAGCTGATGCTAGGATAAAGTGCAATTAGACAATGACAAATTCATGTGTTAAAGATAGATATAAATCACTGTCTGTGTCATTACTAATATAATTAAAAGATAACAAGATGCAGAATAATTGCCAATGAGAAAATTTTCCACAAGATAACATAAAATTTATATTGCAAGAATTTACATCTACATGTAGGCAATCAAAAGTAGTATGTCGGAAAATAAAATGACAAGAGAAAAGAGAACAAAAGAATTCTTGAAACACTATATAGAAAAATAAAGATTAGCACAAATGTGCACTAACAGTGTGGGTTTTTTTTGTGCCTCTGAAAGGGTTGTGACCAGTGGACCAGTGTTACATTAATTGAATGTATCATTACTTACAATATGAAAATAAAAAGATCTTGTATGCTTGCCAATTAGACTACTATCCACCAAAATTGAATTAAAGTGAATGTTATCAATTATAGACAACCATACAGCCTTCAATAATGAGAAAAATTCAAACGATATAGTAAATTATAAAATGCTCCAACATGAAAAATATGAATCATTTCAAATGAGAAAACTAACAGGTTATTATATCCAAAACAACTTAGGAAATACAAATATGACATGAACCAACAACTACCACTGAACTACAGACTCCTAATGACAGTTAAACTAGTAGTGTCCATTAGTAGATTATAAGTATCTGTAGTAAGAAATGTTATCTGTGATTTCAGGGGAAGAAGATATTTTACATTACAAATAACAGTGGTAAAACTAGAAGCCAATATGTACAGAAATGTAAAAGTTTAGGCTTCCATGCTGCTGAGGTAAGTTATTTCAGGTTTAGTACATAGAAATAAGAAGATGTGGACAACTCTCCATCAAAATCACATTGTGTGAAAGAAAACTATTATAGCTATAGGTCAAAGTAGGGTCTTTATCACAGAGCCTTTGTTCATATCGAAAACAGCAAGTTATAAAGAGACCCAAAATGACTAGTGTAAAATAATTCCAATAGGAAAACCCAATGGTCTAATCTGTATAAAAGCCCCTGAAAAACAAGAAACACTTATGAACCACACCAACAAACGACAACCACTCAACAACAGTTTCCTGACGTAGGAGTTAGGACAGATGCAAACAAATGCAATATACGTTTATAGTGAAATTTCAGTTGTCTGTAACTATACAAGTTTTCTTAGTTTTAGCCCTATATATATTGGCTTCAGACAAGATACCCCAAAGATGACTGTGCATAAGTTTAGTTTCATTTGGGACCAGTAGATCAATTGAAGATAAGAATTTTGTAAAAATGAACAGAAGAAAACAATGCAAAACAAGTGATAAGAAAAGTTGATTTGGCCCTGTAGACCAGGAGAGCTAAGAATAAAATCGGTTTTTGTACAGCACACTCAAACAATTATCATTGAGGATAGTTCTGATATATTCACACAGTGCAATAAAATTCACAAGCAAGCATTGTACAAAGCCCAGATGAGATTTGAAATATATATATATATATATCATACTGATTGCCACCACAATCCTTTGGAACAATTGGAACTCAGAAAAGTTATTTGTAATGAAGATTAACAAATTTAAACTACTATGTAAAATAGGATATTCAATCTTCCTCTTTGTGGTTTTAACTTGCGAATGAAACTCTACACCATCACTAGCACCACAAAGCTAGAAATTATAAAAATATAATGTTATATAATTCAGGAAGATGTAATATGTACTGGTCATGCTGCTGCTCAATATATCAAAGCTCAGAATCTAAAGGGTAAAGTCTACTGTGTAGGTAATACATCCATGGGAGTGGAGTTAGATAGCTTTGGTATCAAACATTTTGGAATTGGGGTAAGTACAAATAAAGGATGGATGCACTTTTTCAAATAATTTGTAATATTTTGATACAAATTTGATATCTAGGAAATATTGTATCACAGGTAATTCAAAATGAGGCATTCTTAATTTTTACTTATGTAGAAACCATGGTAATATCCTCAAAAAATGTTTCATTTTTCCTGGTTGCATGAAGCTGGATGATTGATTGTTTTGATTGACTGCTTAATGTTCAGCAGCAGACATTACATGTATATTCAAGACAAGATGGTAGTTAAATGCACTTATATTTTTTATGCTCCTTCATTAAATAGAAAGTATTACTGTAAAGATAAAAAATCTTTGAAAAAATGGTTTCCAGATGGTTGTGCAAGGTTCCATTATTGATTTAAATAAAATATATTTAGAAGAAAAGTAAGAAGCCTATTAATTTTGGGGTCAAAAGGTCAAAGATCAAGGTCAATGTTACTAAAAGTAGATTTAAAAAAAGATAGTTTTTAGATGACAGTGTTTTTTGCTTCTTTGGTTTATAATGAAGCTTGTATAGATGTAAGAAACAGAAAACTCAAGTATCCAAATATTAGTCAACACATTCGTACAGATGAAAAATAAGCTATTTTTTTTCAATAAATGTGCAGTTACATCATGTACATGTATGAAAGCATCAATAGGTAATGTCACTTGTTTCATTTAAATTTTAGCCTGATGAAGTTCCAGGGACTTTTGAACAAATTGGAATTCCACAACACATAAATCTTGATCCAGAGGTAAGCAAAAACTTATTATATGAAAACAATATTTTTGGAAATATGTCCTATAGTTCCATGGCTAGGTAAAGGCATACATTATTGAAAGCATATGATACTTATTCTATTTTACACTTCCTCAATTGACCAAACATTTTAATGAACAAAGACTGTGCACAGCTGTGAAACAATGAAATAATCATGTGTCCACATCTACTTTTGATTTGTGATGGTAGGTTGCCGTTTCATTAATGTGTGGCCACATCTCCCTTTTTTCATATTTCAGACTAAATTAATCAAATGTAAGTTCGTTTATTTTTGCCATGGTTTAGCAAAAATAAAAATTGTCATTTAAATTTGGATAGCATTGTTTGTATGCCACTTTTTCTGTAATTGCAACAATTGATAATTAATTTTTTAGCTATTGTACAACAATCAAATTGTTACTGAAATAAACGAATTCTGAATTAAATTTTTTTTTAAAGATTGCTGTGCACATGAAATTGATATCATGTTTTTTTTTTCTATAGTTTCCCTATACTCTAATATATCTCAGACGAAGGTTTGTTAATCTATTTACAGGTGAGCTGTGTGCTTGTTGGATTTGATCCACATATAAATTACATGAAGATGACAAAAGCTGCTAGCTATATAAGAAAGAATGGAACATTGTTTGTAGCCACAAATGAGGATACACATTTACCCTTAGCAGGGGATCTAGTTGTACCTGGTGAGTAAAGGTTTAAAATGGACCAGCAAGGAGTTCCCTTATCACAAAATATGTACAATGTATAAGATTATGGAATACAGATTTCCATTTTTTTTTATTTTTCAATTTACAAATAATTAAAGGATTAGAGCATTTGGTTATTGTTTCTCGGGTTTTGCTTACACATTCTTAAAAGATTAGAACAATGTTTTAATAATTAACATTTGATTTTCCAAAGACAGTAATGGTAAAAACAAGTTGCTTTCTTTAAAAAAAGAAAAGCAATACATGAACCTAAGACTGCTGACTGCCAGGTCACTGAAAGATTGCTGCTGAAATTGTGTTTGCTTTTAAATTGAAATGCTTGACTGTGAATAGATGAAGCCAGTTGAAAGTGTTTATTTACAGTTTCTATTTGAATAGTTATTTTAAAGCTCGACTATTTTGTTTATTACTTGGGAATGTACATAATTTTTTCCGATTATAACCCTTTGGCAAATCCTAATTTCTGCTAACCGGATGACTTATGCAAATTGCACAAACCTATCGCAATTTAAATTTTATGCACTCAGTTTGCTTTATAATCTGGAATTCTGGATGCATTTATTTTATCCATCATATCTTTATATTTTGTTTCCTACAATGCTCTTTTCTCAACTCGTATTTGAAGCTGTCTTTACTCATGGTAGATGTTGTATGCGGTAAAACCTGTGGCATGCAATTGATTTGGACCTCTTATGAAGAGACTTATTTTGGTCTCATAAAACTTCTCAAATTTTAAGGATTTCCTGATTTTACTTAAATCAATTCAAACATTCTACAGGGAAAATTTGTTTTGCACAAAGAATTTCTTAATTCAGAAGTTTATGAATACCTGTACACACTTTCAAAATAACCAATTTTTATAAAAAGGTATGTAGATATAAAAAGATACCAGAATTAAAATGATGTACGCCAGACACGAGTTAAGTCTACAAAAAAAGCATCAGTGACGCTGGAATGTTAAAAAAGTTAATCGGCTAAATACATTACACAGTTAAGGAATCTATTCCTTGGGTAGGCAATCCTCAGCTTTTCAAAAAGGTCAAAGTTTATAATAGGACAATGACTCAAAAAAGAAACAAAAGAGAAACAACTCGAAGTCAGAATTCCGTTAGTAATGATGACCATGCTTGAAAGTCACATGTAAAGCTCTTTCCGCTGTGTCCTGATTTTAGATAACAAAAACAAAAATATGCTTTCTCGAGTGAATTTAATAGTATTGCATGCAAGCTGTATTTTAGCGTACGACATAGTAAATAGAAAGCATCTCACTGATACTCAGGAAAAGAATATGCATTTGCATCTTCACATATCTTAATCTAATAGTTGAATTTGAATGTAAAACGGCCTACATTTAATGTTTTGACTACAGATTTATTGAAATTTTATCCGGAATTTTTGAGAACACAAACAGATAGTGTGCTTTTGACATGTGATCTATAATGTGAATGAATCAAGACGTGTAGGATAGTTGATCAACACAATGATTACAATTTTCAAAACCGTACCATAGTACAAATATGTAGATGCTATAAGGTTAAACTATTAAAACAAACAAACAAAAGAATTGAAATTTTATAATAAACAAATGTTCCTGTTAGTAATTTTTAATCAAATTCTGTTGAATATATATATAATATCAATAAACACAAACGTCAAGTAATTATGGATGGACACTTTGTTTATCAAATGAATCTATTTTCAAATTCTAACATTCCACTATGTGAATATATTACTATACAAAATATAAGCAAAGACTTCTAAATCCATACTAAAACAGTATAAAATAATCAACATTATGGTTGTAATTAAATTTTGTTGTGATTATTGTGAATTATTATTACGGTTGTTGTGAGCTGCAAGGATTTAAAATCATGCTTTGTGAATTGAAAACACACACATATTTTTATTCACAACCGTTTAAAATTCAAATATTTAATTAATTTATCTTACTTTCCCTTTTATGGATATATTACAATACTAAAAAATAAATAACAATTACTCATAAAACTTAATACTAAAATGGTAAGAAATAATTAACGTAGAAATATAATGATTGTTGTTTATAAACATTTTTTTTGTAGGATGCAAGGATTTATTTAGATTTAATTATTATGTTTCCTTTACAAATGAATATTTAAAAATACCAAAGCAGAGTATCTTGTCATATAAAATACTTATTTCTTAATTGCAACTCTGAAAATATTCTGATGTCAATCATTGTTAACCCCCCGAGATTCATGCAAAAATTCTGTAGCTCAGTCCATATTGCTAACTTGAATATGTATGATGGCTTGTTTTGAAGCTGAGACATTTTCATATATGTGGTTCAATTTTTTAATTTTAAAGTTAGCTAGATTAATTTTCCGTAAATCAACAGACCATGAAAATCCTTTGTAAAATTGTAATGCTGCTCATCGTGAAAAAATCTTTTTATTCACACTATAAGTTCTTTTTACACATTCAATAGCTCCTTAGTTTTTACACATTTATGATATGGTCTTCTTCTTTTCAAATTAACACAAATGGTTAAGCTGACAGTCACTTGCTAAAAATAGAAACATGTCCAATATCACTACACAAAGATTTTTTGTTTAGGAACAACTTTTAAGTTTCCCAATTAGAGGTGCATTAGGGATATTGACCCAAGTGGTGACATCCTGTTTTGACCAGCATTTGATATTAAGGACTCAACGCTTAAATTTATTAACAAGATTTTAAGACTTGGTGCCATTTACAGCTTTGTGTAGTGTATATTTACACACTTGTCTATTTTGGAGAAATCTACATGTCTATTGGTTTTGTAGTTTTTTGTTATTGTGGGGTTGCATGTTTTGTGTCATTGATATAGATCCCACACTTAATGGTTAATTATATCTGAAAATGTCATATACTTAACCTTAATCACTAATCACTAACTGAAATTACTGTTCACAGGTACTGGTGCTGTAGTTGGTGCCATTAAAATACCAGCAAGAAAGGAACCAGTTGTGGTGGGAAAACCAAACTCTGTCATGTTTGACCTTCTGAAGAAGGAACATAACCTTGACCCTTCAAGATGTATGATGGTAGGAGATAGGTAAGTAGCTATTGTTGTCATAGTAACTTGATTGTTGTGCATTGCTTTATTTAGAAAGTTATAACCTTGGCCTGGTTTGACATGGTAGATGATGTTTAGACATTAATGATTTAGATAACTCTAATGATAAAGTTGTAATATTTGTGCAATTTGTGAACCTACTTAATATTTCAAATACTTTTTATTATGAGTAAGGCCAGGGTATGCTTAGCAACATGTGGATCTTTGATAATTATATCAACCATTTATAGTTACCAAAACTCTGACAAATAAAAGATTTTTTAACTTGAGAATATAGAGGTTTTCCCTTCTTTTTTTTCTGCCGTACATAAATTTAACCATTGTGTAATGTAAGGTCATATTGTAAAATACAGAAAGTGTGGGTGTATAAAAGAATTACAATTTATTGACTAACCCAATTACTAAACCATTTTAAAAAGGGATGAACAGATATTTAGTAAACATATATCTGCTTTCAGTTGCCACACAGATATTTTTGTGGCACAGAAGTGTGGCATGTCAAGTCTCCTTGTACTGACAGGAGTGTCTTCTTTAGAGGATGTTAAGAGATACCAAGACCAGTCTGATCCTGAGTCCAAGTTCAATATACCCGACTTTTACTGTACAGATCTGAAGGAATTTGGCAATCTGATATAAACTGAATGACTTTTTTATACAATGTTTTTTTATTTTCAAGTATTTTCAGAGTTACCATCCTTTTTAAGCAGCTTTTTATTTATTTAGTGCAAACTATTTTTACATTTTATTATGTTTTTTTATTCTTTATATATTTATTCTTATGTATATTTATATGTATATAAACACTTGACATACTAATTTAGTAGATAGTCAGGAAAAGCTTATTTAGGTGCTAATGTATTTATTTTCAGTCCTCACTTCCCAGGGATCATATAAAACATTAATTATACCTCATATATGCAATAGTTTTGTTATATTTACTATAAAATCAATTTTGTTCTATTTACAATTAAATTGAAGTAAACTAAACAGATAGTGTTTTTCCATACATGGTTAAGATTCAAGTGCAGTCACTGCTATTTTAGTATGAATTAACTAAGCCCCTTATCCATAAATACCTCCTTTATTAGGTTTGGTTTCAACACACATTTCTTATCAACTTTCCAAAATTCAAAAGTATTCAAGATTAAAATTATTCCTTGTTTTTTTTTTATATATTGAATAGTAATTGAAATTATTCCTTGTTTTTTTTATATATTGAATAATAAGTTATTATTCAATATATTAAAAAAAACAAGGAATAATTTTAATTAATAACAATAGGCGTTTATTTCAATAAATGAAGCCATCAGACTATTTTGTAGATTATGTTGAAATTTAACTGCTAGGATAATAAATCGGATTTGTAAAAGTCAATAAATTTTTTCAAAAACTTTTACTCCATCCAAACATATATCTGTTGATCAGTCCTAATTTTAATTTTACCAAAAAAAGTTAAGATGATAGTCTGCAATGTACATTTAGCCAAACAATTGATTTTTTTAAATTTTACTCCCAACTTGAGTCTGTACGATATTTAATATTTTACCATTTGCAGAAGTGATACTGACATCCATATGGCCAATCTGTGTGGTATGGACTCGTTAATGGTATTCAGTGGTGATATGTCCTATGAAAGATTACAGGATCTCCAGAAGTCGGCTGATACAGACGACAAGAAACTTAATATACCCAAATATTATTGTGATAAATTAGGTGATCTAGGAAGTTTTATACAACAGTTTATATAGGATTCATAGGTTTTATAATAATTTATTGTTTATAGTGTTCATACAAACAAAAACCACTAGTACTGAATATTCATTATAATCCAAACTAACCTTTAAATTACTGTTAACTTGTTTATTGCTATAGAATTTGAATTTCACAATTTCTATTGTCAGGTGAAACAAGTTTACAAGTTTTTATTTTTAATCTGTTTCTTTGTCTGTGAAACCTTTTAAGATCAAAGTAACACTGCAAGGGAATATTTTTGTGATTGTATCTTGACCACTTAACCATAAGAAACCTTCTGGATCACAACAAACAAAAAATACATATTATCAAAACATATAGCACAAATATGTAATGTTTTACAATATATTATAATTTGTTACATAATTTTACAATAAATATAGATTTTCTTTAGTTTTTGAACTGATTAATGTATCTGAAATTAACATAGTGTGTTTCATAACAGGCTATGTGCAATCAATTTTGGAATGACACAACCATAAAGATATCACAATTTGTTTACCTGTTAAAGTGACTGAAATAAGTGGGATAATAATTATACATTTATTTCCCGAGCCTGAGGGAGATATGAAGTTTTGTTCACCAAAGAATATTTCATGAGGGCTGGGCCTGAGGGAAATATGATTTTTCGAGGGTGAGCCAATCTTCATATCTCCCGAGGCCAAGGAAAATGAATGTTTATTCCACTGCCTATGCTTTGTTTACTATCAATACATTAAATATTAGTTTGCATACATTTTGTTTTCTTATCCGCTTGTTTTTATAAGTTAAACTAAACACGACATACCAATTGATAAACAGTACGGATCGAAAATTAATTATTAGTCTTTTTGTTTTATTGTATGAAATACGTTTGACCATGATAATGATTATTACTATCGCTATTTTATGAAGAATAAGAACTTAACCGACATTTCAGAGGGGAAAATGATCCTTAGAAAGGAATATGAAGATTTGTTCAATGACACATGGGATAGTCTCAACCAATCAAATACTGATTAGACTTTCAATATGTATAAACAGTGGAATAATACGTCTTACACTGACCATAATTTAACGGGTATAAGGATCAGGTATTCACCATTTACTTCCCCCATTGCAATTGGTCACCATGGGTTAAAGCCTTCAATCAAAAGTCATTTTCCAAGGTTCTAAATGAAATTTATATGGAATCTGTACAAAGAATATGCATGTGAAATTGTTTGTTTCAGAATAAGATGCATATAATTGACCGCTGAAGACTTTACCTTTAAAAAAATTTAAAAATAAAGTATGTTTGATTGGATTATCATGTTCTGTATCATAATATGAAATAAGGAGATGTGGTATGATTGCCAATGAGACAACTTTCAAATATCTTTTTATAACATTAAGCTATATAAAAATAAACTTTCTTTCTCATATTTTTTTTCTAGTTTTGTCTTTCTTCCTTCAACTTATGATTTTTATTATTCCTCTAGTAATGTTTTTTTTAGTTTAATTCTTCTTTGAAATAAACTACTCAGCCAAATAAGAACCAAACTTAGTTTTAAGAATTTTGAGTTCAACAATTCCCCCAGTCAATCTACTTGACCATCAAGTCTATAATTGATCTCAAGGATAGAACAGTAAGACAGAATCTACAAATAAGTCAACATGACTTAAATCCAGATTAAGGAAGATTATTGTTAGAGACTTTGCTGTAAAGAAGTATCAAGAATAAGCTGGTTGTCACTTATTTTCATTAAAAAGTAAAACACAAAAATACTGAACTCCGAGGAAAATTCAAAACGGAAAGTCCCTAATCAAATGGCAAAATCAAATGATAAAACATATCAAACTCATGGACAACAACTGTCATATTCCTGACTTGGTACAGGCATTTTCAAATGCAGAAAATGGTGGATTGAACCTGGTTTTATAGCGCTGTATAACAGTCGCATCAAATTCCATTATATTTACAACGATATGTGAACAAAACAAACATAATAGGTAAAATTGTCAAAATATGGGTACAGCAGTCATCAAAGTCACAATCTCAAAAACAAACAAAAACAAAAAAATCTCAAAACAAAAACACTAATTTATTGAAAAAAATCATTTTTGTCTTGCTAGTTCAGATAATCATTGAGGATTAAGTAATATCTACTGTGTAGTAATTTTATCTGGGGGTTAGCCATCTGGGGTCTAGGGCATAATACATTGAAACCTGGCTAAACCGAACCATTTCGGGACTTGAGATTTTGTTTGGTTTTGGCATGTATTCGGTTTCATCAGGTTCACAATGCATAAAATGTGGGCACTGGCTACGGTTACATGGAAATGTAACAATAATAAAAATATTATTGTTACATTGGAGACTAAATGCCGGAATATATGGTTGGGTAAGGACCTGTTTAATTACGAATGTAACAATAATTATTGAGGCTACGGTTACATTGCGTTATTGTTACATGAAAAAAGGCAATGTAGTACGATGGGACTAGTAATATGTACTAAATAGTAAAAGTTGAGGACATTTATTACATACATTTATAACATACAATTTATTTACTGTAATTTTTTATTTACAATGACAATTTCTACAAATCCAGTAAGTTGTTTTAAAGTCTGACACATTTTTGATGAACGAAATTACGTCCTCCACAGATACGTGTACATACAGAATTTCTTAGTATTTAAGTTACAGTTAGCAAACTTTGCTTTTGATTATCAATTTGCGTCAAGTTATAAAGCTGTATGAAATGTATGTCTTGATATTGTTTCAGTTTCGTTTAAAACGCATCCCAAGTTTTATTTTTTTCACCATAAACAAAATTGTTCCAAAGTATAATGACAGTATTAAGAGTAGGTGTGCAGTTAAATACTTTAAAAAAGTGAAACCATTGAACTATATTTTTCGCCTTTGACAGTCACACTCCTAATCTTGAGTAGTATCTTTAAGAACATCAAAACCATTAATACGTAGTAAAACTATTCAAGTTGTACACTATTTATTTTATTACATTGAGATTGTAACACAATGTTGACTGCTGTACCCCATTTTCTGTCCGTCCGTCCGTATATCCGTCGTAAACCTGTCGCACTGTTACTTATCATCCAAATTTCATAAAACTAAATACAGTGGTTTCTTATGATGGTCAAACGATCTGAATACTTTTAAGTGAAAATAAGATTAAAACTTTTTAACTAAAACAGGGGTGTGTTTTTTTCACATGTTGCCTAACCCGAATAATCCAGTCGTTATATTACGATCCCTATCGATCACTACATCGAAAGGTGGAGAGAATCGGAGACGGTAAGAGCTTGAATTCTTCGAGTTACATGTTGCCTGGTACCTCAAAAACGAAAAATATTTTTACTTAAAACTTCTTAGTTACATTAATCTACAGATCTGTATATACTTTTTTGTGATGATTCAAAATTTTGTTTTAGAGTTATTTTTTTTTGTAAAATCGGGGGTTAGGTTTCACATGTCGCCGTATCTCAGAAACCATATATGATTATTGCATAAAACTTCACACACATCTTAGTTATTAATCTAAAGATCTGTATAATTTTTCGTGACGATTCTTTTAATTTATTTTTGAGTTATTGAATTTCAATTGAGCTTTTTGTTTTAAAACTTAAAACATGTTGTGAGCAATTTTTTTTGTCTCTTATATAAACTGAGAAGGAATAAGAAATGAGTCAGGATATACTTAGCATGACTTCCTATACAACCCCCGTGTTATTCCAAAAACATTTATTATGTTTTTTTTCACAAAACGACGGGCGTATCATGCGCTCATGGCGCAGCTGTTTATTAACATTTGTACCTATTGTGTCAGTTTGTTTTGTTCACAAATCGTTGTCAATATAATGAAATTTTCTGCGGCTGTCATACAAGTGAGAGCTTTAGCTAGCTATAAAAACAGGTTTAGCCGTATTGGGCACAACTTTTTGAAACTTTTGGTCCTCAGTGCTCTTCAACTTTGTACTTGTTTTGGCTTTCAAACTTTTTCATCTGGGCGTCACTGGTTCGTCTTGTGTGGACGAAACGCACGTCTGGCGTATTAAAGGAGTAGGTCCGGTAAGAGCCGATTTTGGCCTCAAATTTCAGGTTCATCTGACGAAAGATTTTGGACACTTTGTAAACACTTAAGTGTCCATAATGCATTTCAGTTGATTCAATTAGTTTATGTGAAAGATTGTAACTGATTAAGTCATTAAAAACGCTCAAGCTTAAATATGAAAAATCTATCAAATATGCCAAAAAATGTCACTTTTCAGATGGTTTTTGTCAAAAATGAAAGTGGCCGCATCCGTGTTCATCCTCAACCTTTATATATGTTATGAATAATCATCAAATACAACTTACATTTCAATATTATGAATGAACACAAATGCGGCCACTTTTATTTAAGACGGAAACCGTCTAAAATTTTAACTAAAATGATCAAGTTGTGAAGATTTCAGTAATTTAGCATGACTTAATGATGCAAGTACCCGATATATGTGCATTGTATTGTCAAAAACAGCCCCTATTTAGGGACGACATCAAAAGATCGATGTAGGATAAAAAAAAAAACTTAAATCAAATAGTTTGGGGTGGGGGGTCAACATTGCTGCAAGTTTTGTTAATCTAAACTCGATTTTACATATATCCCTTTTGGTCAATCAATTTTTCCCAAATTAAGTGAAGAAGGGGGGTGTGGGGGTCAGTGAAAAAACTATGTGAATTAAGTTTTTCATCCTTCATTTAACTTTTGATGTCGTCCCTTATGGAGCAGAAGCATTCTACTTTCCAATAAATAACTAAAAGTTGACATTTTAACAATTTTGCAAAACTGCTATATTTTGGGGCCAAAAAAGGTTCTTACTGGACCTACTCCTTTTAAACCTGGTACCTTTTGTCAGCTATTATTCGTGTGTTTCTCTGTCCTATATGTTTTCTCATTTATTTGTATTGTATTCTTGTCATGTAATGTTGTCGCCATAAAAGCGGGAGGTTTGACATACCACAAAACCAGGTTCAACCCACCAATTTTTTCTTATAATGTCCTGTACCAAGTCAAGAAAATTGCCATTGTTATATTATAGTTTGTTTCTGTGTGTGTTACATTTTAACGTTGTGGTTCTGTTGTGTCGTTAAACTGTTCTCCACTTATATTTGATGCGTTTCCCTCAGTTTTAGTTTGTAACCCGGATTTGTTTTTTCCTCAATCGATTTATGAGTTTCGAACAGCGGTATACTATTGTTGCCTTTATTAATCCACCATTTTCTACATAAGAAAATGCCTGTACCAAGTCAGGAATATGACAGATGTTATCCATTCGTTTGATGTGTTTGAGCTTTTGATTTTTCCATTTGATTGCGGACTTTCCTCAGAGTTCGGTATTTTTGTTATTTTGTATATTGTCATTCATAACTTTTGTAATAATAATGGTGGGTTTAATCTGATTGAATAGCTAGCTAAATATCCCTCTTGTATGACAGTAGTTTATAGTTCATTATATTGACAAATTTCGATAAGGAAACAGAGAAAACTAACTGCCTAATTTATATAACATGTATATATAAAAAAAAGTGTGACAAACTAAACCAACGACATCCACTGAGTTACAGGGTCTTGACTTGGGACATGAACATATAAGTATGAACTAGAACAAACCCGCGAAATCGCGGTCATTCAGAGCGTAGTTTAAAGTATGTAAAGTGTTGTTGGAAGAATTTTGTAAAATATTGAATGACTGGAGAATTTCAGCAAAAGTATCTTAAGTCATAGGTCATTATTTCCAAAATTCCCAATTTTTGGTTTTCTATCAATTTCAATATGAACATACATTTAGTATGTTATGAACATTTAAGTAAGGATCCTGTAATTCAGTGGTTGTCGTTTGTTTATGTGTTACATATTCGTTTTTCGTTCATTTTTTGTGCATAAATAAGGACGCTTGTTTTCTGGTTTGAATTGTTTTACATTGTCAGTTCGGGGCCTTTTAAAGCTGAGTATGGGGTATGGGCTTTGCTCGTTGTTGAAGGTCGTACGATGACCTATAGTTGTTAATTTCTGTGTCATATTGGTCTCTTGTGAAGAGTTGTCTCAACATGGCAATCATACCACATCTTCTTTCTTTTTGTAATCAATGAATTTTGTAAAAGATTTAATGACTGGAGAATTTTAGAAAAGGTATCAAAAGTTCACATGAATATTTTTAGCGCTTATCTAGAGTTGTCTCAACATGGCAATCATACCACATGTTCTTTTTTTGTAATCAATGAATTTTGTAAAAGATTTAATGACTGGAGAATTTTAGAAAAGGTATCAAAAGTTCACATGAATATTTTTAGCGCTTATCTGTATATTATGAACATTCATTACAGTAACTATATAAATATAGTGTATTTACTTTCAATTCTAAGTTTACTAATCGATTCATGGTGGTCATTGGTATAGTATACACACGTGAGTATACAGAATCTCTCTATCTAATAAACTCTGTGACCGCCGTAGATAGTAAATTCTAAGTTTACTAATCATTCGATCCATGGTGGTCATTGATAGGGTATACAGACTCTCTCTATTTAATAAACTCTGTGACCGCCGTAGATAGTAAACTTGAAAATGATAGCAGATAGAATTCTGAAAATATACTTTATTTGTAGTATATGTATGTTCAAAGTATACAGAAAAACGCAAACCGGAAGTCTAATCTGACTTAAAATTTCGTCCAATGACGGGACAATATCCGGATGCCTTTTTTCTCGTTTTTCTCCCAAAATAACTCAATCTGAATAATAATATGAATGGATGACAAATGCGACTATGCACTGTACCTATAGGACACAGAGGCGTGTTGATTAATTTATTGTGGAAAGAAGAGAAGCGACACCCAAAATGAGGTCTTCTCGTTTAATAGTATAGATATGAATGCTGCTGAATTTGATATAAAAACTAGAGGCTCTAAAAGCCTGTGTTGCTCTCCTAGGCCTACATTGTGAGCAAAGGCATTTTTTTTAAATAAAATTATCATGAAAGGACAATAACTGTAATCAGTTAACTGACAATTTAAGTCATATTGACCTATTTGTTGATCTTATCCTGGTGGTTTTTTTTTGTATTTAAGTGTCAGCGATTAAATGCAATGTTTTTCTTGGTTGTAATCTAAACAACGACACAATCTTTTGTAAAATTGATGATTTGATGCTTATTTCAATCAATACATCATAAAAATTGTTTTATATTTCTGTAACCAGTTAAAATATAAGCTAACTGTATTTGGTTAATAAGCTTTCTATAGAAATAAGAAGATATGGTATGTGTACCAATGAGAAAAGTCTCCATCCAAGTCACCATGCACAAAAGTTAACAATTATAGGTCAAATTACGGCCTTCAACACAGAACATTTGCTCACGTCGAACAGCAAACCATAGTATTTTTCCTAATAGAAAGAAAACATAGCCTTGAAAAACTGACCAACAGCTTCAATAAACTACAATGCATTGTGGGCTACTACGAGTTTACTACCACTTAAAACAGGTGGGAAAACTGTCAACTAATATAGTGTCTGGGTTTCTCAAGGGTGTTTTTGTTTAGCGAATGTGTTTTAAGTAAAATATATAATATAATTTGCACGCTCAGATTAAAAAGATATTGTTTAATGGCTTGACGGTTCGACTTTCTTTTCCGCCTTTCTAAAGTAGTTGAACTGGTTTTGTTCATTGTAATGCATTGTCTATTTTTATTTATGCTATTGGATTTTTAATATCCTGTATAATGCAATTCAAAAAACATTGCAGATTCGAAAAACACAAAGAGAACATGGCACTGAAGCACTGCTTAATTTCAACCAAGTCCCCGTTGGGGGCATTACACGTGTTTGCTTCTGAACATTGTCAGACAAGAATTAACAAATGTCTTTAGCAGTTTTGATGATATATGATAAATGATATAAGTTTTATACATGTTCTGTACCTGTTCTAAATATATTTAAAAAAAAACAGTACATAGTATTCTATAGTAAATATCGCTTTTCAAGATAATGGAAAACCAATCTTTCTGAAAGTTTTTTTGCTTATCAATATAAAAAGATGTGAAATGATTGCCAATGAGACAACTATCCACCAAAGACCAAATGAAGTCCACTGAAGCAGTTACAGGCAACCGTAAGCAGTGAGAAAAGCATACCGTAAAGTCTGCTATAAATGACCCCGATTGATGTTTACACGTGATTTTTCTTAAAGACAAATAAAAATACATACCCTTCCTCGATTTAAATTATTTGTAATCATAAAAAAGGTACAATATCAGAGCATCAATTTTGTTAAAAGCTTAGGAATTTTAGCTATTTGACACCCTCTAAGTCTTCCCCTTTTTTACGAACCAAAAATTCAAGGATTCCATATTTTGAACTACCTGAATGAGAAATAAAAAAATTCTCCACAAGAAACCAAATGACACAAAACTTAAAAACTGTAGGTCACCGTACGGCCTTTGATAATGAGTAAAACTCATACCTCATTGTCAGCTATAAAAGATCCCGAAATGACAAATGTAAAACAATCCAAACGAGAAAACTAACGACCTACTTTATGTATAAAAAAATGAACGAAAATCAAATATGTCTCACATCAACAAACGACAACCACTGAATTACAGTCTCCTGACTTGGGACAGGCACATACATACAGAATGTTGCGGGGTTAAACATGCTCGCTGGATCCCAACCCTCCCCTAATCTGGGACAGTGGTGTAACAAACTATAAAAATCTCATCAGATAGATACAAATAGAAATAGAACTAACAAAAATACAGAGTGAACGTGGCCGAGAACTTGTGTATCACAACAACAACAAAGACACTAAGTACAGACCTGAGAGTACTCGCAGTTACTGACAGCTAGTTCAAAGCCAGAAACAACTTATAAGAAAGATCATGCATCTAAGACTAAATGATCAATTATTACACATCCAGCATCCAAAGAATATAGTGTATAGACATCATAAACAGTCAGAGAAAAACATGACCTTGTGCAATGCCAAGATACAGGTATCGACAGATTTTAGATCCTTGAATGTGTATATGTATATATACCAATAATATATAGTATTTTCTTATCCCAGGTATAGATTACCTTAGCCGTATTTGGCACAACTTTTTGGAATTTTGGATCCTCGATGCTCTTCAACTTTGTACTTGTTTGGCTTTATAACTATTTTTATATGAGCGTCACTGATGAGTCTTATGTAGACGAAACGCGCGTCTGGAGTACTTAATTATAATCTTGGTACCTTTGATAACTATATATATTTACTAGAATCGTTTCTAAATTTCCCTGCACGGTTAACAACATCTCTGTAAAAATAAGTATGTGCTATCCTGTTTGAAATAAGTTTTCTATAGATACATCAAACTTCAAAACCAAATCTTTATGTCTATGGAAACATTTACTAAAGTTTTTAAGTAGTTTGTGGTAACGAAATCCATGGCACAATAGTTTACATAGTAATACATAGATTGCGTTCGTTAAAACCAAATGTTACCATATACACGGACATAGCGAACGAGTTGAGAAATATAAACACAGTAAAATGGTGCCAAAGGAACATCACCATCCAAAAACGGAAAATTAACAATAGGGAACGAAATATCGTCCCTTTTGTCGTAAGTTTTAGTGTGAAGTTTCCCGTGTAAAACCGAAAGTTTATCTCATTGATAATTGTGTTTTTCACTGTTGTTTCGCTGCTGTCTTGTAAACGAATATCTGAAATCTTCGTGTAACAATGATAATATTTAATTTAATAACAGTTTTATATTTTATGCAATTCAAACACTCATTGTTTTGCATAAAAACAAATCTTCGTTAATCTGAGCATTGAACGGATACTTTATATCACGGACTATAAGTGTGAATACAAAATATGAACAACTAAACGAAATTATTTATCACACAATATATGAAAAGTGTGTTGTATTTCAGTTAATAACACGTGCTCTCGGTTGATCGTAAAACATGCATTGTTAACCATTAAGTGGATTGGTCAAAAACGCAGTTAAAAAAGACTTTGCGTCATATGTAAATAAACAATAACATGTACAAAGACATAATTGAGTATGCTAGTTTTTGCACATCCATATCAGGTAGTGTTCTCGACCTGTATAACGGGTCCAAAAATGACTAGTGTACAACAATTTAAACTGGAAAATCAACGATACAATCTAAATAAAAAAGAAGGAACGAGAAACACTTAATCGTTAATTAACTTTAGGTGTTCGTTGTTATTCTGTGGTGAACAAGTCGGAATGTTCTATTATATTATTTATTTGTGTTTTCCTTTGTCCTAAATGTTCTTGCATTTATTTATACTATATTCCTGCCATGTAATGATTTAATTTTAGCGGTATATTAAACATTGCAATGAAGCGCGAGGTTTGGCTAACCACAAAACCAGGTTCAATCCACCGTTTATTTCTTGAAATATCCTTTACCAAGACAGTAATGTGGCAGTTGTTATCTAATAGTTCGTTTCTATGTATGTTAAAGTGTCGTTTGTTTTGTTGCACTTCAGTGTTTTTATGTTGTTTCTTTGTTTTCCTCTTACAGTTAATGTGTTTCCCTCGTTCTTAGTTTGTAGCCCGGATTTGTTTTCTCTTGAACGATTTATGACTTTGGAACAGCGGTGTACTACTTTTGCCTTTATTTATGAACCATACTAAAAACGACAGTCACTGAACACATATTTATGTTAACACAACATTTATACTTAATTTTAATTTTGAAATACTAAGGCTTTTCTGCCTCAGGAATGGATTACCCTAATTAGCAGTATTTGGCAAAACTTTTAAGAATTTTTGGTCCTCAATGTTCTTCAACTTTGTACTTTATTTGGTCTTTCAAACTATTTTTTCCAGCGTCACTGAGAACTCTTTTGTAGACGAATCACGTGTCTTGCGCAAATACAAAATTCAATCCTGGTAGCTTACATCATTGGTAGTTGTCTCAATACTAGTATTGCAAATTAAAAAAAGCTCACAAAAGATACCATAAGTGACGTTGGAATAAAAAAAGCTAAAAGGTCAAAAAAGTACTAAAGAGAAAAAACCATGTCAATTCAGTTGAATGACTTCGTGCGTCAAATTAATGGTTGGAAAGAGTCATTGATGTCATTTCCCGCTATTGCAGTCGGCGTTTTCATTATATCTAAATATTTAAAAGAGTTTGCTAGAAGAAAAATAGAACTATATGGAACAGGGGGATTGTCAATTTTGAAAAGTTTTTTTAACCCCATATATTCCTGTAATGGTTTCATAATGGTCAACAATAAGTCTATGACTCTTCTTATTTTTAGAAATAAAAAAGTTTAAAGAACTGTATGTTTTTAATTCAAATATATGAGTTGCAAAGATATAGATTTATATTCTGGTATCGTTTCTGTCCCGAATATCTATAAATACATATATCTAAAACGTATACACTATTTATTTATTTACATAAATATCTTTTTAATTATTATTGTTTGGTTAAAATATATCGTTATTATAAGTCATATAAACGGAGTAAACTGTCATGTGTTTTGTTTTCTTCTTCTAAGAACGGTCATAGCTGTACAAATTGTATGCTGCATTCAGAGCAGATTCTATCGCGCCTTGAACCCATCCATTTGTGTACGATAGGGCCTCACCAGCTAGGTAAATAGGATGCTTTTGAGTCATCAACGTTTTCATTCCATCAACGTATTGAAAAGGTAACATACAGGCATAGGCACCCTGTGCAGCAGGGTCGTCGAACCAAGCTTGGACCATACCAACTTCAAACTCTTCTTTCATTTCTGGATGAATTTTGGTTACTTCTCTCACAGCGCTGTCAATTGCTTGACTTTTAGTTTGCGAACCAAAGATAAGTGCATCCTGTTCCCATGTATAAGACACTAGTATTCCTCGTTTGTTTGGAGGAGGAGGGTCTTCCGGGCTTGGATAGTGTAATTGACCAATTGGTAAATTTGTTTTTGTGAATCCACCAGTCCCTACTTCTTTTTCCCAAAACCGTGTCCTGCATTGCAGAGCCACCTTCGTAGAAGGTTGATAGTGGATATAACCTAATGCTCTTCGATAATGTCCGGGAAGATCAATATCCATTTGACGAAGAATGGTCAAAGGGACTGTTAAAATAACGGCATCCGCAAAAAAGTATTTGTCCTCGCCTGTTATGATATTTTTTCCTTTGACCTCAACTCCATCTTTCTTGGTTTTTCGCACTTTTGTAATTTGTACACCAAAGATAATTTTTTTGGATAAATCAATTGCCTTAGATTCAAACTGGTGTGGCTTTATGAAATGTTTGGCTATGGTCTCCATACCATCGATTGGAGTCTCAAGCAATTTTGTCCACCATTGACCCAACTCGTCTCGTAAATGTTCAACTAAGCTTGTGTCAAAAGCTGGAGAGTATGTGCCAATCTAAAACAGCAAAGGTGATGAGCAATTTTAAACGTTGTAAGGTTTTCATTTAAAAAGGAAACTAAGGTTTACTGTAAATCGAGATTTTAGGTTATGGATTCAATATTTGTAACGAACACCAATCATCTGTTTTGTCGATTTAATACAAGCATACGTGAATTAACTATGTCTCGGTTAGAAAATCAATACATTATATTATGTTTACGTCATTAAAAATTATTTGATTCGGAATCATTGTATAAAATTTACGTAAATGATAGGGTGTAAGAGCTACCGTAAATTATGATTAATGATATTCAAATGTTCAATAGAATATGATAATTATACTTATTTAAAATGTAAAACCTGTACTTTTTATAACAAGGAAAAATTACAAAAATTTGGAGAGCAAATATATGGCTTAGCTATATCTTCTATCAACCAATGAAATTGACGTCATAGAATTTTACCTGATATCCCCTAATAGCAATTTCTGGCCAAGGCCTGTATATGTTCTCGTCGTCTTCACTTTTAGTTCTCAAGAAATAATTAACAGAAAGCTTGCTCCATTTCTCAACCCATTTTTGCCAACCAGTGTGAGGACCATTTTCTTTACACAAATTCTGAAGATCAGCTTTCACAGGCTCAAAAGTTAGTTTGTACAAATCCACTAAAAAGATATAGTACTTCATTATATAATGTTGTTATCAAAGCAGTTCATATACTTTTAGTTTTGACGAATCATCAAGAAATTTAAAAAAGAAAGGTGTAAAAACTAAAGAAAAGTCATAGTAGTCGTGACGCTCGAATAAAAAAAAGGTTAAAAGTTAATTAAAGTACAAAGTTGAAGAACATTAAAATTAAAAGATACTGTTAACAAACATTTTCTGAATTTTCACATTTGGTTTAAATCCTTCCTTGACGGATAATTCTTAATTGATTCTTGCTAAATTTTAATCTACCCTTAAGCAAGTACCCTATATAATCAAAATTATGAAAAAATACAAAAATCATCTAAATGTAAATCAAAATACTATGACATTGACAGTATTTATGTTACTGTATTGTATTCGCGATCCGGCAATCAACGTCTTTTCAGTCAAGCTCGAACCCAAAATATTAAAAAATACATAAACCGAAAACTTAATTGTGTGTTGATTCACTTCCGTTGGTTATGTGCTTTGGTGTCCAAATTTGAATTGTAGAAAATCAAGCAAAGTGTTAACATAGAAACAATTTGGTATACATATTTTACATACATGTTAAAAGACAATTTCTAGTCCTCCAGATTCAAAATCATTGTAAATCATAGCAGTACAAAAGTATTTGTAATAAGGGTAAATGGAGGGGGGTCGACAATCAAAAACTGTTTCTGACGCTTACAATTTAAAATGTTTTACGTTCATTGTTTTAACGGAAAATAATACAGACAACACAATCAACATAATGGTGGACGAGGAATGAATATACGACAAACAACAATTCATAAACCGCGTAATGAAACAATGATTGAGAAATAGGAATTTCACATGACAACAATGGGGGAAGGGTGTATTTAGTTGCTCTGGTACAGAACGAAGTGTCTAATTTAATAGTATCTCAAATATTAAAAATATCTCATTCCAGGAGTGATTAAACACCTGAAATCATGTATTATTAAAGAATAATTACCTCAAAATATCAACTAAAACAATCGTTGAGCTGTATGTATGATACATATTGTTTTCAAAATAAAAATCCTCGAATTTAAAATAACTATTTTGTACATGATCGTTATTGTATGCATCACCAATGCTTTTCCCTTGTGTGAAATGCTCGAAAATGAATGTAGGGCAAATATCTAAGTTATTCTCGTCTGGAATATGTTTAAAACATTTGCCCTTGTATGTTAAAATATTAATCGATCATTTATATCGGAGAAGATATTGTTACTCTGTGTTATTGCAGTGTAATGTGTTAGCTTACAAAACATAACATAAAATGGAATTTTTTTATCATTTATGTTCATTTCTAAACGTTCGAAGGTTAAAAATTCCCATGAAATCCAATATCACATTTGAAATATGTGCGGGAAAAAAATATCGTTTTCTAATACCACTATAGAAACTTACATATTCCATCTACTTTATCCTTTTTTTCCTTTGGTAGGTTATCATTCCATCCTGGAAAGAATTGGGTAGAATACTTCTTGTTTTTCCTTTCCCATTCTGAAAAAAATTAACAGGGACATATTGTAAAGCCTTCCTCTTTCAGGTCACATTTTGTACAAGACATAATTAACATTTTCAGGAAAGTAATATATAATATATATCTATATAAAATTAACAAATACGACGAAGATGAGGTATATATCTGGTTTATGTTAAAAAAACGACTTTTAATCTAACTGCTAAATTAGTTCAAGTTCCATGGAAAATCGAATCTTCAAACTGTTCGATTGAACAAAGGCAGAATTCTGACAAATTTCGAGATCTTTATTAAAATCTGAAACAATTCTTTAAATAGTGGATCTTTACTTTGTATGATATGTCAGCTTGAGATGCGTTTGAAACGTAGGGTCAGCAACCAACAAATATTACGAATTGCTACAAATCTATCTTTTCCTTTCTTTAGAAGTACATAGACCTTTAAATATAAAGTGGACCTTTTTGGCAATTTGTAAAGAATCAGGATACAATTAAATCATCTATATCTGTATTCATTTTTGTACTCATAAAGTTGAATGCTAGCATTAAACGTTATTCCAGTCTTTAAACGAAATTGAGAGAATGATCGTTTTGACCGTAATCATGCATTCATATATGTAATGATTTTTTTTTACAAAAATCGAAACTGTTTTTAATGAATATGATCCTTCTGA
The DNA here is from genome assembly GCF_963676685.1 of Mytilus edulis. Classification (NCBI taxonomy): domain Eukaryota; kingdom Metazoa; phylum Mollusca; class Bivalvia; order Mytilida; family Mytilidae; genus Mytilus; species Mytilus edulis. The sequence goes on along the minus strand of NC_092350.1, from coordinate 79,242,780 downwards.
AATAAATATCACAAAATAAGCTTCAGACAGTGACTAAAGAAAGTTTTCTTCATAAATTGTTTGTCAGATCAACTTCTTTCGATATTGACGTTGCTAAATTTTATATTTTATTTACATCTTTTTTATTTCATTGAATTTGTTAGCCTATCAATTTTTATAAAATTTAGATCTTTTATTATTTTGACATCGAGCATCACTGAAGAGATATCCTAGCCAATTAAAATTGGTACCATCTATGTTATTTTTAATGTTTATTAGAAAGCTAGAAAAATAGATAAAATAATATACGATACATTACCCTCAGTTGTTATTTTGTCGAAACCATCCAGGTACAACCATGTTTTGCTGTTGTAATTTACAAAAGTTCTCGTGCCAATTTCAAACTTGTTTATGTATCCGTGTGTGCAGTAATGATTTTTAGGAATTCTCATTGCACCACCTGTATGACAAAAGAAATGGTGTGGTGATTAAATATTGTATAATTTGAAAGTGGTTTGTTGTCAACAAAGGATTTTTTTAAGTTCCTTTAAAGGTAAGCTTCAAAAGTAAACTTTTTCAATTTGTTACTTTTTAAAACTGAAAAAAAAAGTTTACATTAACCTTACACTTGACGTACCGCCAAATAGATAGTGCCGTATCGATGAAAACCATATACCAATAGCTGATAGCAAGTCATTAAAACAACTCTTTATAAAACACAAAGGAAGGTACCAGTAAATAAATAATATCACAAAGAGTGATCATCCTGCCTCCAATATTACCTGATATATAAACATTGACAAAGAGGATTGGCTAACTTAAAACTAAATTTTACACCAAAAGAGAGGCGGAACAAAGGGTACAAAAGGGTATTGAAAATCACATGCCAAAGACAAACAGACAACGCCATGAAAAAAAAACGAAAAACGGTGACATTACAAACAGACTACAAAACTCAACAAAATACAACAAGAGCGACACAAATCAAACAATTTTTTTTAGGTGGTACAGCTTAACACAAATTGGGGGGTGTTAAATTCAAAGACAAGTGCATGGGTCAGTGGTTACATCAATTGGAACATCTACGTCGTCATATGTAAACCAGACATTCAACTTGTGATGGCGCTTTTAAAACCGTAAAATGATGTCTTCTGTTTTGTTTGCCATAGTTTAATAGTTTCCTTGTTAGCAGTAACCATCTATCAGGAAACGCAGACGAGATGGTTAAGTCTGTTGTTTGGCAAGATGACAATCATATGTTGTTTGATTTAAAGAATCTTTGTCTGTTATTAGCCTGCTGCAATTGAAGATATTTGCCGCTGTCCAATATACATTCTTTTTCGAGATCCATGTTCTCTATGTCAGCTGATCTTATTTATAGAACTTACCAGTTGGACAAACTGTTATTTTGTTCTTGTCTCAAATGTGTAGCAAACAACCAATCTACAAATTTATTATTACTTTATCACCACCATTTTCATTAAGAATGGGTCGTTTTAAAACATACCTTCCGCATGCAATCCATCAGCGAATCCAGCTCTGAGAGTTTTTGTCCGACCACCAACTCTGTGTTGAAGCTCTACAATTTGTGTCTATATAAAAAAAATATATCAGAAATTAAAACCTGACTCAGATTTGTTTGTGATAAATTGTTGTGTTTTTTCCAGTTATCAATTAATTAAACTAGTATCTTATATCATTTATAAATTTAAGTCAAATTTTTCAAATAATATTTTCGTGCGACAAAGTTTAAATGAGAGATTTAATTTAAATACAAAATATGATTGATACGTTCATTTAAAATATTTTTTTGAATTACTTTACATTTGTGATTTCGGGGCTTTTATAGCTGACTATGCGGTATGGGCCGTATGGTGCCCTATAGCTTTTAATTTTTGTGTCATGATATCTTTTGTGAAGCGTTGTTTATTGGCAATCATACCACATCTAATATTTTAATATTTACTCCTGTAATTCAAACCACTAAGATTTATCCAGCACTGTGTATATATAAACAGCATTGGTCGTATTTTGCACATCTTTTCGGAAGTTTTTAGTTCCAATACGCTTATACATCGTTTTTTATTTTGCCCTTTATAAAATTTTTTAGAGCGTCACTGTTTCGTCGGCAGCCAATCATGCCAAACTATAAGCCTGTTGATACATTGAATGCGTTTTTCTAAAATTTACATTTCCACATTTGTAAGTATAAAGCGTTAAACGTCCGTACGATTAGGACATTTAGTATCCCACACAATTTGTCAGCTAGCTTGTGTGAATTAATCCCACGCAAAACATAAGAGCTGTAAGAGCAATACTGCTGAAGCAATAAATGAAATGTAATTATTTGATGGAAACTTGTTTGATGTTCAATTATTCATGTTCTTATGATTTGTTTTATTGTCCAACACAATTTTCTTTAAAAAAGGGAAGTATAAATAAATGACGAAATATCTTACATCGTATCCTACTTTTTCTAATTCAAAAGCAGCAGCCAACCCAGACACCCCAGCACCGATAATTAATACTGTTTTGTGTTTCCCTAAGCTCTTCTTATTTTTTGGATTTTTTTTATTGAAAGTTGATTTCAGGCTTTCATTGATGATATTGGTATAGAAATCCTTGCAGATATCATCTTGTTGTACTGCATTTTGCTCTTTACAATTTTTCAATGGCAAGCTCCCAATGTAGGGACAACTGTTCAGTATATCTAAAGGTAGAAAAGATATGACTAGAATTGTACTTTGTGTTTCTAGTTTCAGAACAAACTTGCACGAGAAACTTCCATTACTAAATATAATGCAAAATTAAGAAAGCTCCATTCCCAAATCCTGAAAATCAATTTGTGCGCAAATATAAACAAGTTTTTGCTTTTCTAAAAAGCTATCCGTCTTTTTTGCAGTATACGATGCTAAGTGTTTACTAAAAGAATGTAACTATACAGATAAAGATAGTATACCGCTGTTCAAAGTCACAAATCGTTTGTTAGAAAACAAATCCAAAACTACATAGCTCAGACATTTATATAAAACGTTCGCACACAAGTTGATGCTTTTTATAGAGTAAAAAGCTTTCATCAAGTTTTGTCTTTTAACTTAAAACTTATTTGAATTGATGAAAAATATGATAAAGAAAAGGGGGGTAATGTGTAATATGTGAATGGTCTGAATTAGAGCTCCGACAAAAAAAACGTTGTGCGCTTATTATACCATAACGTGACGGTACCCAAATTGCACCTATTTTGATAGTTTTTTCAACTACGTTTTTTTATGATTAAGACACACTTTTCCATTTTGTGTTTATTTTGTAGCCGTGTCCTTCTTTATTATTTAGGTACACCAGTTTGATTTTCAATCCATATGGAATCATAGAAAAATTGGTCTGAACTAACCTCCAAACCATCAATAATTCTGAAAGGAGGAGTACCCAAATTGCATCCATGCTTAAATTCGCATCGTTAAAAGTCGAATAACAGAGCTTTTGTTTAATTTTTTCAAATATTTTGAACATTTGAATATTTGTCCATACTTACTCTTCATTGTTTAAGAAATGGATACTTTCGTTTCGGTACATTTTGCTTTTTCAGTAAACACTTCATCTGTTGATAAATACTGTGAACGTTTTGTGTATATCTAAATAGTTTTACCTATGTTGAAAGACGTACATAGTATCAAATAATAAAAATACAAATTGTTTAGTCTCTAGGAAATATTGTAAGATTTCCGCTGCTATTTTTGCTAAATATGTGCAATTTGGGTACTCGGAGCAATTTGGGTAACGTTACGTTATACGTTTTCTTACACAGAGTTCTCATGATTTGATCCAGATGAAGATAGATTGTGTTGCATATACGTATACCAGCATGTTAATATATTAATATAATGTTGAATTAAACCCTGTTTTGAACTCAAATTTTATAAAAGAAAAAAGAATAAAGCCAAATATTGATTTGTTTTAAAATGTTTATGTTTTTATAACAATTTGTTTTCATTTCAACATGCTAATAAAACAAGTTTTCAAATAAAACATGTCGTTATCATATTTGACATTCAAACACTATGATGTTAGCATAATATTGCAATACAAGAAATTTATTAACCAAGGATCTGACAATTAATTGGTGTTCTACTTGGAAACATTTTTGGAGCTCTGGATGGTGAATTAGAAGGATTAATTTAGGGGACAAAATATTGTAAATGGTTCTTCTACGCGTATTATTTAAAATTCTAGATTTATTTTCTTTTTTAAGATATATGTTTCATTTATCTACGAAAAGTGAAATTGCAATATAATTGGGTTTTTTTTCTAATACATTTTTTTGTTGAACCATAGATAGTACTAAAGTAAGGAGTTCAAACCAAATATCATGCGGGATTGGTTGACATTGACTAGTTTTGTCTCAACCAATTATCATACTTGAATGATTGATAGCTTCCAATCAGGTGGCAGACAGCATTCACTCAAAAGTATCTGCACAGCTAAACTCTTAAAACGGTTTCGCGGTTGAAAAGTGCACCGTATACAAAAAAAATAATTACTAGTTAAATTTTATGCTGAAAATCTAGAGTGTGCAATGTATATTTCTGTCCTTTGGGATATTTGTTTCAACGATTTATTTTGTTTTTCAATTGGAATATTCATTATGTGCTAACTGAGTACTGTAATGATGAATCTTTGTTTAAAAAATGAACTACTTACCCATCACAGTTTTACGTTCTCTTTTAATTTATTTAACTGACTAATTAGATTTCATAGAAATTTCAGATTTCGACCAAACAGCGTATTCTGAAACAAAAAGTGATAATATTAAAAAAAAAGGGGCGATGTTAAATATATAGTTTCAGGTTAGAAATCATAATTATCTTGTATTTATTTATGAAAACAAATATTTCAACACAACCATTATCTTGTGGTTTGTCCGACCCCGATGTCAGAATAGGAAACACGTTTTGAAACAAAGGATAGCCAAGACTAATACTGTTACCGGTAGAAACAAAGCAAACATATATAAAGTAAAAAGCATTGAAAAAAAACACTTCAAAATTAAGCAAGAACAACACAAACATCCTTTAAACAAAACTAGGGTTGATCTAAGTTGCTCCGAAGGAAGGAATCGAATCATTTTCATCGATGGCACTCTTCTTGTTACCATAGTTAATTCGTAATACAAGTGATTGTGGTTACATTTGAAGTATATCCGCTACAGGTAGGTTAATTCAAATTAAATCAAAAATTAAATTGGTTTATAAATACTTATACTTCTACCTCTTTTCAAAGACCAAAGTTGATATGCACGTGTTCTCTCTCCTTTGTTGTTATGTTGTTTTGCAATTACTAGAAAAAAATATCTAAAAATATCAAACTCCAAAGAAAAATCAGACATGGAGAGGTGAATACAACATGACGAAACCAAACGCCCAACTGTTTGTGATATGCAAACAAAGGGGTAAAATGAATTTTAGATAATAAATAATAGTGTCCTACCCTAAATGTCTGTCCATCCTCTATAGATCAAGTATTTGAACTAACTTATATAATGTACCCGCTTAGTTTAAAAGGTGTGGGTTTTTCTAAACATTGTATTGCGCATGTTTTTAAACAATATTTTAGATATGCTATTGTGTTTTGACTTAAACTGGCTTAAACAGTACAAAATCGTATACCATGAAATTCGAGGTAATTCCGTTTTCCAAACCTATCATTTAAGTTTAATTTAATCCTATTATTTGACACAATTTGAACAAAAATCTTTTCCGAGGCGGATAGAAAATAAGATACTGCCCAATAAAATGTAAAAGTAGAAGATTAATAAAACAATCCGTGGGAAATACCCAAAGTATTCTAGCTACAGCTGAAAATAAAAACTTGTATTACGTCGACGAAAAATCATTTTGCCCCGCCTCTCGAAAGTAACATGATCGTTTCCCTTTGGTATAGTGTATAAGGATGCAAATATCATCTTAAAAAACACTTAAAACTTAAATATAAAAATAAGAGGATGTTGTGAAATTGCAAATGACACACCATAATATCTCTTTTATTTTAAAAAAAAAATGTAAAAAAAAAAATTTCATATTTAAGAAAAGTACACAAAAGAAAATAGACACAAAAAATTCTGAAATAAAGTTTTAACACCCAAATTGTTGTTTGTTGGAATATGTTGTACTGAGTAGCGATGGAGGATTATGACAAGTCCAACTATAATGAATAGTAAAATTATTAAAGCATGTCAGATTGATGTATATTATCTTATTCATAAATGAACAAGTTGATAAAGTTAGGAGACGCAAATGAAATGAATAATGTCAATACGACAGCTCAAATATATCGAAATATAAATATTTTATCATCAACTACAATTTTAACATAGATTAAAGTCATCAATAGGTGTTAAACACATCAAAATTTGTCGAAATCCTAACTCGTCATATATTCATTTGGTAAAAAACAGACATGTAATTGACTAACATTTTAAGACTGGTATCTTAGATGATTAAATGAACATGGCCTTCCCAAAATTTCCTGTATAAAAGTTTAGTAACATAAAAAAAAAAACTAACTCCACAGAGAATATAAAACGGAAATTCTCTTAAAATGGCAAAATTAAAAGTTCAAACACATTAAACGAATGGAAAACAACTGTCATATTCCTGCATTGGTACAGGTATTTCCTCATACAGAAACGTTTATAGCTAGCTAACGGTGCCGTCAATGTTTTTTTTAATGTCATCATAAATGACCATTAGTGGTGGTATTGTTGACAATAATAATAACTATTGTATAAAAACGAGATATCACAGGAACTGCACGAATTCAACGTTAGAGCACCGTGTTTAATACCTTTCAATCGTTTATGGGTAGATTTAACATACATTTCATTTATGCTATGTGCTAAGTGCTTTGTCTATATTCTTTTATTGATGTTTTTTCGTTACATATATCATGTATATGACGTGGCTCTGTACATATACTTCCCGTCATTATGTTATTGTACTATGGTAAATTTGTTTAGTCTGGTCTTAAGTTTTTACTTAATATATGCTTGGTTTGTATGCAATTTTGTGCTTCATTGTTACATGTTTGTGTGTTTCTTCTGTGATTAGGATTATAGCACAATGTTGACTGCTGTATTATTGACATTTTTACCTATTATGTCTGTTTGTTTTGTTCACTCATCGTTGTCAATATAATGGAATTTGATGCGACTGTCGTACAAGTCAGAGGTTTAGCTAGTAATAAAAACCAGGTTCAATCCACAATTTTCTACATAAGAAGTCAGGAATATGACAACTGTTATCCATTCGTTTGATGTGTTTGAGCTTTTGATTTTGCCATTTGATAAGGGACTTTCCGTTTTTAATTTTCCTCGGAGTTCATTATTTTTGTGATTTTACTTTTTTCTATACATTTTTACCTGGTCTTTTTAAAATACAATCTCTCTAGTTGGAGGTTAAGTATTATACAATGATAAAATATATGAAAGGAACATAATCAGATAATGACAACAACTGGTTTAATATATTTGTTTATTTCTAATGCAAAGACCTTATGAGTGAATCAATATTAATACTAAAATATGCCATCTTTAAAAACCTGACAACTGTATCGTAACTTCATCCAATTTGAAAAGTCTGTTTAAAGGTTTGGTAAGCTACCGTAACAAGACATATTCCCGAATATGGCTGTTTTGATGAGTCTGAATTCGCATTGCTTTCAGACATGTCAAGTATTTGTTTATACAACATTCATGTATTTAGTTATGATGTTGTATTTGTAATTCTGATCGGATATTGTTAAATGTCTAATCGTTTGTAGATGTTATTCTATTTATTTTTTTCATTTTCAATTCGTATGTAAAGTAAATATAATTAATCACCCAGTTCATTTATAAGATTTTAGTTAAAAGAAACTATATGCACAAGATTTATTTGTTGTACAGGTTGATATAGAAGAAATACCGACATAGCTAGATAATACAATTAATTATCTAATTACTTACAACATTATATATCAATATTCTTGTAATTGTTACAAAATACTTCAAATGACATAGTTACAAACCTGATTTTGAAATGTGTCAAAAAGTTTAGAAATTTACCTATAACCTCACTTTTGTGGCGTTGATCCAGTCGTGTGAAAGACAGTTCATGGTTCTGTTGTACTGTTTTGTGTGCTGTCCTTTGTTGTTTTACGTGTTCCTTTTTATTCTGTGGTTAGCATGTCAATGAACTATTGTATTGTTTATTTGTGTATTTCTCTGTCCTGAATGTTCTTGCATTTATTTGTACTGCATTCCTGTCATGTAATTTTGTCATTTTAGTGTTATATTTAACATTTCCATAAAAGCGCGAGGTTTCAACAAGCACGTTATTTGCATGATTCGAGCGAAAAGCTTCATCTTGAGTCAAAACATCAAAATACGTTGTCTGTATTTAACGACACCTTGTTTTACTATTTATGAATACATATCCACATTTTGAAATTTAGATTTATACAGATTCATGTTTTTATTATAACAACACAAAAGATTTATTACAGCACACATTCACATGATGTTACGTGGCTGGATAAAGACATGTTTGACGATCTGCGAGCATTAAATGGGCACTAGCTACAATATATATATATAAAATTATAAAATATGATTTGTTTTGTTAAATCAATAATGAAAGTGAAATATTGAAATAATATATCGCTTTTAGCACCAAGTGTAGTTCAATTTTGTCAAAATAAGCTTAAAAATATTGATGATGAATTATTCACTTGCAAGCTGAATCCGTATTCATGTGAATTTTAAATTAACCCCTTAGCTAGAGATGGGTAGCGCATGCTTTGTGTGTATTCAATTATGTAAATGAAAAGAATGTCAACATTGAAAGTTAAACAAAGGTTAATCATTTGATTGACTGATTCGTTCCACAAAACAGGTAAAACTATGATTAACATATATTTTAATCTATAGTTTGAAATTAAACAGACATAGAAAAATCTAAATGCACGAGTCTATTATCTATTTATATCTAAATTTATAGAAAAACTAATTGAAGTGTTCGACTAGAGAAAAATATTCAACTAGTGACCGAACAACACATTGATTCACGATAGCGCATAGCGCATGAGTTAATTATCAGTGTTGTTTTGTCACACGTTTAATATTTTTCGATATTGGAATTTTTTGATAAGCTATTCTTTTTATTACATTGGCAAATGCCTATCTTTGATGAATCAAAGTAGAAAATGAAAGGAACTATATCTTATTCTAGGCATTCACAATTTGTTTTGATCCGACGCCATCGACAACGTCTGGAAAACGCCTATTGTTGTTTGACGTCAGAAGAATGAAATATCCCAGTTTATTTCACATGTGAAATAATCGGTTTTACTTCACTGGGAAATCAATGTAATTAAAGGCAACAGTAGTATACCGCTGTTCAAACTCATAAATCCATGGACAAAAAACAAAATCGGGGTAACAAACTAAAACTGAGGGAAACGCATTAAATATAAGAGGAAAACAACGACACAACACTACAACGTAACACACACAGAAACGGACCAAAGCATCCGACAAAATCCCACGAGAAAAACAAATATAACATCAAAACCAAATACATGAATTTTGGATAGACAAGTACCGTGACACGTCTTATCGCAATGTGAATTTACACTCAAAATTAAGAGAAAACAAACGACGCAACGTTAAAATGTAACACACACCGAAACGAACTATAATATAACAATGGCCATATTTCTGACTTGGTACAGGACATTTTTAAAGAAAAAAAATGGCGGGTTGAACCTGGTTTTGTGGCATGCCAAACCTCCCTTTTTATAGCCATGTGAAATATAACATTAAAATAACAACTCAACACCACAGGACTACAATATAAACAAATTGGAGAATACAATTGACAAAGAAACACACGAACAACAGCCAACAAAAGGCAACAAGTTAAAATGTTTAATACGCCAGAAGTGCATTTTATCCACACTAGATCTACTAGTGATGCCCAGATACAAAAGTTTTAAAGCCGAAACAAGCACAAAGTCGAACAGCATCGAGGACCAAAAGATCAAAAAGGTTGTGCCAAAAATGGCCAGGGTTTTCTGTTAGTTACCAGAACATCCTTATTATTTAGAATAATTTATACTTTTGCAAACAGTAAATTTATAAAATTACTAAACAAAAGCTGTACATGATAAAACTGAAATATTAACTAATTACAGGAAACAACTGAAATACATTACATAACCAGACACATCCGAACAAGCCCAAACCCCAACGCTAAGTGACGTCATATTTGAAATTGTAAAAAATGACAAAAAAATGATGACGTCATTTGAATTTGCAAAATAATTCATTGCAACCAATGTTATATTTAGGTCTTTCACCTTTCCGTGGAAAGAACTATTGCTTATGTTCTGATTATTTGTTTTTCTTCCGCCTATGAAATGATTTTTCCTTCGCTGTTTGGTTATTTCTCAAGATGACACTTAGACTTTTGGTATATGCTATCAAACAGTTAATACGCTTTTGAAACTGACACCGCTTAACCGAATACTTGTCCATGTAAAAGTTATCTCTCCTAAAATTGTTTTCTTGATTTTCGAAAACTTCTCAACCGTAAAAGATTACGACAAATTTATTTTTTCAAATTGCTCGTTATATTCTCAGGATGTTCGTTTAATTTTGACCGAAGCCGTATAAAGATTATACATGAGAGATATTTCCCTTTTGTATTTGATATAAGTGAAATGTATTTGTAACTTGAAAACCATCAGTGATAGAGACCTAGGGTCTTTTCATTTGAGGTCCTTGGTCCAAAAAACTGAAAATGAGGTCAAGGTCATGTTTTCAAAATTTCTAGTTTGCCTTGTTGACTGACACTTACTTTTTAAAAATCTTCATTTAATATCGACAAAATATTTTTAAGAAACTGTTAGCTGCGACATGTTGTAATTAGAATTACAGGTATGGGGATATAACTCATTCATAATATATAAAAAAAAAAGTAAAATCACAAAAATACTGAACTTAGAGGCAAATCAACTCGGAAAGTCCATAATCACATGGCAAAATCAAATAACGAAACGCATCAAAACAATTGGACAAGAACTGTCATATTCCTGACTTGGTACAGGCATTTTCAAATGTAGAAAATGGTGGATTAAACCTGGTTTTGTAGCGCTAACCCTCTCACTTTGATGACAGTCTCATCAATTTCCGTTATATTTACATTGATGCGTTAACTAAACAGACACAATAAATAAAATAGTCAGAATATGGGTACATCAGTCATAATTAAGACCGAGGATCTTTGTTTTTAATATGTTTATATCGCTCATATGGCAATCGGAGGTCAACTCGACATCTAATTAGATGGCGTCTAGACAAAAATACACACGAAACGAGGCTACATATTATCGAGCATACGCCCGGTATATTGTTTATTTTAGACTTTTTATAATTTGAATAAATGTTTTACATTGTTATAAATCAAATATGAAAATTTAAGTTAAATCCGTGAACATGAATTTGACAGCTAGTGTTCTTTCAATAGTGATATTCGTAAAGAAAAGGGGAATATGTTGGTTAATTTCCCTTTAGTAGCATTGATAAACAAAAACTATTTTAAGCACAAGGTTACCAGACATTATGACATAGGGTAATTTTGCATATTTATCCTCGTCAGTCAACGGTATACTTTAAAAGCAAGCAATGAAAATTTGATCTGGCGAAATAAATAGATAGATAAAGATCATCTTAAATTATTTTGAAAATTAAAACAAAATATTAGAAAATCCTTCATTTGACATTTTGAAAAAGTGTAGATTTGTAAGATATATTTGCTGATTAAATAGACTGACATTGATATGTCTTTTTTCCGGATTGTAATAAATAAAATGCACGCAAGCATTATTTTTTTTGTGTGTAAAATTACATATTAAAGCACAAATTTTGTCGTATTTTACGCATAAAATTCCCCTTAAAGATCTAGAAAAACCGTGTTCTTTAGAAATCGATTTGATGTAACATAACTAAAGATAATAATCTTGTTTCATTTTATTTTAACGAAAGCTGTTATAACACATAAGGCGTTCACTCAAAATATACATAGCAGTAATTCCATTTGATAATAGATTAAAATACTTCAATTTACAAATTTCCCTTTCAATCTAAAAAAAATTATCTAAAATCGTATCTTTAAAAAGAATGCACGTAAAGACTTATGGAATACAATTGCTTTAATTGACAGTAACATAAATCAGAGGCAAAAAATGAGTTGATCCCGATCATTTGTTAATACAAAACAATGTATATATGCTCTCATTTTATGCTGCTTCATGATACCTTTATAAAAGAGGAACGAAAGATACCAAAGGGACAGTCAAACTCATAAATCGAAAATAAACTGACAATGCCATGGCTAAAATTGAAAAAGACAAACAGACAAACAATAGTACACATGACACAACAAAGAAAACTAAAGAATAAACAACACAAAAACCCACCAAAAACTATAAATTGCTTGTTCAAAAATCTCTAGAGAAAGAAGGGACCTTAATTGAACATATTTATTTAGAGTCCGATTTACGTAAAATAAGTTATATATGTAAAATCCTTGAAAGGAAAGCGCACGGAAAGCACATATTCAATTCATAATTGTCAGATATTGGCCTAAGTAATGCTCCATCACAGATTATCGACAAGATAATATTCAGCTTTTTTTTATGAAGCTCATTTATTTATAAATGACTAAACAATGGTAGTTCATTACTAAAATTTTGAAAAATACTTTCTCTTTTTTTTCTTTCAAATTTCTATATCAGTGAGAGCAAAATGTTTCTCTCTATTAGTGAAATATCTGTTCTCGGCAAATTATTGGTAGGAATTTTATCCTGACGTACATTTTTTTGTTTCTTATAAATTTATTTATGTGACGCCACGATCAAAGGCGACCTTGCCTGATGCCGTCACAAAGAAAGAAAAAAATTTTCTGCAAATATCTAAAAAGGAAGGTAAAATTCATTAGAAAAATAGATTCCATCATTATTACTCGTGTATTACGATATTTCTCAATTGCTAACAGTTAAATTCTAATAATAAAAAAAGCTTGGTAAAACTCGCGCTTTACATATTAGAATTTAACAATTACGACTGAAGAACTATCGTAACACACTTGTTGTAGTGGCATAATCTATTTTTCTATAATTATTTGGTCCATCTGTTATTCTTTTTTTTTTGCTTTGAAAGTAAATCTGCTGAAACCAGGGCCTGGTCTTCAATTTCTCATCGGAACTCCTGACTTTTTATAAAAACAAACCCCTGTCCCAAAAGTGTTTGTCGATTAAAATATCATTTTTACTGAATAATTCCTATTTTTTACGATAACCTCTGTGTTTGAAAAAAATTGATTGTAACCGAAATTACGAGTCTAGAAAAAAGTCAGTTTTAATTAATGTCATCATAAGTCGATTGTCTGAATTTAAAACCCCATTCAATGTGACTGTGCAAGTGCGAAACAAAGGGGGAAAGGGGGGGGGGGGGGATCGGCGGTATAAAGTACTACTGTAAATTCAGAAATTATTGCGTGCATTTATTATTGCGGATTTTGAAGAATGGACTCAAATGCGAGATTGATCATTGCGATTTCATGAAAATCTACATAAAGTTGTATGCATCATATATCAGATTTCAAGTTTTTATTATTACGAGATACTCATTCAGTCGCAATATTCGCATTAATAAATACCTCGCAATAATAAGTGAATGTGCAGTTACTAAACAAAATCCATCTTTGTTTTAAATATATAATAGTAACTTGTTCTTGTCAAGTCATAGCTAGGAAATTGCACACAACACTCATTCATCCATTTATCTTATATTATTGCAGTTTTTAAGGAATTTTCACGGATGCTGTACCGATTCAGTTAACCATAGAGTATATTTGTCTCAGAGTAGCCATATGTTCGCCATAACCTCTGTTTTTTTTGGAAATCACTTCTGTTCCAAATGTTAGTTTTTTAATCGTTAAGCATGTACAATATTCAAGATATTGTACTTTTATTTGTCATTAAAATGTTGCCCAAAAGATGGTGTTTGATTTCATCTCCCGAAGTACGAAAAGAAATTGACAACTATATACTTTGTTGAAATGGGAATCCGATTTCGATAAAATTAATAGCGTCTTTGATAAACACCGCACTCAATGTTTTTTGAAGTTTTGATATGCATCACAATAGTTATGAAAGAGAAATGTTGTGCTTAAAATATTTCCATTTAAACTATTTCGTTTTAAAAGATAGCTGTTTGCTCTCAAACATATACGGAATCATAACATCATATCATTCTTCTTGTGTAAACAATATGTTGATCTTACAATCAAGAAAAGTCAAAAAGAGTATCTTAACATTTATCTACATATTACTGAGAAGAATAAATATACATTAAATATCTGCCTAAACGGTCATACTTACGTAAACAATAATTTGATAGAGATACACATACATATGTATTCATGCAATTCATTCGTATGTGAATGTAATCTTCATTAGGAAAAAAGAGCTATCATGTATATGATGACATTGTAAATAGTATAACATGTTGTAATGTTAGTCACTCAAATGTGACGTCATTTTTGTGTTGTTTCAGAATTTCAAATATGAAGTAATTTTTGTGCCTTTTCACCTCTTCGTATGTGACGTCACTTATTTCACTTTTCGCGTTGAGGCCTTGACTATATCGGGTTTGTCTATTTTTGAGTTTGTCTTCGTAATGTATCCGGTTTTTTTTCTGTAATTAGTTAATACTTCAGTTTTATCATGTATATCTTTTATATTCATTTGATAAAATTTACTGTTTGCAATAGCATAAATTGTTCTAAATAATAAGGATGTTCTTATCCCAAGCAGAAAACCCTAGCCGTATTTGGCACAACCTTTTTTTTTTAACTTTTAATCATCAGTTCTGTATAACTTTGTACTTTTTTGACTTTCGAACTTTTAAATCTGGGCGTCAATGGTGAGTCTTGTGTGGACGAGGCGCGTTTCTGACGTATTGAATTTTAAACCTAATGCCTTTTGTTAGCTATTATTCATGTGTTTCTTTGTTTAATATGTTCTCCTATTTATTTGTATTGTAGTCCCGTAATATTATGTTGTCATTTTAATGTTATATTTAACATTGCCATTAAAGTGCGAGGTTTGGCATGCCACAAAACCAGGGTCAACCCACAATTTTTTTCTTTAAAATGTCCTGTACCAAGTCAGGAATATGGCCATTGTTATATTATAGTTCGTTTCTGTGTGTGTTACATTTTAACGTTGTGTTTCCGTTGTGTCGTTTATTTTCTCTTATTTTTGAGTGTGAATTAACATTACTATAAGACGTGTCACGGTACTTTTCTATCCCAAGTTCATGTATTTGGTTTTGATGTTATATTTGCTATTCTCGTCGGATTTTGTCTAATGCTTAGTCCGTTTCTGTTTGTGTTACATTTTAATGTTGTGTCGTTGTTCTCCTCTTATATTTAATGCGTTTCCCTCAGTTTTAGTTTGTTACCCCGATTTTGATTTTTGTCCATAGATTTACGAGTTTTTAACAGCGGTATACTACTGTTGCCTTTATTTATAGTTCTAATGAATTTTGAATATTTAATAAACTTGTACTGAGACTGATGCTATCAGCAGCTTTCTGATATATAGCTATATACATGAATAAGAAATCTGCATTTACATTTATGGAAGTATTTACAACACATTCCTTTAACATTATATGGCTATATAATTGACCCGTTTGACGATCTGCCAGCATTGACCGAGAAATATCTTAAAGAAAAGGGGAATTTAGTCGGCATTAAAATGCCAATGTATATACTTTTATTAATAGGTATACTCCCTTTCGAAGAATTCATAATCAAAATAGCTATTTTAAGCACAATGTTGCCGTACATTTATGACATAGGTTAACTATGTATATTCTTTCTCTTCTTTCAGCAATAACCGATATAATTCAAAAGTCAGCTATACAATTTTATCTGGTGGAGAAAAATTTATAGGTAAAGGTGTCATCTTAAAATATGTTAAACATTAAAAAAAAATATACGATTATTTCACTTGACATTTTTAAAAGGTGTAGTTTTGTAAGCGATATGGGCTGATCTGATAGGAATTGTAAAAAATGGAATGTAAGCATACGTTCATAATAGAATAACATTATGAGGCTGAAGATGTCGTTTCTGATATTTAAAAAAAAATATTCTAAGATAAATCATGGTTTTTTAAAATTCTATTATGTTTATAACTTTTCTAAAACTATTTGAAAGATTTTAAAAACCGTGTTCTTCAGAAATTGATTTGACCTTACATAACGGAAGATATTAATAATTTTGTTTTAGTTTCATTATAAAAAAGGACAATGTTATAACCCAATGAATGATGAAGTAACACATAAAAGAGGGACGAAAGATACCAGAGGGACAGTCAAATTTATAGATCGAAAATAAACTGACTAAAAATGAAAAAGACAAACAGGCAAATAATAGTACACAAGCCACAACATAGAAAACCAAAGACTAAGCAACACGAACCCCACCAAAAACTGGGGGTGATCGCAGGTGCTCCGGAATGGTAAGCAGATCCTACTCCACATGTGGCAACCGTCGTGTTGCCCATGCTATAACAAACCCGATAAATAGCCTAATTCGGTAGGTCACATGAAACGGGATAGGCATGGACCTAAAAAAAAAAAAACATTAATTCTATTTGATAATAGATAAAAGTTATATGAAACTTTAAAATTAAAAAAAATTAAACATATATTATATATTTTAATGGATATGTTTGATACTTAAAGAAGTGAACGTGAACTTTTTTTCGTAAACAATATCCTTTATGCTATCTAAATCTTCATAAATTACCGACATTGAACTATTGGCTTCCCAGTCATTAATTCGTCGGTACTTTCACGTATGCGGTGACTTCAACTATGCAGCCCTTCGTTATAGCTGCGGCAACCGCACAGCACAAGTATGAGTTGGAAAACCGTGAAAACAAATGATGCAACAACTGTCAAGAATAGTTTATTTAAAAATTGAGAACGCATGGAAAACAAATATCATGGCTCTTTCAATTCACTTATATGTTGCTTCTATCACATTCTCTGTTTTCATTGTTTATCATTATCACGATCCGGTAAACTTCGAAAACAACCTCTACAGTTCAACAACCACTGAATGAAAAATAATTTGTTAATAAGACGTTATAGAAATGTAATAAATTTTAAAAACGTACATTGTTTTCGTTTCTCGTTTTTTATATAGATTAAACCGTTGGTTTTCTTGTTTGGATGGTTTTACACTAGTCATTTTGGGGACCCTTAACTGCTGTTTTGGTGTGAGCTAAGGCTCCGTGTTGAAGACCTATAACGTTTACTTTTATAAATTTAGACTTGGATGGAGAGTTAATTTCGATAACATTAAAATTTTAAAAAACTCCTTTTACATGACTTTAAATATGACTTTAAATAACTAAAATTCGAAACTGTCTCATTCAATTTCAAATCAAGATAATCTTAAATCGGTTGTTCTTTCATAAGTATTGAATGCACAAAAAAGCTTATGACTGAACATTTTATTTTTACTACAAAGTACAGATGATGAAAATCACCTGGTATGGTGGGATATCATTAACTCCAATTCGCTGTCATTTTACCATCGTAGAATATTTGGAAATAAGTTTCGACAAAGATCAGTGGTTAAAGAAAAGAGATTCAACATTGTTTTTTTCAGTACTCAAACTAAAAATGTATTTTCTACAATTGCTTGGTACAGGCAACTGATTTTCTGTTTCTGTTTTGAAAGGACCTCCGGGATGTCATGGCCTATTCTTCATTTTTTTTATCAGAATTCCTGACTATATTCAACAAAACAAACAGCTAATCTATCCACTGCATTTGACAGTATAACATGCTGAAACTAATATTTCATAATAATACTCTAGAGAAACAGGTCAACTCCTACTGTAAGTTAGCTTCTATCGGGTCCGAAGTGTACACGTTTTGCACCCTTAAAACAAAAACCAATGAAAGACATTTTTAAGTGACAAAACATCCTCTAAAGGTTGAGACGCACGTGTTTCTCCTTCAATCTGTACAGAATGTATTTCAGCATTTTAATTTTTTAACAAGACCTACTCGAGACTTTTCTGTTGTGACCAAATTTACAGTTAACAAAAACTAATAGTTGTTCCTGAAGATTCCTTTCTCTTGAGAGTGAAATACTTAGATACTAAATGTCGCTTTCCCTTACAATAATTACAATCAGGTTCATTTGATTAGATCATTCTTTATACAAAATTTATTCTGGACCGTTTTGAAAGAAATTACGACATTATTTTTCGTTTTTGATTTAAATGGAAAAAAAATTGATACTACCGGAACATCTTTAAATTTTGCTTTCGTTTGAGGTATGAGGTAAAACATAATCAGTGGTTGTTGCTATCGATTCGGTAATTGTGTCTGTGGTTTGCTCACCGAGAAGGTTTTATATCCTCAAATTGCAACACTATTTTTAGCTGTCTTTAACTGTCATAATGGGTTTTATAATTTTGCTACGCCACTATCTTTAAAAGCATATTTTGTTGGCAAATTCTTCATGTTGAATTTTTTTTTACTCTCTATATCTTTATATAACTTTAGTGGTACGATAAATTTATCTTGCTTTTCCAGCAAGGACACATTTGTATAAATATGTTTTTCAAAGAAAGAATGACATTTGTCTATTTCTTGTGAGCAGCAAATCAATTTAACATATATTTTCTGACAAAACATGTATGTGGTGTAATGTCATGAAAACCATAATCTGGTTATATGACATTCTTTCGTCACTGGTCTTCTCTTGTACTTGCGCTGTAAGGGAACTTAGTTCTAAGGAGAGGTCGAAGTTAAGATCACTGTATACACGAAAATATCTGCTAATTATTGTATAGAAGGACAATAATTTAATAGCAGTACATGTATGAAGATTTCTTCGATAATATAAATGATTGACTTTTACAAAGGAAGTTGACGTACAAAATTGTTTTATGATAAAACTTAGCCATTCAAGCATATAAAACATATTCAACTGGTTTTTCCATTTGAAGTGTCATATGAATTAAATGTTTTCAAGAATGATCAACGATACTTAAAATACTACAATGCAATGATCAAACTTGTTTGTACTATACAGATTTAATGTTTATGATATTTCCATTATTTTATATTACAAATCTAAAAGGCTCAGTTTATTCCTATTTGTAGAAGATTGAAACGACAGTTACTAAGAAAATGAACCTAAAAATAGTAATTTAACAGTTCCATATGATTGAACATAAACAAGTTCCTGTGTACATCGTACTTTGATTTGGTTTTTAACATCATGAAAAGTGTTTCAAATTTCAAAGACACGCCTTATAAAAAAGAGAAATCCTACTAGTTTAACATAAGAGAAGAACGTCTTATTTCAAAAGGTAAGTTTTTTTTTTAACTTCACTGTGATGTTTTAAAACATAAAGTTAAGGACATTTAAATATATTTGATAAAACATTAAAAAATCAAAGGTGTAAATGACCTAGTATTATCTTTTAGATTGTCTTTCCAAATACAGTAAGATTTAGGTGATGCATTGAAGTTGATGCTAGCTACGTAATAATTTAAGTCGGGGATGCATATCATACGTTTGACCATCTTGATAAAAGAGTTGAAAATTTCGTTCGATATTTTCCATGGCACAAGGACATTTTTACGTAATTTCATAAATAAAATATCGATATGAGAAAATAAGATCAATATCCCCAATCCCTCTATTTTCACCCAAAGATAACTTATCCCCGTAATTTAATTCGTTGAATAAAAGTGAGAATCGTGAAAGAAACCAGTCATATGAAAAGGTACTAAATGTATTCAAAATGCGTTTCGCATATCCATCAGACTTACTATGAGCGCTCAATGAAAGAAATTTTAAGGCGTTTATTTATATGATCACTTTTGGTTACAGAGCTCCTAACGTTTCGAGGATTTCATACATTCCTGTATTTCAAATGTTTTGGTTTGAACTTTTCTGGAGGTTAATCCAGAAAAAAATAAATAGAAAAATAGTTTTTCAATAAGCGAATCTGCTATGGTGGGTTTCCTGTTGTTTTTTTTTTTTGGTTGATAGGCATATTCAACGTACATCTATTTATATGCCTTATGGTCATTGTGGCAATGCCTAGTCTAATGAGTGAAGTATAGAAGATTTAGTCAACACACCGATTTTGTCTTCCGAAAGCCCAAGAACAACAACTTTAGTATTTAATCGAAAACATATTAATTTGATAAAAAAAAAAAAGGATTTCGAAATTTCTATTTTGTCCCAAAAATATTTAAACTTTTGAGGCTGTCATGTCATTAAGATATCAAATGACCAACATATATATTTGTTGTTGTTAAAACATAACGAATTTGGAGTTGATGACGATGATAATCAACCAAATATGATATGTCAGATATCAGTCTTATGATTAACAATTATTATACAGTCAAGACTCTAGAATGCCATTTAAACACAAAAGATCTTTATGCTAATCTAAATTACCGTCATTTTTTAAATGTAGTGATTTGTCTTTTTGCAAGGAGAAATACACTAACGCATCAAAACAGTAATGGCTGCTGCACCAAGTCAACCGACGGTAAGTTTTTATTTTGGGTGTTTGTTTAATGACAAATAATATTGGTTATTCGTCTAACATGTCTAATCATTATTATCTGATTTATATGTTATGTTATAAATGAACACAACAGTTGTTAACCAACATTGACCAATGTACACAACACTTGAAAGAAAAACACAAGACAAAATTACTAAAATCAAACGAAGGTAATTGACAGTCTATGGAAATGTTTTCTAAATTTGTAAATCTATTATTAACAATATCAATGCAAAAAAGCATTTTATTTAAAAAAATACCTTTTTCAACTGCAATAACAGGGTGTGGGTCGATTTTATAAATCAGACCAAGACAGTTATCAGAGTTCTGTTAAAATACAAATATTGCAATACTTATTATCTAAGCATTCTGAGGTAGATAATTAATTTTATGTATTTTATTGTGAAGGTGTATGAGCCTTCCGATGCCCAATATGGTCTATTTTACTGGATACACCTGAGTGGGAAAGCATTGGATAACTGCAATACTGTCCAAAACATAGTTAAGAGTTGCTCACGGATACAACACACAGCACAAAGAGTAGAAGATCCGACTGGTCTAAAAGTTGGTGTTGGGTTTGGAAAAAAGTTTCTGAAAAAAATTACAGAGGTGGGTATTTGTGCTTAAAAGACGGTTCTTTATAATAAACTTATAATACTTAGAAACCGGACAAAACTGTACATTTTCCGTTATCATGTGGCTGCATAACTTCCTTAAATGATTGTGTTGACTATAGATATAGGAAGATGTGGTGTGAGTGCCAATGAGACAACTCTCCATACAAATAACAATTTAAAAAGTAAACCATTATAGGTTAAAGTACGGCCTTCAACACGGAGCCTTAGCTCACACCGAACAACAAGCTACTATGCATTTTTATATAAATAAGGCCGTTAGTTTTCTCGTTTGAATTGTTTTTTTGTCATTTCGGGGCCTTTTATAATTGACTATGTGGTATGACATTTGCTCATTGTTGAAGGCCTACGGTGACCTATAGTTGTTAATTTTTGTGTCATTTTGGTCTCTTGTGGAGAGTTGTCTCATTGGCAATCATACCACATGTTCTTTTTGTTTTTTTATATATATATGAGTTATAAAACTAAGTACTTGTAAATATGAATTTACTGGTTAAAATCCCTGTTAATTCAGTGACTAATTTACAGAGAGACTCTGCCAACTGTTGTATATATAGTAATTTATAGTTACAGCAAAGAAAAGTGCAATTCAGATATTTTAAGAGAAAACAAAAAGCTTGACTAATATTAGTATGTAACAAAAGCCTTTCTTCTATTGATAAATACAAATGACTCTAATAGTATCATATGATATAAAAATAAGGAGTTTTGATATGAGATTACTATCCTACAGAGTTATTATGAAGTGACAAAAAGCAATTATATGCAACCTTACCACCTTCAAACATGCACAAAACATATATATCGAAAAGTCGGCATTAAAAGTCACCGACATAAAAAAATTTAAGAAACCTCAAATGAGAAAACTAAATCCTGATTTATAACAAACAAATACGACAGGCATGCAACACTGACCACCACTTGGATAACATGTTTGTGATCGCTCAACAATCTTAATAACATGGGACAGTGGTGTAACAGCACAGCATATGAACAAAATGTAAAAATCAGTAACAATACGTTCAACCTAAAATATCAATGATAGGCACAAAAATAACTGAAATAAAAAATCAAAAGACACAAACCATCGATATAAGAGTACTCGAAAGTACTGAAAAGCTAATTCAAAGCAAAACACAACTGATGAATAAATTATGTTCTCTAAGACAAAAGAATCAATTAGTATATATCCCACAGATTGAATGAACATACGTCATTAACAGTCTGGTAAACGCATTACTTGTGCAGTTCCAAAATAAAAGTAAACAGTAATGTGCATGTTAAGCAATATATATTTAGTTATTTTTTTAAATCAGGAACAAAATTAATTTTAGTACAAACAAACAAAAGAACGATCAGAAGGCTTAATAAGCCTCAAAATGAACATTCGTTTAAAGTGTAAGATTTCGCCAAACAAAACTGAAGGAGCAAATTATTGAGTATGATTATATATTACATGTCAATTTCAGATTTTGAAAAGAAAACAAGATTTACAGGGTTTACGGGAAAACTTTATGCTACATGCGGGAAAAGTTGAGTATCAAGATTGGAAGATAGGAAAGAAGACTGTTTTACCCAGCAAAGGTAATTTTATGAAAAGAAATGAATTAATCTTTGACAAAAGACTTTGTATTGATAGCTAATAAATAAGATGTAAATGTATTAATCGCTAAGATATAAGACGTTTATGGGACAACTTTTTTGATCTTTTGGTCTTCGATGCTGTTCGACTTTGTGCTTGTTTCGGCTTTCAAACTTTTGTATCTGGGCGTCACTGGTGGATCTTGTGTGGATAAAATGCACTTCTGACGTATTAAAATTGTTGCCTTTTGTTGGCTGTTGTTCGTGTGTTTCTTTGTCAATTGTATTCTCCAATTTATTTATATTGTAGTCCTGTGGTGTTGAGTTGTCCTTTTAATGTTATATTTCACATGGCTATAAAAGGGGAGATTTGGCATGCCACAAAACCAGGTTCAACCCGCCATTTTTTTCTTTAAAAATGTCCTGTACCAAGTCAGAAATATGGCCATTGTTATATTATAGTTCGTTTCTGTATGTGTTACATTTTAACGTTGCGTCGTTTGTTTTCTCTTAATTTTGAGTGTAAATTCACATTGCGATAAGACGTGTCACGGTACTTGTCTATCCCAAATTCATGTATTTGGTTTTGTTGTTATATTTGTTTTTCTCGTGGGATTTTGTCTGATGCTTGGTTTTTGTTACATTGCATTGTTGTGTCGTTGTTCTCCTCTTATATTTAATGCGTTTCCCTCAGTTTTAGTTTGTTACCCCGATTTTGTTTTTTGTCCATGGATTTATGAGTTTGAACAGCGGTATACTACTGTTGCCTTTATTTATGGATTAATCGCTACGATATAAGACGTAAATCAATTTTTTTAATCGCTAAGATATAAGATTTAAATGTATTTGTTGTAAAAACATAAGTTGTAGATGTATTTATCGCGGCGACAAAAGACGTAAGTGTAGTATTCTCTGACATCAGACGTAATCGATATGACATTAGATATAGGACATAGAAGTTCTTTAAATAGCAGTATACACAAGACATTCATAAAACTGAAAAAAAGAGTTTATATCATTCATACATATCACTTAATAGTCCAATTTTGAAATTATGTTTTAACAGTATCATACTAGTTTTGTAATTTAAACAGTGACACAACTATGGTATAAAACAAATATTAGAAGTATAAAAAAATAATAAAAGTTTTTTTTGTGTTTTCAAAGTGCTAAATCTTTTAATTGCATTACTACATTTTGGGAAAAAATGATACTGTCGAAGCTTCTTTACCAGATATATTTCCGTATACTATAGAAGTTCATATATATTTGTATATTTTATTCGTATTGTTTCCCTAATTTTCTTTCATGATTTTCAGATTGTGCTTTTTGTCTATTTGGCAGGATCTGAAACCTAAAAAAAGTAAAATAAAAAAAATACTGAACTTCGAGGAAAATTCAATCGGAAAGTCCCTAATCACATTGCATATAGAAAATGGTGGTATAAACCTGGTTTTATAGCGCTAAACCTCTCGCTTTTACGACAGTAACATTACATTTTTGTGCTGATGTTTTTTGTAGATTTAAATATAGTTTAACAGCATTATATGTCTCTCATTCAATTTAACACTATGTTCTTTATCCTAATTAGGTGGCGACATATTTGTCCATGCAAAAGGAAACAATGTCGGCACTCTATACGAGTTTCAACACGTGTTCTTCAATACCCTTCCACATAAAAGTGTTGATCCCGAAAAATCAAGCATAACACGAGGATTTAAATTTCAGCATCATCGAGATATTTCTGGTTATATGGACGGTGAGTACAAACTCTATAAATAAAATAAATAAATATATAATTTTTCTTTTAAAAGGATAATCCAATTAGTTAAAACTAATCTTTCTGAAAGTCCTCAGTTTAGTTTGTCAGATATGAGATCATGATATGATAAGTAATTATAAGTAAGCCAGTCTTATTATAGCATGAACATTGCTGGTAGGGTTGCATTCACTAAGGTGAACAATATTCAATCTTAAATATTGTGTTCCTTTAAACACTAAATTTCTGTTTTCATACTCCTTTTGTTTTCTTTTTTGATTGTCATGATACATGTTATACGTTTAAAAAGAAAGTAAAATCCAGAAAAGTGTTTAGAACGCACAGAATCATGGAAATTTTGTATCATTATCTTTTCAAACATTTTGGCATGTCTATTTTTCTACCATACGTTTTCTGATTCCTTAGGAATTGCAAATCCTTCTACAATAGACGATCAACGAAATGCGGCTGTTTTGAGTAAAACTGGTGGAAGCTTTGTTGTAAGTACTGATTTATTCCTTATACGTATATAAAATGTGAAGCTTATACAAATGGAGACAAATACGAAATACAATAGAAAACTATATGTCGCCGACATTAGGCAATATCATAGAGATAATACAAAAAGACACAAAAAAAAACTTTGTGCAAAAAATAGTAATATTTTCAGCTAAACCTAGATTGAATTTGGATGCTCAGAAATGGGCTCGGTTCCTTTAGCTAAGTCTGTTTACTGATTGTGTTGCATTGTCGTTCATTTTCTGTTGCACTTCAGTGTTTCCGTTGTTTCGATGTTTTCTTTTTATTGTTGAAGTGTTTACCTCAGTTTTCAGTAACCCAGATTTGTTTTCTTTCGATAGAGTTATGACTTTCAAACAGCGGTAAACTACTGTTGTCTTTATAAGTCAGAGATATATATGTATATATATATATGTAAGCTATCATGACAAAAACGTGTGAATATAAAAAAGAAGATGTGGTAAGATTGCCAATGAAACAACTGTCCACAAGAGACCAAAATGACACAGAAATTAACAACTATAGGTCACCGTACGAACTTCAATAATGAGCAAAGCCCATACCACATAGTCAGCTATAAAAGTCCCCGAAATGACAAAGTAAAACATTTCAAACGAGAAACACTAACGGCCTAATTTATGTACAAAAAAGGAACGAAAAACAAATAGGTAACACTTAAACAAACGACAACCACTGAATTACAGGATCCTGACTTGGGATAGGCACATCCATACAGAATGTGGAGGGGTAAATCATGTTAGTGGGATCACAATCATTCCCTAACCTGGGATAGTGGTATAACAGTACAACATAAGAACTACTGTGGAATCATTTAATTTCGTGGGTACCAATTTTCGTGGATTAAAGAAAACTTACATGTTCGTGGATATTTGATTTCGTGGTTTTGCCGTAGTCTCTATACAAGCCTATAGAAAATTTGTCATTCGTTGAACATTTAATTTCGTGGTTTACCTTGACCCACGAAATCCACGAAAATTGGTATCCAACGAATATTAATGAATCCACAGTAACTATAAAAATCAGTTGAAAAAGGATTAACTCATCAGTTGGATAGAAATACAAGTGGATGTGGCCGGGTATTGGTACATCCCAACAACACAACGACACTAGGTACAGATCCGAGAGAACTCGCAGTTATAAACTGACAGCTAGTTCAAAGCCACTAACAAGTAATAAAAAATCATGCATCTAAAACTAAATTATCAATCCGACAAATCCAACATCCATTTAGTTTAGTGTAACGACGTCATAAACAGTCAGAGGAAAAAACATAAGCGTTTTGATGCTTCGTTGTTAAATATGTTAAAGGGAAAATAACCATCTTATTGCAAAAAAACATCAAAATCAACCATCAACACGTATTACACAATGCCAACCCTCTCATTTTAGTTTACCAAAATTGTCTAGTTAGTTTGTTGATGCGTATTTGAATACATTTACGGAATTTAAGGTTTTTGAAGATTTTGTACGTTGTATTTGATTGTTTTTCCAAGTGTTTTGGAGCGCAACTTGTAAAACTTATGTAGACTTTTGGTGCACCCATTTATAAGCTTAGTATCTTTGGTGAGCGTTTAAAACCACTTGGCCATTGACACGACCAGTGGTAGAGGCTTCATCTTCGCGTGTATCTTCAGTTCAATAGTAGGAACTTCAGGGTAGACATAAAATGAGCGGCAAAAAACACTCAAGTGAGTCCATCAAAACTGGGACAGTGGTGTAACATCACAACATAGCCAAAAGGATCTAAACTCTTCAGATCGGCACAAAGCAGATAAACAAGTAACCAAAACACAGGCAAGACGTGGAGGGGTACTAATAAATGACCCCAAGGAACAAGTTCATATCTCAGAATTACTGACAGCTAGTTAAAAACTTACATCAACTTATTGAAATATTATTGGCTATGACTTAAACTTATTTAGCTAGTTAGATAGTGCAGTAAGTTGACAATTACTTATTCAATTCTATTTTAATATTCTTGTATTGTATTTGTTATAAAATACATCAAATAACATTATTACAAACCTAATTAGTTCTAAGTTTACCTGTGACGTCACTTTTTGTAGCGATGATACATCGGTGGGACACATAGTTTGTAATTTTATAAGGTGTTTTTGTGTACTGTCCTTTTTTAATTATTATTAGTATGCACAGTTATTCTGTGATACTGTAAAAATGTACTGTTATATTATTTATTTATTTATTTCTATGTCCCGAGCGTTTGGCTTTTATTTGTACTGTATTTTTGTCATGTAATGTTGTCATTGTAGCAGTATAGTTAACATTGCCATAAAGCGCGAGGTTTGACAAGTAACAACACCAGGTTTAACCAATCAATTTTCTGAAAATGTCCTATATCAAGTCAGGAATATGGCAGTTGTTATCTAATAGTTCGTTTCTATGTATATATGTTGCAATGTCGTTTGTTTTTTGTTCCACTTCAAAGTTTCTGTTGTTTCGTTGTTTTCCACTTATAGTGCTTCCCTCGGTTTAAGTTTGAAACCGGGTTTTGTTTTCTCTCAATCGGTTTATGACTTTGAAACAGCGATATACTACTGTTGCCTTAATTAAGCAAATTTTCTAGAATAATTTTCTGGTAACAACCTTTTTGAAATTTGAGGTTCTCATTGCTCTTCAACTTTGTAGCCATGGCGTTGTCAGTTTGTTTTAGATTTATGAGTTTGACTGTCCCTTTGGTATGTTTCGTCCCTCTTTTTGTACTTCTTTGGCTGTATAACTTTTTTATCTGAGCGTCACTGATGAGTCTGATGTACACGAAACGCGCGTGTGGCGTATTAAATTAAAATCCTTGTACCTTTGATAGCCTTTTACACAACTGGGTCGATGCTACTGCTTGTGGACGTTTCACCAGCCCAGTAGTCAGCACTTCGGTGTTGACATAAATATCAATTATGTGGTCATTTCTTTTAACTTCCTGTTTACAAAAGTATAAATTTTTCGAAATACTAAGGATTTTCTTATCCCAGGCATAGATTATGGTAGCTGTATTTGGCACAACCTTTTTAAATTTGGATTCTCAATGCTCTTCAACTTTGTACTTGTTTGGCTTCATAACTTTTTTTTTATCTGAGCGTCACTGATGAGTCTTATGTACACGAAACGCGCGTGTGGCGTATTAAATTAGAATCCTTGTACCTTTGATAGCTTTTTACACCACTGGGCCAATGCTACTGCTGGTGGACGTTTTGTCCCCGAGGGTATCACCAGCCCAGTAGTCAGTACTTCGGAGTTGACATGAATATCAATTATATGGTCATTTTTTAAAATTTAACCCGGGCATTTTACCTTAGCTGTATTTGGCACAAATTTTTGAATTTTTAGTTCCCAATGCTCTTCAACTTTGTACTTGTGTGGCTTTATAACTTTTTTTATTTGAGCGTAACTGATGAGTCTTTTGTAGATGAAACGCGCGTCTGGTGTATTAAATTATAAGCCTGGTACCTTTGATAGCCTTTTTCTATTTTTTAGGCTTTTTAACTTTGTTATTGATTTGACCTTCCAACTATGCTAATTCGAACTTCACTAATGACTCTTACCGGGATGAAATGACTACAGACATACCAAATTATTTTTAACTTTTTTATGTTTAGAGGTAGTTTGCTGATACTTGATGTGTAAATGTTTAATGATTGGTTATATCATAAGATTCATTCCTTGCGACCTTCTCGCCGATCCAATTATTGAGATTGTCTTGTCAGTTTTCAATTTTTATTGACAACATTTGTATCAATGATTTTTCTTTACATATTTAATGTGTAACTCTATAATCAGAAGTTTCATATTTTAAATTAGTTTTAATATGGTTAACTTTTTTGACCAAAATATTAAATCTGAATATAAATAGGATGAAAAACCTCAAAAGATTTTAATTGGAAACAAAAAAATAATAAATGACGTTATTGTGCTTTTAATCAGCATTTTCGTCCAATTTTTATAATAATTTGGGCTAATAAATTTAAAATTTACGAAAATGTCATGAGTAAACTTTTTGTTAAAGATCACACAGAAATGGGCTCACAGAATGGATACAGTAAAAGTAGAAAGACCGGATGATACTATCGGTGAGTTTTTGAAATTGTAACTCATTAAGTTTTTTCCGTGTGCATCAAGGAATTAATGTCACACGGCATTTAAAATTTTGATCTAAAAAAAATCACGGCCATTTATTTCAAAAGTAAGTTTATTTAAACCAAAATTTCCTGTTTCGCTGCATTTGTGACTCGTGATGTTTTTGTCGTGAGAAGTTTTATTGACGCTTCCGATTAAACAAATAATTAAAAATCCAACGATAATTCTCTATTCAGAATTTAAGCAACTGAATGTGATCCTCCTTTTCCTCCTCCTTCTTATCCATAAAGATTTTGTAACTTTAGAACATTCTGAAATCGAGGCACCTCTAGCTCTTAGATTAAAATAGATATTGTTTTTTGGATGTGTGTAAGTTGTATTATTCATAGTGATATTTCAATTTATATCATAAATGATAACTTATGTATATCTTTTTAAGTTGATCAACAGAATCAATGGATTGGACGCAAAAGAGAAAATGGAAGGTTGTTAGAGGATATACAACCTAGAGCTCATGTTAACTTAATGAGAAAAGGTAGAAGAATACATTTGCAATATACCGTTTTAAAAAAGAATACGAACTTGTCAAATAGACAGCCTTTCCATTGAGTTGCAGAAAACAAATTCTCGAGGTCACTATTCTGTCATTGTTTCCTAAATATGATTATAACGGCCAGTTAGGTGTACCTATTTTGTTTTACTATTGTATCAAAAGAAAGTGTATACTTTTGGTAAATCATACTTCGTCGAATATTCAAATCGTTATTATATATATTGCATAATTCTGTTCTTCATGCATGATAACTAAAGCTTTAGAACAATTTCCACAGTGCATGAATGTAAGTCTTAAATCGCAATTTTGATCTGATCATTATCTAAAAAGTGAGAATCAAGTTTATTAAATAATGAGATGCAGTACGTCAGCCAATAAAACAGCTATACAAATAAATGACGTAGATGCTAGCAACTAAATGTAACCGTATGCTTCGTGTTGTAGACTTCGTTGTTTCTTTGCTTTTGAGAGTGTGTGTGTGTGTGTGTGTGTGTGTGTGTGTTTTGATGTTGACAAGCGTGTACTGTCATGGATTGATACCACATATCCTTTTTTCTATTATGAAAGTCTTTAAAATGAAAAGAAAAACAAATAAAAAAGAGCCTGTTTGAATTACAATAAAAAACCAATGCAAAACATAGATTTAAAAGCAACAAACGACTACGATTAAACTACAAGCTATTGATTGGGTCAGGCACATACATAATGTAGTGAGATACATAAGATATGATTGACTGCAGTATGAATGCAAATACGACAGCTGTCAAATTCAGACCAAATGAAAAAAAAATTATAAAAAAAAACTGGCCATCGTACAACCTTTAATCATGAGCATGAGGAATTACGAGATATATATTAGGTGCATACAGAATGTGGTATGGTTAAAAGTCTCTTCTCTTTATATCGATACAAAGCACAAAAAACAACTAGCAAAAACATAAAAGACACAAGTTCTTATCTGAGAGTACACGATATATTAATGTGTACAAACTTTTTAACTTTACCTGTAGATTTTATTGCACACACAATTAATATTATGGTGCTTTTATATCTTAGTTCAAGAAGGAGAAGGGAGTGCACAAATAGTGAGGCAATCTCTTCCATTCGCTGAAGAAAACGGTCACTCAGGATTGTTTTTCCTTGCGTACGCAAACAATACAGACGTGTTTGAAAGGATGTTAGCAGAAATGACAAATGGAGAAGGTGATATGCTGTTTGGTCTTTCGGCTAATACAAGTGGAACATATTGGTATTTTCCTGGGATGACAGAACTGGAGAATCTGTATAAGAATATTTGATAAAGCTGTATATTATTATTGTTGTTCATATTCTATATTCTATTTTTGTGCTGATTATATCCAACTTTATGTTATTAATTATGCGGCAATGCTAGTTCTTTTATTGTAGATTTTAATTTTATCGTATGTAATCAAGAGGGGGGATAGGACCTTTATCGGGACTCCGGGATCGGGTGTTTTTAAGCTCGGGATTTCGGGATTGACCCTTTCGGGATCTGGGAATCCTTTTTTTCGGATTTCGGGATGTCGGGATTTGCTTTATTTAAATTCGGGACCTCGGGATTTCGTTTTTTCAAGTCCGGGATTTCGGGATCAAGACCCCTCCTATCCCCCCTCAATCAACTATGCCATACATATACCATAAGCATAGATATGCTATCCTACGTACTATTGTATTCGATCAAATTGTGAAACTAACATTTTTACAGGGTGTGCATGATCTTAATTTCAAAGTCTATATTCAATATAATTTTGATTTTGCTTATTTTTGCTGAATGAGATTTTGAATAAAATAATATAATAAAAGAAATGTGTTTTTAAGACAAAAACTGCAGTTAAATCTACCATTTTCCACATAAGGAAATGCTTGTACCAAGTCAGGAATATTACAGTTGTTCTCCATTAGTTTGATATGTTTTTGCTTTTGATTTCGCTTTTAACAAAGGCAATTTCCGTTTAAAATTTTCATTGGAGTTCGGTATTTGTGTTATTTTATCTTTTATCATTCTTAATGTATGTTCTTATGAGATCAATTTCTCTAATGAGTTCAGCACTTCTTGATTTTGTGTATTATTTAACAACAAAGTTTTATATATATATTGATTTTTTTATATGTTTTACCGTAAAATTGAAGAGCTAATTATAAAAAAAAGACTTATTAGATCAACGAAACATATATTCAAAAGACTCATCAATGACGCTCGAATGAAAAATATTAAAATGGACAAAACAAAGTACGAGTTTGACCAGAAATTCCTAAAAATTTGCCAAATACAGCTAAGAGCTAACAACCCCACCAGAGAGCAAATAACAACCGAAGTCCACAAATGGGTCTTCAACGTAGCGAGAAAATCCTGCATCCGAAGGTGGTTTTCAGCTGGCCCTTAAAAATATGTGTACTAGTCCAGTACAAATGGACGTCACACGTAACTCCAAGACATGTACATTTGAATTATTGAAATATTTTAAGGCTTTTTTTCCTCAGGAAAAGATTACCGCAGCTGTATTAGGCAAAAGTTTTTCGAATTTTGGTCTTCAATGCTCTTCAATTTCGTACTTTATTTGGCCTTTTAAACTTTTTTGGATTCGAGCGTCACTGATGAGTCTTTTGGAGACGAAACGCGCGTCTAGCGTTAATCCAAAATTTAATCCTGGTATCTATGATGAGTTTATCTAGCTAATGTAGAACAACGAAACACAAAGCAGCATGTATAGTTCCATATCATGTAGGCTGGTTGATATAAAATTATTGTAAAACATGAATTATGTGTTGGTTTAAAAGAGGGACGAATATGGCACGCCGTTATTATATTTATTCAATTTCGAGATATCTTATTTAGTTAAATAAGATATCTTATAAACTAATTGAGATATCTTATAAACTTTTATAGATATCTTATATATTAATTGAGATATCTGATTTATTAAATAAGATATCTTATTAAAATGTTTATAAAGATATCTTATTAAATATATAAGATATCTTATTTAAAATATAAGATATCTCTATTAATTTATAAGATATCTTATTTACTTAATAAGATATCTCCATAAGTTAATAAGATATCTCTATTAGTTTACAAGATATCTCTATTAATTAATAAGATATCTCTATTAGTTTATAAGATATCTCTATTAATTAATAAGATATCTTATAAAGTTTGTATTTAAAAGATATCTTTATAAAGAAGTAAGATATCTTATATACTTTATAAGATATCTTATTAATTAATAGAGATATCTTATTAACTTATAGAGATATCTTATAAACTTATAGAGATATCTTATAAACTAATAGAGATATCTTATAAACTTTTAGAGATATCTTATTAACTTATAGAGATATCTTATTAACTTATAGAGATATCTTATAAACTAATAGAGATATATTATAAACTTTTAGAGATATCTTATTAACTTATAGAGATATCTTATTTAATTGGTTATAAAGATATCTCTATTAGTTTATAAGATATCTCTATTAATTAGTAAGATATCTCTATTGATTAATAAGATATCTTATAAAGTATGTATTTAAAAGATATCTTTATAAAGAAGTAAGATATCTTATATACTTTATAAGATATCTTATTAATTAATAGAGATATCTTATTAACTTATAGAGATATCTTATAAACTAATAGAGATATCTTATTTACTTTCAAATTAAATAAGATATCTTATAAAAATTAAAGATATCTTAATACTTAATAAGATATCTTGTTAAATAAATAAGATATCTTCAAATTTGAATAAATATAAAAACGGCGTGCCATAGACGAAAGATACGTAAGGGACAGTCAAACTCTTAAATATAAAATAAACTGACAACGCTATGA
This sequence comes from Mytilus edulis, assembly GCF_963676685.1. Taxonomy (NCBI): domain Eukaryota; kingdom Metazoa; phylum Mollusca; class Bivalvia; order Mytilida; family Mytilidae; genus Mytilus; species Mytilus edulis. The sequence goes on along the minus strand of NC_092350.1, from coordinate 79,209,061 downwards.
CTAAAAATGAAAAATACAAACAGACAAACAATAGTACACGTGACACAACATAGAAAACTAAAGAATAAACAACACGAACCCCACCAAAAACTAGGGGTGATCTCAGGTGCTCCGGAAGGGTAAGCAGATCCTGCTCCACATGTTGCACCGGTCGTGTTGCTTATTTGATAACAAATTCGGTAAAGAGTCTAATTTGGTAGATCGTATAAGAATTACGGTTATAAACTGAACAGTTAAGTTTAAGTGAGCTTCAAGGTATAGTGTATAGTAGCTGCGAGTCTCTTAAATCGGTTCCTTTTTAGCTCACCTGGCCCAAAGGGCCAGGTGAGCTTTTCTCATCACTTTGCGTCCGGCGTCCGTCGTCCGGCGTTAGCTTTTACAAAAATCTTCTCCTCTGAAACTACTGGGGCCAAATCAAACCAAACTTGGCCACAATCATCATTTGGGTATCTAGTTTAAAAAATGTGTGGCGTGACCCGGTCAACCAACCAAGATGGCCGCCACGGCTAAACATAGAACATAGGGGTAAAATGCAGTTTTTGGCTTATAACTCAAAAACCAAAGCATTTAGAGCAAATCTGACTGGGGTAAAAATGTTTATCAGGTCAAGTTCTATCTGCCCTGAAATTTTCAGATGAATCGGTCAATCGGTTGTTGGGTTGCTGCCCCTGAATTGGTAATTTTGAGGAAATTTTGCTGTTTTTGGTTATTATCTTGAATATTATTATAGATAGAGATAAACTGTAAACAGCAATAATGTTCAGCAAAGTTAGATTTACAAATAAGTCAACATGACCAAAATAGTCAGTTGACCCGTTTAGGAGTTATTGCCCTTTATAGTCAATTTTTTACCATTTTTCGTAAATTAAAGTAATCTTTTACAAAAATCTTCTCCTCTGAAACTACTGTGCCTAATTAATCCAAACATGGCTACAATCATCTTTGGGGTATCTAGTTTAAAAAAATGTGTGGCGTGACCTGGTCAACCAACAAAGATGGCCGCCACGGCTAAAAATAAAACATAGGGGTAAAATGCAGTTTTTGGCTTATAACTCAAAAACCAAAGCATTTTGAGGAAATCTGACAGGGTTGAAAATGTTTATCAGGTCAAGATCTATCTGCCCTGAAATTTTCAGATGAATCGGTCAATCGGTTGTTGGGTTGCTGCCCCTGAATTGGTAATTTTGAGGAAATTTTGCTGTTTTTGGTTATTATCTTGAATATTATTATAGATAGAGATAAACTGTAAACAGCAATAATGTTCAGCAAAGTAAGATCTACAAATAAGTCAACATGACCAAAATGGTCAGTTGACCCGTTTAGGAGTTATTGCTCTTTATAGTCAATTTTTTACCATTTTTCGTAAATTAAAGTAATCTTTTACAAAAATCTTCTCCTCTGAAACTACTGGGCCAAATTAATCCAAACTTGGCCACAATCATCTTTGGGGTATCTAGTTTAAAAAATGTGTGGCGTGACCTGGTCAACCAACTAAGATGGACGCCACAGCTAAAAATAGAACATAGGGGTAAAATGCAGTTTTTGGCTTATAACTCAAAAACCAAAGCATTTTGAGGAAGTCTGACGGGATAAAAATGTTTATCAGGTCTAGATCTATCTGCCCTGAAATTTTCAGTTGAATCAATCAACCCGTTGTTGGGTTGCTGCCCCTGAATTGGTAATTTTGAGGAAATTTTGCTGTTTTTGGTTATTATCTTGAATATTATTATAGATAGATCTGTAAGTGTTGAGTTTTTTGCATTGTCAAAAGGGGGACGGATCTGATTATTCAAATGATGGTACCAGCTTTGACCACATAACATCCCAACGACAGTCTATACTTCCATACCGATCATATAAAACATAAGTCATAAGGTTTAAGACGGTCCTATCTGTCTTGCGACCTGACATGTCTTTTTTTTTATCGGAATGCAGACATTTACTTGTCTTTTGGTCTTGTTTAGGCATGGCGTTTTCGGTTTATTTCCTACTACTGAGTTTTAATGTCCTTATGATGTCTCTTGTTTACAATGACTTTTCTTGCCCATTATGACTTAGATAATTTGAGTACACTATTGCTGATATTTCCATATTTTATTTAGTTTCCGTCCGATACTGTGGATTCATTTATTTTCGTGGAATGCTTAAAACGTGCATATTCGTGAATATTTAATTTTGTTGTCTTGTCGATCTCTATATACAAAGCATATTGAAATCATGTTATTCGTTGAACGTTTGAATTTGTGTACCTACGAAACCCACGAAAATTAGTATCCAACGAATAATAATAAATAATAGGATAACTATATTTTGTATGTTGGTATCTTTCATGTTACACTTTTTGTTTTGGTGTGTTTTTTCTAATACTGTATGCAACAGGTCACCTATATTTAGTGTATGAAAGTATTTTACGATGTACATCTACGTTTGGCATGATTTCAGATGTCAGGTGCCCCGGAAGGGTAAGCAGATCCTACTCCACATGTGGCATCCGTCATATTGCTCATGTAATAGTAAAAACTGGTAATAACTCTAATACGGTGGGTCATATTCTTATAAAAGGGAACGAGATTGTTGTTACGATATTTGGAACATATCCTCTATCATCTGTGAAACGGAGATAACATAACGGTCAACCAACGCATGATGTAGTCCGTAAACATTTTGAAGGTAAGTTGAAATCATGTATTTTACCGTAAAATCTTGTTTTTAAAAGTCTGGTCTGTCAGTTCAAGTTGTAGATAAAATGTACCTTGGTAATTTTATGTTAGAATTTCAATATCAATATCAAATATAACAGTCAAAATAAGAGTATTGTCAATTATTTGACGGGCTGTAAAGTCAAACTATAAACTTGTATAAAACGATGTATGGTGCAAACGTCATAAGACGGAAAACTCACAACACAAAAAAAAACTAATGAAGACAAAGAGGTTATTTCCACGGTTTACCTCAATGATTAAGCACACATAACATATATCAGGCTCTTAATTGCAATAATTATCCTTGTCTTTGGTCCAGATGGGTTGTAAAATATGCATGCAAACAAATACAGTAATGGAGCACCTCAGATCATCCTCAGTTTTTGGTAAGTTGTGTTTAATGTACTATTGTTTGTCTGTTTGTCCTTTTCTTTTTTAGACATGCTGTTGTCAGTTTATTTTCGATTTATAAGTTTGAATGTCTCTCTGGCATCCTTCGCCTCTCTTTGAGATGCACAAAAAAGATATCAGTTAATACACTAAAGCGAGAAATTTATTTTGGAAATACAACGCCAAACATACTAAGGATGTTATCAAAAGACATTAATAAAATTAAAGTATAATCACACTAATTATGATAAACCATGATCAGGATGGTCTATCATTTATTTTAATTATAGTTTTTAGCTTTATAGAATCTTTGGACTGTCTTTAATGCAATAATTTTTGATATTATGTTGAAAAGGATAAATAATGTTGTCTTTAAAACTTTGAATAAGGACACTGTGTGACTACTTTGATTCGAGTTTAGTAATAAGAAAGTTAAAAAATAATTAAATTTCATACGCATTAATGAAATATAATAATAATCAAACCAAACTCTTATGATTTTAATTTTTATTCCACAGTTACACTATATTAGATCTCTTGATGCAGTGAGTGTGGTACCTATAATGAATCAGAAAATATAATAGTATTTCTGTAGCAAAAAAATAAATGCAAAATAAGTGAAATATAAAAGTTATGGGAAACTTCTAATACACTTAAGAGTTTCTTAGTTTTTAAAGGTCGTGATTATTTTAACCTTTTTTCATTGGTGGAGATATTTACCAAATATTTGTTTATGACGACTATTGCCGACCGTATTTCAAAATGGACAATACAGTAAGATCCACTAAAATAGTAATACGGATAACCTTCAGGAACACCTAATTTCAAATGGATGTTTGGTAAAGTTGGTGTCCTTAATCCTTAATTTTAAATGCTGACTATTGTTCGTCGTTTCGTTCTTTTCCTTTTGACAATGGTGTTGCCTGTGTTTGTCCTAATACTGTTTGATTTCTTTATATCCTCTTTCTAGTACTTTTTTTGTGCACTACATCTGCAGATGTTAAGAAGAAATGTCTCTAAATAATAAAGATATGTTTAAGTATATACTTCATTGTTCTTGTTTAAACTGTAACAATTTATTCATAATGAGATGACGGGTACTTTGCTTTTAGTTGGGTTTTTTCTAAATACAAATGTAGCGATATTGCATAATCTCTTAATGTGTATAAACTTCTCAATTGGTTCTATCGTTTGTATTGATGTTAATGTGATATTCTTCTTAAGATTTCCTTTACAGCAGTAAAACATGTAATACATATGTTAAAACTATTATATTGTTGTGTAACAAACATAGAAACTTATTCAGGTAGTATGATTCTAAAAGCAGGTTTTCAGTTGATAAAATAGTTATTAAAAGTACAATGTATCAGGGTTATAAAAAAGTAAATTTAAAAAAAATACTGAACTCCGGGGAAAACTCAAAACGCAAAGTTCCTAATCAAATAGCAAAATAAAATAATAAAACACATCCAACAAATGGACAACAACTGTCATATTCCTGACTTGGAAAAGGCATTTTCAAATGTAGAAAATGGTGAATTGAACCTGGGTTTATAGCGCTAAACTTTTCAATGGTATAACAGTCACAGACATAATAGGTAAAATTTTCAAAATAGGGGTAAACCGTGTCACAGTTTCAATTAGAACAAAAACTAAAACATATTTAACAAAATGCATCAAAACTCTTATGTTTTTTGCTCTGACTGTTTATGACGTCTTTACACTAAATCCATTGGATGTTGGATGTGTTCGGATTGATAAATTAGTTTAAGATGAATGATTTTTTCATTACTTGTTAGCGGCTTTGACCTAGCTGTCATTTTATAACTGCGAGTTCTCTCAGATCTGTACCTAGCGTCGTTATGTTGTTGGGATGTACAAGTACCCGGCCAGATGCACTTGTATTTCTATCCAACTGATGAGTTAAGCCTATTTCAAAAATTTCTATAGTTCGTTCTTATGTTGTACTGTTATACCACTGTCCCACGTCAGGGAATGCTTGACACTAACATGTTTTACCCCTCCACATTATGTATGTATGTGCCTGTCCAAAGTCAGGCTCCTGTATTTCAGTGGTTATCGTTTGTTTAAGAGTTACATATTTGTTTTTCGTTCATTTTGTACATAAATTAGGCCGTTAGTGTTTCTCGTTTGAATTATTTTACGTTGTCATTTCGAGGCCTTTCATAGCCGACTATGCTATATAGGCTTTGCTCATTGTTGAAGGTCGTACGGTGACCAATAGTTGTTATTTTCTGTGCCATTTTGGTCTCTTGTGGAGAGTTGTCTCATTTGAAATCATACCAAATTTTCTTCTTTTTCATATATATATTATATTAACTTTAGCAACCACATTCACATGATTCATTTGATACGTCAGACGCGCGTTTCGTCTACATAAGACTCATCAGTGACGCTCAGATCAAATGAGTTACAAAGCCAAACATTGATTTAGAATGCTCATAATTATACTGAGAGATGGTTAGTTGACTGCGTTCAGTGTTTTTTTTTTAAATTACTTATTTATACTAGTAGTTGACAAGAAAACATAACATTTCATCAAAGTTTTCCTCTATTAAAATCAAATACAACTTAACGTGGATTTAACACATAATCGTAATTTTTTGCACCTTACATACAGTTAAATGCCCCGTTTTACTATTAATGTTCAACTTCGGCTGCTCGGAAACAATGATCGACTTTGTCAGTGTCAGATATATTTTATTTCGTGACTTGGTGTCTTGGAACGCAATAGACTTGTTTGGTGTTTTACTTCCCTTTCTATAGAATACTAAAGAGAATGGGCTCAATCGAATTACCACCCACACTATGAGATACCATTCCACCACCCACACTATGAAATACTACTAACCACCCACATTATAGGATACTACTAAACACCCACACTATGAGATACTATTCACCACCCACACTATGAGATACGATTTACCACCGACACTATGAGATACTACCTACCACACACATCATGAGATACTACTTACCACACACACTATGAGATACTAATAACCACTCACATTATGAGATACTACCTACCACCCACATCATGAGATACTACGTACCAACCACACTATGAGATACTATTCACCACCCACACTATGAGAAACTACTGACCACTCATACAATGAGATACTCCTAGCCACCCATACTGTAAGATTCTCCTAACCACCCACACTATCGGATACTTATAACCACCCACACTATGAGATAGTAATAACCACCCATACTATAACATACTCCTAACCATCCAAGCTATCGGATACTATTAACAACTCGCACTATGATATAGTACTAACCACCCATACTATGAGATACTATAAACCACCTACACTATGAGATACTACTAACCAGCCACACTATGAGATAATACTAACCACCCACACTATGATATACTACTAACCACCCATACTATGAGATACTCATAACCACCAACACTATGATATACTACTAACCACCCATACCATGATATACTACTTACCACATACACTATGAGATACTACTAACCACCCACACTATTATACACTACTAACCACCCAGACTAAGAGATACTACTAACCACCCATACTATGAGATATTACTACCCCCTACACTATGAGATACTACTACCTCCTACACTATGAGAAACTACTAACCATCCATAATATGAGATACTACTCACCCCCTATACTATGAGATACTACTCAACACCGACACTATGAGATACTACTAACCGCACCCACTATGAGATTCTACTAACCATCCACGCTATGAGATACTACTCACCCCTACATTATGAGATACTACTAACCATCCTTTGTCTTTCATCCCTAGCCTTGGATTGTCACTACAAACAGGGAATACAAAATGTTATTAACCAACAACTAAGTACATTATTGCCAAAAAAAGACTGTTTATTAAAAATTACATATTTCCTGTAATGGCCCTGTTTTTCTGTAATGGCCCTGTATTAATGCCCAGTTTGTCTGTATTAAGCCCAGTTAGGGTTTTTAATAAAGTTAATAAAATTAAGTTGTAAAGAGTATAATACCTTCTAATATTTTATTTAATTTAGTAACCAGCAACCAAAATTGAAGAACCAAATACAGGGATCACTGTTCGTCCTGTTTTTCAACACATATCTTCTTTCAACTTAATATATTGGATATTTGGTATATTTAAAGCTTTATCATGGTGAAGTACAAATTATTTTTTTTCAAACTAAACTGTCATTAAAAGAGAAGGATAGTACATCAAGTTGGCAGCAACGCATACACTTTTGTTCAGTTGGTTAATAAATGTATTAAGAAATGGGTATTTTTATAATGACCCTGTTATATGTCCTCGGTCAGTAATAATGGCCTCGGATGTTTGTAATGGCCCTCGGCGTTGCCTCGGGCCATTACAGACTTCCTCCACCATTATTACAGACCTTGGACATATAACAGGGCCATTATAAAAACACCCATTCATTAATACTATATTATTAGAGCATATTCTTGTTTTACGTTGAGTGGACTCAATCTCTCAATGAATTACTTTGAAAGGTTAATTCCTTTATTGAACCATTTACAAAATTATACTACACATTTCGATTCTACATACCAATCTTTGTTAAATCAAACTTGTTATCTTAAGAAGATCAATCAAAGTGAAGATTAGTTTAGATTTTTTCATTCCAGCCTCACATTTTCTTATTCTCATGTTGTATACACAGCTACTTTTGCATAGGTACTATTTCTGTACCAAAAATCTGTATTACTTGAAATCTACTTTTAATTTTCAGAACTATTTTGTTACATTGAAATTAATGTAATATTTAGGTACCTGTATTTTACAGTGCTTGATTTGTATTTGATATGTATTTACTACAGATTTTAAGGTTGAACCGTTACATTTTCAGGATTTTGAAAGTTTGTCCAGTTCAAATCTATTAAGTTATGATTTTCAAACATGGAATAATGCTATCACTGTTGGTATTATTTATGTACAAAGATTTTTTAGTAAAAATCAAGTACTGTAAAATACAGGTACTTAAATATTACAATACTTTTAAAGTAAAGAAATAGTACTAAATATTAAAAGTAAATTTCCAGTACTACAGATTTTGAGAACAGAAATAGTACCTATGCAAAAGTAGCTGTGTTTGAAAACCTGTTTTTATATACCAATTTGTAATCACCAAGTAATCATATGAATGTAATCTTTAAGTAATCTCAAAGTAATCATTATAACACCTGATTAAATTAATGATTTACTTCTACTTTATTTCAATCAACAACGAACGAAAAGACGATGTCTAAACCTTAACACAAAAAAAAACCATTTCTAATCGAATAAATTTTATACAGATGTATATAATAATAAGACATAACAAGTGTTTAAAAAAAAAGTAGAACAACTATACCTTTCGAAATCATTTGTGCAATGCGTTTTCTGAACGACGGTTTTTTCAATGCACGAAAACTACTTGCTGCGAAACGGAACATTGGTTCATCTTCTATGCACTCGATCTCATTTTGGTTAACATGATTTCCAATAGGAATAGAAAAGATAATAACACCCGATGCGCGTAACTTTCTTGCTGCCACACAAGTGCGTTGTTTGTTGTCAGACCCGCCATCAGTCATAACAAGGGCGATGTTTTGTATTCCTGCTCGATCTCCTGGAAAATGAAAGTTCAGCTTCAGTTACATTTATGCGAAAAAAGAAACTGAAAAAGAAATGATGTAATTTTGAAATGAGAATGTTCTTTGAATGTGAGCATTTAATGTTCATCAAAGTTAAATGGCAACAGCAAACAAGTTGGAGGAAAACAGACATTATCATGTCCTAGAGTAAAAGAAAAACAACCAAAACGTTTACAAGAAACTATACAGAAAACAACAAATCGAAAACTGGAAGCTCAAAAAATGGTGGGGGTACACAATAGCTTAATTATAAAAATGATGATTGATATACTTGCCAAGATACAACTCTTCAATATAGACCAAAATGACACAGGAATAAATATCTATAGGTCACCTTCAATAATAAACATACTGCATAGTAAGCTATAAATGGCCCCGAAATGATAAATGTAAAACATTTCAAATGAGAAAACTAACTGGCTTATTCATATAAAAAATATTGAACGAAAAAAAATACGTTACGCATTAACTAACGACAACCATTGCATTACATGTTCTTGACAAGACAGGCACATGCAGAATGTGGCGGGGTTAAAAATGTAAGAGGAAGCCTGACAACTGTAAACTAGAACAGTGGTGAAACATAAGACCAAAAGTATAAAACTCAGTTGATAAAAAACGTTACTCATCATATGGATGCAAACTGAAATACATCTAACAAAAACACCGATTGGACATGACCGTGTACTTGTACATCACAACAACAAAAAGAAGCTATTAAGTTCGTAAGCATCTGAGAGTTCTCGCAGTAACTTACAGTTAGTTCAAAGCCAATATCTCCTAATAAAAAAATCATGCCGGGATCTCCGTTAAAAGAGAGACGAGATTACCAACGGGACATTCCAACTCGAAGTACAACACACTGTAAAAGTTTCTTTTAAAAAAAAGCGCAGGTTGAATTTTTTTTATTTTCATTTATGTTCTAAAAGAAATGCACTACGAAATAATTGTGGTCTCAGACCTTATGCCATAAAATTCGGGTTTTATCCATTCTAATAGGTGGATTTTCAAGTTAATGAGAAAAATGCTTTGTTCACTAATTCAGCAATGCTTTAACTGTTGTGAATGTGAGCTCCCTTCTGCTTTTATTAGAATCTAGATTTACATCATTCATTTTCAATGTAAGAGTTCTCTTTTCATTCAAAAGGTAGATTTCCATATTTGCTGGTCACTTGACTAGAAACTGTATTCAGTGATATTGTTTGTCTTAATTTACACCTCAATTTCAGATTTTCCCTAATTACCAATCACTAAAATAAATGTCATTTAATACGTAATAAACACATGTAGTATTGTATGTGACTATCATATTCATGTTTTTATTTGACATTATGAAAGTACTATTGAGATCCAGGATTCTGACTTGAATAAACAGTGTTTGTAACACACATGGTTTTATCCGTTTCTTTCCCAAGTTCCCTTTAAAGTATCTTTCAGTTTGAAACTACCAGACAATCATACTGAGTTCACACTTAATTTGAATTGGATTGACATTAACTAATTTGAATTAGTTTAATTCACATTTGAAACGGTTTACATTAACAAACACATAGTTCAAATGCGAATCGAATGCAAGTGAATTGTTTGTCTATCTATGGTCAACATGTTGGGGTATGACTATAAACCACTTTTACTTAGCTCCCTATACGCCAACACGCAGTTTCGTGCACATCAATTCAGCATGCAAAAAAAAAATGTCAAAATAAAAATTTATGGCATTAATTCGGCATGCAAAAAAAAAATGTCAAAATAAAAATTTAAAGGAAACACAAATATGTTGTTTATAATAAACAAATCATTTAAAAATTGTATGTTTTCAAATATCATAAATACAGTTGTGAAAATGAATAATCAGTTCCTTGCTTTAATGAAAATAAAAACTCTTGCTTCAATAGTGCAGAAAATGAATAATTTTTCCTCTTAGATTACAAAAATAAATAACCGATCAAAAACAAATCCTCCTGCCCCCTCCCCCCCCCCCAGAATATCAAATTGGCGACCCCTCAGTCTATATAGGATTTTTTTCTGCGACAAGTGCCTCAAACCATGTATTAAGATTTTGGATAAAGGACCACAATAGGTAAAAGTCCAATTTAAAATTAAATGTTTGAAGTTCTTAGACTACATTCATTCTGTGTCAGAAACCTATTCTGTTTTGACTATTTGATCACAATCCAAATTCAGAGCTGTATCGGGCTTTAATGTTGTGTCCATACTTGCCCCAACTGTTCAGGGTTCGACCTCTGCTGTAGTATCAAGCTGCTGTGGAGCATCTGATTTATTTGAAGGGTAGATGTTCCCGACCTGTTTATTAGTGGAATTGTGAATCAGGCCATTACTCTTCTCAATTGTATTAATGCATACTTTTCATGTTGGGACAGTTTCCATCATTTTTGAAGGCTTTATGGTTGCCTATAATTGCTTTGTCATTTGAACATTTGTGGGTAGTTGTCTTATTGGCAATCTTATTACATATTTTAATTTTTATAGTATCGATCCTTCTGAAAAGTTGTTCCAAATGTAATGAATCCCCTCCAGACTTGCCTTCATCTACTTTTATCTTTATTGGAACAATTTTTTTTTGTGGGGGAGGGTTCCAAACCTGTTGTTTATAAGTTGCAAATCAGGCCATTACTTTTCTTAATTTAATTGGTGCTTACTTAACATGTCTAGACTGTTTTTTTCTCACTTTTTAAGGCTGTATGGTTGGCTATAATTACTTTGTTATTTTAACCTCTGGAAAGCTGTCTCATTGGAAATTATACCACATATATACAGATTTTTATATGGATTGTAGACCTGAAAAAGATGTTCAAAGTTGAATATGCTGCAAACTTCAAACAACCTTCTACTTATTTACCATGCATGTTTATCATGAAACTTTTGATCAGAACTATATATAAGTGATTTTACCATTTCTTCATATGTGTACCACTATCAATCAACAGAACAAATGCGAATATTTTTTTTAATATTTGCATATGGTTTCCTTTAATTTCTCACATCTATTCTATTTGAATTTAGGGAAATAAGTATTATTTATATAAACAAATCTCATGTCGATATATAAAATGTACAGCAAGCAAACATCAACCCACACCAAACTGGCTGTAGTTGAAAAACATCAAAAGGGAAAATACAGTGAAATTTGGAGAATTTATATTATCACATGTACATGCATTTGAAATATTTAAAAAAAGAATTCAAATTTTTTAGTTTTAGGTTCCACCTGGCTACCATATTAGAAAACTGGGATTTAAACGCCAGTCTGTTAGAGGGATATTTCCAGTGGCGAATCTAGAAATTTTTCATAAGTGGGGGCCCACTGACTGCCTAAGAGAGAGCCCAATCCGGTCATGCTCCAGTGGTTCTCTAAATAATCAACCATTTTTTTCCAGACAAAGGGGGGGGGGGCGGGGGGGGGGGGGGGGGTGCCGGCTCTTAATTCGCATTTGATTTCATTGGTTTTAATTTTTGAATTTTGTTGTATCATGAATCAGATTTGAACACAACTTGGGGAATGAAGGTAAAGACCGAATGTCAGTTTTAGTCTTATATATGTACTTTAAAAATTTTAGTCTTACATGTTTATATGTGTACATATATCACTGATTCAGTGGCGATGGTGAATAGCTATATATAGACACTGACAAGTCTTAGATAACATTTTATAGTTTTGAATGTTTCTTCATCGGTCGACTAAAATTAGGTGGAGGCATGTTTTTATTTCCAACAGTGGGGCATTCATGCTCAACCAATATCAATTTGTGCATGAAGCGATTGATAGTTGCCAGACACTGAATGATTATACCACAAATTTGTGAGAGTTTTAACCTATGCGTATATACTTTAAATACAATAAAAATAAAATCATGTCTTTTTCAGGACCTCTGATCCAACCATGTAGTATGACATGTTATTGAGATATGGTTCTGGTTGATGGATGTTCATGAAGGACCTGTAGTACAAAGTATATCACTGGATTGAGCTCTCTGTCTAAGTGTATTATTAAAGTGCTTTGCTTTGAGCTCCGTTCATTGTTATGCAATTCATTCTTTGTGAAATAAAGATTTTACAGACAACTCTCATGTACAGGGATGTCTCAAAGTATTATCATTTTTATGTAAAATGTAAGTAACAGGGAGGGAGATAAAAGCATTTTATTTTTTGTTTGAACCAAACATTATTTGTTCATTGACCAAATTTTAAAAAAACCAAAAGAACAAATTTACACAACAATGCTACTCCCGCTGATACTAGCAAAATGATGCTAAGTTGTATTAATACATCTGTAATGCCTACTGATGACTCGGTCCTGAGTGTAAATGGTCATTCAATTATGTTAAAAATTAGACCAAAATTTATAAGGCCTATCTGGCTTAATTGATTTCTGAAACTATACTTCATTGTACATGTTCAACATTTTTCAATTGTTTGTTTATTTTGTGTGAATTAACATTGTAACAGTAAATGTTAATTACAACAGTAACACTTTCATACCACAACAAATACTGTATTGGTATCACTTACATTTGTATCCACATATTAACAAAAAAAATGAAAAGAGAATAATTTTGCAATACCATTTTCATATTGAATACTATAACTTTTTAGATATTTGGACATATTAAGTAAATGTTTATAATATCCACTTGACATGCTTGAAATTCTTTCAGATAACTTTTGGAGCAGTTATGAGTCTTTGAAGCATGCTCACAAAGGTTCTTTCTGTGATATCATTTTCATATTGGTCAAAACTTTCTTTTGCTTTCACCAGCTTTGAAGGAGATATTATCAAAGAATTGATAGAAAACAGCACAGAAGCTCACTTTCTAGCTCATCAGGCCCAAGCATCATGTTAGGCATTGTCATTACTAAAAACCAATAAATGTCTTCTAATCTGAGGATCAATTCAACATTTTAAAGTGTTTTACTAATGATACTGACAAGCCACCACAAAGATATATAAATAGAACCATACAAATAGTTAGCAAATACATATAAAAAAAGATGTGATATGATTGCCAATGAGACAATCTCCACAACAGACCAAAATGACATAGAAATTAACAATAACAGGTCACCGCACAACCTTCACAATGAACAAAGCTAATACAGCATAGTCAGCTATAAAAGGTCTCGAAATGACAATGTAAAACAATTCAAAGGAGAAAAATAACAGGCTTATTTATGTAAAAAAAAAAAATAAAGAAAAAACGAATATGTAACACATAAACAAACGACAACCACTGAATTACAGTCTCCTTATATCTAGTCCGAGATTACTCTGACGTCCAACGGCTGTTTTGCCAGACAAGCTGGGGCCGTGGGACGTCAGAGCTCGTCTCACATCAAAAAGTGGGTATTTGCCCACCCAAAATAGATGCGCTGCTTCGTCGCTTCTGGTGCCGACTGACGGCCTTGTAATTATATAAATCGGGCATCAATCTGTTCATTTTTCATTTATCTCTTCATTTATGTAAGTTTCACTTACCTGCCAACCTTTATTTTCTCATTATTAGACAGTTTTCACAGTGACCCATCGATTTCGGCATTTTGACTTTCACTTTCAAATGGACGTCAAGTTACGAGAGAGTTCGTGGTCTCAAGACTCAAAATATGCAAATATTTATATTTTTTCACCTCCTTTATAGGAGATCGGTATGAAGCATTTAGTTCCGACCACGTTACAATCGGAAGCTCTCGGACATTTAGATAACTTGCATCGTAAATGAACGAGGTGTTACATTATGGTCATTTGCATAAATCAGCACTGTTTTCTCGTGGTCATGTGATAATCTTTGAAAATGAAAGGCAAAATGCCTAAAATCGATGGGTCACTGTGAAAACAGTCTAATGATGAGAAAATAAAGGTTGGCAGGTAGGTGAAACTTACATCAATGAAGAGATAAATGAAAAATGAACAGATTGATGCCTGATTTATATAATTCCAAGGCCGTCAGTCGGCACCAGAAGCGACGAAGCAGCGCATCTATTTTGGGTGGGCAAATATCCACTTTTTGATATGGGACGAGCTCTGACGTCCCACGGCCCCAGCTTGTCTGGCAAAACAGCCGTTGGACGTCAGAGTAATTTCCGACTACCTTATATCATGTTCTCAGATATCATCTCTCAATTTAAAAAATCACGAAAAATGGAACCTATTATGTGTTGCTCTCCTAGCTATAAAATGTATCCAAAACCACAGATGTGGAACATATTCTATCAATCATTTGGTAACTAATGCAATTAGTGTCTCTTCCATGCCCGTCTTGAACATAAAAACTAAACTAAATATAAAATAAACAACACTCCTAATGCTCAGGTTGGTTGTCATCGTGCAACACAGTTAATAACACCATATAGGAAAATCATAGAACTACATTACTCATAAAACACTGTCAAACATCCAAACATACTATCCACACTCATCTGTGTCCACACTTGTTAAAACTTTGAAAAATATAAATACTGAAAAGAACTCATTCGGCTGAAAACAGAGGTAATATACTCTTTTTGCAGTTATGTTTCTTTGAAGCTGCAGTAAATCTATTTCGAAAGAAAAAGAAGCCTCCTTTTATGAACTTGAATTAGGATACGGTACAGTTTGATTGTAATACTGCACTATATGGTCTTTTATCTTCAGACGTAGCTCTATTTTTCATTATATATTTTTTTAACAGGAGCCATTTTCATTGAGGTTTTCAAATCTTTACTAAACTTTATACTGATTTGATAATTTAGTCTTAGATGCATGATTTTTTAAATTAGTTGTTAGTTGTTTTGAACTAGCTGTCAGTAAACTGCGAGTAGTCTCAGATATACCTAGTGTCTTTTTGTTGTTTGGATGTACAAGTACCCGGCCACGTCCACTTGTATTTAGTATTTGTATTTTTATCCATCGGATGAGTTAAGCCTTTTTCAAGTGATTTTTATAGTTCGTTCTTATGTTGTACTATTATACCACTGTCCCAGGTTAGGGGAGGGTTGGGATCCCGCTAACATGTTTAATATCATAATACTTATGTATCAAGTTACATACTTGATTTAAATTGTAACCATTTTAACTGCAAATAATCCAAATAAATTGTAAATATGAATTGTTTCACCTTTAATCGTAATAATTGAAATTCTATCAAACCTGACATGATTTAGTTTTATGTGCTCAAAAATGGAGGCGTGGTACATTGTGAATTACAATGTTAGAATAAATCTTTTCAAATGTTAAAATTGAGAATGGAAATGGGGAATGTATCAAAGAGACAACAACCCGACTAAAGAGCAGTCGAAGGCGACCAATGAGTCTTCAACGCAGCGATAAAAATCCCGCACCCGAAGGCGGGCTTCGACCATGTTGAAGAATATTGCACATTTCCAAGCGAGATAACTCAAGTTGTTTAAGACTCTTGTATAAAAACAAAAATAGTTTTAAATTGCTCACCGAGATATAATCTTATTATGACACATCACGTATGTGTATTTAAATTAAGTCTTCATAATTTTTGTAAATTGACGTTAAACATGTTTAACCCCACCACATTATTTAAGAATGTGCCTGTCCCAAGTCAGGAGCCTGTAATTCAGTGGTTGTCGTTTTTTATGTGTTAGTACACTTTTTTTTTCGTTCATTCTTTTATATAAATAAGGCCGTTAGTTTTCTCGTTTGAATTGTTTTACATTGTCTTATCGGGGCCTTTTAAAGCTGACTATGCGGTATGGGTTTTCTTCATTGTTGAAGGCCGTACGGTGACCAATAGTTGTTAATGTCTGTGTCATTTTGGTCTCTTGTGAACAGTTGTCTCATTGGCAATCATACCACATCTTCTTTTTTTTTTTTTATATAACCTCGGTTTTGAATGTATCTGTGTTATTCTATTGTTCATTTTTTTACGAAATATTTTTTTTTTTTTTTTTTTTTCAACTTTAAATATTTTATTTTACTACTGGTTGTGAACAATGTCCCTTAGCGCTACAACAATGACGCTAAGGTTCCTCCCTGTGTTGTTAATTGCTAATGAAACCAGGGGATTTGATTAGCAAAATATCTTATAGTTATATCTTGTGTTAGTTGCATTTTACAAAGTATTCATACGAGCACACAATACATATATATTATTCAGTGATCCTATATATAAACAGAGACATATACACATGTGTATATATAAACACTCAGGAAAGTAATAAGAAAAAAAGAACACAAAATAACCGGATTTTTGACCGTCATTTGTTTTGATTATATAAAACTAGTTTAACCGAAAGTAGAATGATCAAGAATGATCAAGCATGGTTGACCTCATGGCTTGACAAATAATTTCATGAAATGGTGAGTAATTTATTACCGTGATCAAGTCACTTATCCAATGTGTAAATTTTTAAACTTATAATAATCGAATATTTCAGGTAAGTAAGAATGAAATATATTGAAGAGATCAAAGAAGGAGCTATTGACCCCTGATCTTGATTGATTTGTCAATTATTAATTGATTGATTCTTTGTTATTTAAATACTGTAGTATTTGTATAAGGTCTAATTCTCATTAAAAAAAAATATATAATCAAAGTTTTGATATTTTCCTCTGTAATTTTCTCAAAAATAGACTATCTGGATGATATAACATTTGTGTTTCAATTTCATTTTTTAGAACTGACAACATGTTCACAAATTTAGTTCTCTTTTCTGATAAATAAAAACATTTATAAATCACAAAACA
The DNA here is from genome assembly GCF_963676685.1 of Mytilus edulis. Classification (NCBI taxonomy): domain Eukaryota; kingdom Metazoa; phylum Mollusca; class Bivalvia; order Mytilida; family Mytilidae; genus Mytilus; species Mytilus edulis. Next base: position 79,191,575 of record NC_092350.1, on the reverse strand, counting down.
AATCATTGTTATGACATGATTAATTGGATTATATTCAATATCTTCAATTTTATATCCAAGTACAAGATTTTTAAGACAGAAGACATGTTGATCTATATTAAAATACATAAATATGTCATAAATTATTGACCAATAATTTTTTACCCATTTACATTCAAAGAAAAAATGATTATAGTTATCACATTTGGAACAAATCACACAATTTGGATTATCAGATATTTTCCAACGATACAAATTATGATTAATTGCTGTAATATTATGCAGTAATTTCCATCTAAACATTTTCATTCTACTATCTTTTAAAAAATGGAATGTAAAAGTAAGGTTCTTCTTTATAAAATAAGTAACATTATCAAAAGTGAAATGATTTTTCCATACACAAAATCCTACTGGGAGCTCATTATTAGATTTAATTAAAATATTATATATTTCTTTGAATGAAATTTTGTCCAGATTGTAATACAATCCATGGCTATTCATTTTTATGTCTTGTTGAAAATGAATTTTAGTATTTGTAGATGTTTTACTCTTTAATTTTTCTTTCCAAGATTTGGGTATAGCTTTACGTAAAATACATGTTTCTGCTATCCAATTTTGTTTCCTGTTAAGTTTGTCTAAAATTTTTTGAGAAAGGACTAGGGGCTATAAGGGCCATTTTTGGCCCCACCCCCAAATTCCATTTAATTTGTCATGTTGTAAGTCTATACCATAGACCTTCTGAAAATAATAGAATTTTGGGTCTAGCTCGTTTATTCTGTTGCCTAGCAACCACTAAAATGGCGGAGTTAAACTCATCAAATATGATTATTATACAGCTTAAATATATCTATATTTGAAATTGAACCTGTTTAGCATGTAGTGAACTTTACACTTGTACACTATTTAAATATTACATAATTAATTGCACATTTTTGCCAATTCACTGTTGTTTCTCCATAGCAACATATATGTGCCCATGGCAACCGTGATTTGTTTTCTATTTACAAGATTTAATTTTAAATATATTGAAACAGAAAGGCAATTTAAGATGTAAATTGTAAAAAGAAACAAACTCCAAGGTAAATATTAAGGGGGAAAGCAATATTGAAACACCAACAAACAAAACAAAACACCGGGTATTGCTGATATATATAGATTGTGCATCTGATGCTGGGTGGGGTCTCACTTATCAGCGATAAGAAGAATAATATAAAGACAAGACACATTTAGCGCTAGAAATCTTAATATTGATTATCTTAAATAAATAGATACAGACACATGCATTAAAGGGTGTTTTCAAAAGTCAGTGTATTTCCATGACAGTAGTTATCTTTCCGGAAGGGGTATGGGTTGAAGGGGGGCATTTCTATTTACACCTTTTTAAAGTCATATGAAACGCGTGAGCGGTGAAAAATAATGTTTGTTCAATTCTTGAACCAATGCATGTATACATCATAAACTTAGTCCTCTGTGCACGATTGTATCATTATTTTCGCAAATATATCATATAATCGTCATTTTTTTTTCACTCTGTTTGTTATGATTTAACACATATGGCTGCTCATTAAATGCCGTGTTTTGAAGCCGAGTTTTAACGATTGCCACCTTAAAGTAAACAAATCACAAAAAGCATGGGTATTGAGCACGTGTTTAACATGTATAATCAGATATTTGTTTATTTCAATGACAGATCCATGCGTATTGTGGTCACCGGAATTTTACGAGGAGGGTTACGCTCGGGTCACTATGCATACGGAAAATATGTCGGCGAATTGCTTCCTGGAAGCAAGCATAAAAAATAATTAAACTTTTTCTAAATGTGGACAAATTAAAGAATTTTCCTCAGAAAAAAATTTATATGTACAGAAGTTGTATAATGAAAACTATCCATAAAGTTATAAAAAACATATGCATATTTTTTTTTAATTTGAGGTTTCTTATGACTTTAAGCTTGAATAAGTGAAAAGTTGAGAAAACTATCAGATATATATGATATAACTTTTTTTCCTACGCAATTTATGAAAAGGTATATATTTTTAAAATGTAAAACTGGGTGAGGTGTCAAAACAGCGGCACCCCCTATCAATTAAGTATTGAAGTACACCCCCTCCTAACCCCAACCCCTCTAGACTAATGTAAAGGATCGTTAATAGGGTTGACTTTTCCAAATTCATCTTATTTTTATTATCTATTTCAGTCGTCCAGACACATAACCGTATCATTCTATAGAATTACAAAACTGGAACATGCTACTATATCAAATAAATCTGTATTCTTTGAGATTTTTTCTATATTCAATATATATATATATATATTATTTGTTTTATTGTAGTTTTTGTCAATGTGACTAGTTTACTCAGTTTCGCCTCCACTAATCTTAGCGTCGTATGACTTGGTCTTTGATCATGATGACAATATTCATTATATATTCGTAAAAATTATTGAAAACAAGAATGTGTCTTTAGTACATGGATGCCCAAATCGAAAGACTAACAATGACCAGGAAATCCTAGGTTAGGACAGGCCCAAAAAATCGGCAGATTTAAACATGTTATTGTTGCGATCTCAAACCCCCTCCCCCTCCCTAGGCAAAGTAGAAAAAATTCAAACACACAATACACACAGTAAAATTTACTTAAAAAAAGTCTGATTATAGTTATCAAAAGTACCAGGATTATAATTTTATACGCCAGACGCGCGTTTCGTCTTCATAAGACTCATCAGTGACGCTCAGATCAAAATAGTTGAAAAGCCAAATAAATACAAAGTTGAAGAGCATTGAGGATCCGAAATTCCAAAAAGTTGTGCCAAATACGGCTAAGGTAATCTACTCCGAGTCTGATGTCAAATTCAACTACCTTGACCAAACACTTAAACCTGAAGCGAGACACAAGGACAATCGGACGAACAGACTGACATACGCACAGACGAACAGACGCATAGACCAGAAAACATAATGCCCACAAATGGGGCTTAACAACAAAGCCGGGTCACATTTTAAAATTAACACTTCATTTTTACCCATGATTATAAAACTATTCAAAACATAACCTTTAAAAAGGTAACAACATGTAGTATGCTTACAGACTTCAGGCTCTTGTTTCTATGCATGGAAAGGTCAATTATCCATATATATATATATATACATTTGCAAATTTACAGATCTTACATTGTTGGGTTGATGTTTAGACGAGTTGTATATACATAATGTACACAGCCATGTATCACCATCACTGCTGGTGACCCAATGAATAAATCTGTTGTAGAGTTGTCACAGGCTCAGGCGTACTTATATAATAATATATACATGTTTATACGGATATATGGATAGTCTACCCTTATGCCGTTTCAGTTTTTTTACCATCAAATTTTATAGAACTTGTTCTCTATGCACATTACCCACAAAGACACATCCAATTGAAATATATGTAGTTTCATTTTCGAAATAAATCTCGTGTTTCTCGCCAATTATGGAAATTTAAGTAAAATACACCCCCCCCTCCCCCCCACTTTTCGTTACATACATCATGGATCTGACCCTAATACCAGAGAGAGAAGATTACCCCATTCAAACAACAAATTTTGAATTTATAATTAGCAAAAACATCAGAAATGTGCAGATTTTGTTATATTGAAGGAAGGTCTATCTAAAATTTCATAATTAAAAAAATTGTCCTCAAAGTTGTTATTGACTTCCTTACACATGAAGTCTATTGCTGTCGGATTTTTTAAAGAAATTTAACTAGATAAACTTACAGAAATATAATTAGGAATACACTTTACATTCATAAACAAAAAAATTAAGTTTCTATAGGTATAAGAATGTATAAACTAAACTTTGTCAGATGAAAAAGTCCAATTTGGATTTCAGCTTTTTATTGCTCCTCTTGGCTATGAAATATATAAAATAAACTATCGCACCAACCTTGCACCAAAAAGATTTTTTAACCGAAGTTTGATATGTATAAACTTGTCAAAATGTTAAAATTTCTAATTGGTGCAAGCATGGTGCGGTGGTCAAAATTTAGAAAAACCATCAAATTTTCGGTATTTTTGCTTATTTTCCCAATTATGACGTCATTTGAACCTACCATTGTGACGTCATTGAACCTTTTTTAGTTAAAAAAAACCATTTTTTTAAAATCATTTACTCATATTCTAATAATTTATGGAGAAAAATCTGCTCTGTTAGAATTTTTATTATCTTGTAAATCTGGGGCCATTTTAGGCCATTAAAGCCCCTACTCCTTTCTCCTTTATCGTCGATTATGTCGTTAATAAAAATTATATCTTCTTCTATCCAATGTTTAAAATACAAACTTTTGCCTTGATTTTTAATATATTGATTTCCCCATATAACTTGTTTCCTTATATCTAAAAAGTTCTCAGGGTTTTTTGTCTTCCCGCCACCATTTATAATCCAGCATTTTAAGATTTCTAAGTAAAAATTAGGCAGGTTTTTTATGTTCTTTAATGATTTATGAGAACCCAGATTCATTTTAAATATGAGGTTCTTACCCCCAAACTCACTGAAATAGTAGGTTGGAATTATTTTCCAGTTTGCCCACGTTTCATCTGTAAGCCTTTAACCCAGTTTATTTTCATTGCTTCAATGTAAGAATCTAGATCTGTCATTTTTAACCCCCCTTCTAAATAATTTTTTCTTAGCACTGAGCGTTTAACTTTCTCACTACCACCGTCCCATAAAAAGTTATATATCATCTTCTTAAACTTAGATATAGTTTCTTTGCACAGATTTATTAGTGATGCAATATATGTTATATTAGGTATGACAAGTGTTTTGATGATAGTGATTTTACCAATCATGCTAATTTTCCTTTTTTTCCAATCATTAATTATTTTTTCTGATTTTTCCAACTGTTTTTCTGTATTAAGTTTTTGACATTCTTTCTTGTCAGAGCCAAAATAAATGCCAAGACTTTTTACGTTATGTTTCCAATTAATGTTTTCGAATTTGTCCTTGCAGTGTTTAAGTTTACCTAGCCAAATACCTTCTGTTTTATTTCTATTAAGTTTGAGTCCAGAGAGCGATCCAAAGGTTTCAATTATATTAAGTGCATGCTTTATTTCATTTTTAGATTTTAAAAAAAGAGTTGTGTCATCTGCTAATTGTGAATTTTTTTTAGACTATGAGTTTTTTTATCAATTTTTATTTGTATTCCTTTTATATCATTAGAGTCTCTTATTCTGCAAGCAAGTAATTCAACTGATAAAACAAACAATAAAGCGCTTAAAGGACATCCTTGTCGAATTCCGCGCTCAATGTTGAAGGTTTCTGAAATCCACCCATTATTTAAAATACATCCTTTTATGTCAAAATATAGGGTTTTAACCCACTTCTGAAATGATTCATTAAACCCAAATTTCTTTAATGATTCCAACATAAAATCCCATTCCAGTGAATCAAATGCTTTAGTAAAGTCGATAAATAATATAGCTCCTTCAATATTAAAATTTTCAGAATAATCTATAATGTCTTGAATTTGACGCACATTGAATCCTATATAGCGATTTTTTATGTATCCATTTTGGTCTCTATGGATTATTAATGGTAAGATTTTTTTAAGTCTTTGTGCTAAAGTATATGTTATTAATTTCACATCTATATTTAATAAAGTTATTGGACGGTAATTATCCAGGGACAAAGGGTCATTTTTCTTGTAAATTAATGATATAATCCCAATCTTTTGGGTATTAGATAAAGATTCTTTATCATAACAAGTATTAGAAACTTTCAAAACTATGTTCTTCAGTTTTGGCCAAAATTGTCTGTAAAACTCTACAGTTAAACCGTCTTTCCCAGGTGTTTTATTTAGTTTCATTTTAAAAATGGAGGATGTTAACTCTTCTAGTGTTAATTTACCATCTACCTGTTTACTTTCAGAAGATGTCAAAGAATGATTTATGTTTGTACCCTCAATATATGATTTTAAGATTTCAGTATCAGGGTTAGAGCTTTTGTATAGAACTTTGTAATACTCTTTACTCATATTAAGAATTTCACTTTGATCTACAGTTACCTCCCCATTTTGGGACAATAACTTATTAATAGATTTTTTTGATTGCCTGTGTTTTTCTAAAGATAAAAAGAATTTTGTATTTTTTTCACCTTCCTCTACCCATTTTATTCTTGACCTAATTTGGGCCCCTTTTGCCTTTAATGAGTATATATGGTCTAGTTCATTTTCTAATTGTTTAATTTCATTAGAAAGATTATTATTTGTGTCTGTAGGTAGTGTATCTAACCTTTCGTTTAAAACTTTAATTTCGCTTTCCAAAACCTTGATTTTATTTTTTCTTTCTTTGGCTTTCGATTTACAATATTTAATTGTAGTGTCTCTGGTATCAATTTTAAACAAGTTCCACTGAGTAAGAAGATTTTCATTATTAAATTTATTCTCATACTTATCAATCAATTTATTTATTATTTTTTTACGAAATATATCATTGCCATGGTATATGAAATTCATAAACACAATACGTCATTTTGATACATTTTTCTGTATCAAATCTCTTAAAATTCGATAAAAACTTTCAATAACAATTACCACTTTTCATTTCTAAATAATGAAAGTTTGCAAAGCAGAAACTATCAACCTTTCTATTATGTCAATCCATTTTTATACTGTACATACGACATCTGTCGAACGGAGGTTTGGAGTTTACATTTCAAAATGCAGTTGACATTAGAAAACATTGATTTAAAATACGTTTTTCTTGATAATTAGATTGATTCATCATTTTTCAATCTTAATTGCTGTGGAAAAATTAACTGCGACGAAAATGGATTTTTTTTAATTTTTAAATCAACCCATAGTCAAACATACAATAACCACAATGAAACAATCGGAAAAAATAAAAAAATATGAATGTTATTTTCAAATGGCCATTGAAAACAGTAAACGCTGACTTAAAATTATTTTTTTTGAAGAATCATATTTGGAAATCCTTCTCAAAGTTCACTTGCTATGGACATTTTTTATCACATTTAAGGTGAAAAAGATATATTAAAAATTATAACAGGGTATAAGTGTTTCCCGTTTCCATCAATGATAACTATTTATAAGATTTATCAATGACATAGTAGGTGTTCTGATTAATATTTAAAAGATAAATATCCCTCATTCTTTTGAATTACTGGCCCCTAAACTAAAACGTGTACTAGTTTAGTGAAAATAAACTTCATAGTGATGTCCAGATGCTCCTGAAATGGAATAGGCGCAAAAATTAGACCGGGTTAAACATATTTTGTGTGATATCCACCCTCCTCTATACCTCTATTAAATGTACAAAACACGCACACACAGCAATACAGTTATATTTAGCTTTAAAAATAGTCCGAGTTCGATGGCAGAATAGATAATAAAAGAAACTAAGCAAAATGGCAATGATACATACATTAACAAAGGACTAATAGCAGTTACTGACATGCCAACTCCAGACCTAAAGTCTATTTAAATGAACTTTAATTGAAAACACAAGACTAGCAAATGCTAGGGGTTCAAGACAGGCGCATAGTTTGTGAGATCAGAGATCATTTAGATTAATAAGTCGAAAATAAACCGACAACGTCATGGCTAAAAACAAAACAAGGCAAACAGACAAACAATAGTACTCAAAACAATCATAGCAAACTAAAGACTGAGCAACACGAACTACACCAACATATGAGGGATCTCAGATGCTACGGAAGGGTAAGCAGATTCTGCTCCACATGTTGCACCAGTCGTGTTGCTCATGTTTGTACAAACTAGGTAATGAGTCTAATTCGGTAGATCACATTCGGGAAAAGAAGGTTGGAGTGTAGTTAAAAACGACATAAAAACAATATCCGCAATCATCTGTGAAATGGATATTCCATAACAATCAACCAACTCTGGATTGCGTTCGTAAAATTTACGAAGGGATTATTTTAACTTTATTACTTGGAACTCCTAGTTTAATAGCTTCCTCATGAGTAGCAACATTCTATCTAGGAAATCATGATAGGAAATACTGCTCTGCTGGAATTTTGCTACAAAGAAATGGAAAGTCCACAAATGAGAAGGTATCAACCTTTCCCCTTTACCTATAATGTGGAAAAAATAAACAGCAATACGAACAGTAAAACTCACTCAGTTTAAAAGAAGTCCGAGTCCGATGTTGTTTAAGTCACAAAACCAAAAAATAAGCAAAATGACAATGATACATAAATTAACAAAGGACTACTAGCAGTTGCTGACATGCCAGCTCCAGACATCAATTGAACTGATAGAAATAGTATGTCTTCATCTTATGCTGATTAATCACAATCAATCCTATTAGAGATTTTGTTTCATGTCTCCATAATTGACAAGAGAAGAACATTACACGTATCACTACGACAACTGGTTTTAAAATGATTTGGTTAATTTCCGATGCAAAGACTCATTATTAGTTCAACAATGCCATCTTTAATGACTTGAAAACAGCATCGTAACTGGATTCTTTCTGAAGAAGTTTGTTTAAAGGTTTGGTTAGCTTTTGGTGTGAATGACGACATTTTTGTGATTTGTATAGAATATTATTACCATTGAAGAGGGGATGTGAAATACCTGAATGTATTAGATGTCTGCACGTTGATTTATATTTACGAATGATGTCCTGAAAGTAATTTTATCATCGATACAGTAAAATTTAAAGACTACTTGCCATTCTTCTTTGTAAAACTGCTCTTTCTGGCATGATCTAGTGCATCATAGGTTTTTGTCCCACCACCTACATACGGGATCTGTTTGATAAAATGTCGAAGAAGTTGTATCAAATTCAAACTTTTCAACTTTATTTCTGTTTTAACATTTGTTGAAAATACATCTACGCCGACCTGTGTGTGTTTCTTACTGATCGTGAATTGACCTGCTATATTCGCTGCGGTGTTTTTCACAGTTTGGAAATTATCCTTTCCAACACTACCTGACATGTCCAGAATAAACAAGACATCTGCTTTTGTGTCAACTAGAAAAGAGAGAGAGGAAAATGTTTATCTTAGAGAATGCAGTTCGTGATTATCTATTACATTTTAAGTGTGAGTACATCAATAAAAAAAAATATTTGTTCTGCAAGTGCGACTCAAAGATGTTATCGTAATTATATTGGCTTAGATAAACATTTTAACCATTCAAAATTTGTGATTTGAAAACATAAGTCAATATTTTTATGAATTTTCATTAGTTTTTGGATACATCATTGCGTTGCCATTATCAATGTATAGAGTTTGAGGTGCTAGGTTTGACAATAGACAAAATGAGCATCTTGCAAATGTCTAATAATATAAGTTTTCCCGTCATTGAAAGACATATATATTTGTCATCTCTCAAAATGAGTGTTTTTAAGCTTTAAAAATGATAATCTTAATTATTGTACAATGTCGGTATTAACGTGTTATCATCTAGTCGGCTATGATGACACCGATACTTGAAAAATCCTTGTGGAGAGTTTGTTTCAAAGGTAATCATACCACATACACATTTTTGGTTTTTTTTTACAGTTAAGAGAAACCACAAACGTACAAGAAATCGAAAAGTTAAATTTATTCCGTATTAATGCAGCATATGAATATTTATAAAACTAAAAACGAAGGACATGATAACAACTGTAAAAGAGGGACGAAAGATACCAGAGGGACAGTCAAACTCATAAATCGAAAATAAACTGACAACACCATTGCTAAAAAATGAAATAGACAAACAGACAAACAATAGTACACATGACATAACATAGAAAACTAAAGAATAAACAACACGAAGCCCACCAAAAACTAGGGGTGATATCAGGTGCTCCGGAAGGGTAAGCAGATCCTGCTCCAAGTCTTGAGGTTTGAGAATGTATGTTGGTGATGGGAATCTTTGCATTTGTGGAAAGTTTACCCAAATGTTTGTTAACCCGTCGTGTTGCTAATGTGATTACAAATCCGGTATATAGTCTAATTCGGTAGCTCAAGTTCATGAAAGGGAACGGGTTTGTAGTTAGGACGTAAGGAACATATCCGATATCATTTGTGAAACGGTTATTACATAACGGTCAACCAAATCGTAATGGAGTCCGTAAAACTTCACCATTTGGAACTCTTGGTTTAATAGCTTCCTTGTGAGCAGCAACCCTCTATCAAGGAAATCATGATAGGAAATGCAAGCACGGGAATATCGTATCAATTGGGAGATATATACATCGTATGCATTTGCTGCTGGAATGTTGCTACTTAGAAATGGAAAGTTCACAATTGGAAAGCTGAAATCATCTCTTTTGTCGTAAAGTTTTGTTGTCAACCGACCCTCATTGTCAATTTCTAGATGTAAGGCAAGATATGAGGCCGACTTAACAGTATCTGTAGTATCCTTTATCTCTAGTTCGATGGGAGAGATGCGTTCAACATAGTCACCAAATTTTGAATTATTTAGTGAAAGAACATCATCTATATAGCGGAAAGTTGAGTTAAAGGATATTGCTAACTCCTTATCTTTCTTCCTAAGAAGTTCCTGTATGTAAACCGTTAAGTAAAATCCTTGTTTCAAAAATTCCATTCCAATAGGATACATATATTACATTATTGTAGTGATAAACAAATTTTCAAGACGTTTCAGACATTGACCTTATTCCGTTTCTGTGTTTCTCTTCTAAACTACATGGTAGACAATTTTTCTTTTGCAATTTTTAAGATGTTTTGGTTATCCATCTTTATCTTATTGTTAAGTAAAAGTTAAATGATCTTAATTCTTTCAATGCAAAAGAGAACGTCTACATTTGAACATTGGTGGATATGTCTCTTCGGCAGTCATATACCACATCTCCCTGTTTTTGTAACGACACATTTTTGTCGATAAATGTTCATTGCTAAGGTGGGATATTAATTTTGTTAAACAATACAGAAAGTTTTGTAAAAATCATATGTCACCAAGCTATGCATTTAATAAAACATATGACATCATTAAGAGTATACAGTAATTAATTATTCAAACACCATGATACATCATAAACCAAAAGATAAAAAAAAAATTAAAGTGGCATTAGCTACGAGATATATAAAATATAAAACATGGTATTGTTTTTGTTCAATCATTAATAAAGTGGAATAGTGAAATAATAATTCGCTTTTTGCAGCCAGTATGGTTAAATTTTGTCAAAATAAGCTAATTAAGAAACATTGATAATGAGTTAAAGGAAATATGAATGAATGAATGAATCTTTATTGCAGAAGCATAGACATGTTATGGCAAAATTAACAACATATATTACATAATATAAAACATGAATAGACAGCAGGGAACAATAGTATAATACAATGACATGACATATAAAGTTATGAGACTATATTTGATCGTATATTCCATGCAGCTTTTACATAATTACAGAATTTAATCGTAAGATATTTACTAGAAGCTTGTAGTATATTTAATAGTTTTAGATCATTAGGCCAAGAACAATAATACTTTGGTAAAAATTGGGTTCGTACAGATCTATAAGCTGGACAAACAAGAACAAAATGATATTCATCTTCAATAACAAACATTTTACAACATTCACATAAACGATTTTCTCTAGGAATATTATTATAACGACCTACTTCAATATTTAACTTTAATGTTCCACTACGTAATTTTGTTAACAGACTAACATTATTGATATAAGAAAGATATTTTTCAATATAAAAAGTTAATTTAAATCTACAATAAAATGACAGTTTACTACATTCCTGAATAGTAGTTGACCAATTCTGCAAGTATTGATCTTTGATACGAGTTTTAGTAGTATTTATACATATTGTGGTAGCATCTTGGTTTAAAAGCGAGGCGCGCGTCTGGCGTACAAACTATAATCCTGGTACCTTTGATAACTATTTAGCCATTCATAGTTTAAACCAAGATCATATAATATATCTCGTATATTTGAGGCCCAGTTTACATAACCATTGATAGCATCGTCATACAAGAGTTTATACACATCATATACAACCTTGGGTTTATTTGTAATAATATGTAACCAATATTTCAATATTTTTTGTTTTCTAACAATAAAAAGAGGTAAATGGCCAAGTTCGCCATATAAAAAACATGTTGGTACATTTCGACCCAATTTTAACACAAATCTACAAAAACGATTATGAATAAGTTCGATATCTTTACCACGATGGAAACCCCATATTTCTGATGCATAGCATAAGACGGATCCGACTATACTGTCGAAAAGAAACATCTGTTCTTCTGGATTGATAAAGAATTGTTTTAGAGAGTTCATTAAAGATGACATGGCTCTAGATCCTTGTTGTGCTAGACGTTTTTGAGTATGTAAAAACTTTCCGTTGTAATGTAATAATACACCAAGGTACACATATGAATTAACAACTTGCAGTTCCTTGTTATCATAGTAAAAATTAGTGTCTACTGGTCTAAATCCATTTCTAAATAACACTACTTTGGTTCTATCAGCGTTAACTTCGATATTCCATTTATTGCAGTAAAAAAAAAGTTTATCAAATAAGTGTTGCAGAACAGTCGGTGTTTTTCCAAATAAAACGGTGTCGTCAGCTAAAAGTATTAAATATATAAGAATTCCATTCAAAGATATGACTTCTTCGTTTACATCAGTGGAGATATCTTGAATAATGTCATTTATAAAAAATAAGAAAAGTAAGGGAGATAACTGCTCGCCTTGTTTTACACCAAGATGGTTATCAAAAGTCTCTGATAGTACTCCGCCAGACCACACACGTAAACGCACACAGGACTAAATAGAATTTACCATTGATACGAATTTACTGCTAACTCCAGATTTGAGAAGTTTGTATATCAAAATTCTTCTGTCCACCTTATCAAACGCCCTTCGGAAGTCTACGAAGCCACAGTACAATTTTAATTTATGCTTAAGGCAGCAACCATTTGATTTTCTGGGGGGGGGGGGGGGGGCTATGTTTTTTTTTTTTGGTGACCGGGTCACCGGACACATTTTTTAAACTAGATACCCCAAAGATGATTGTGGCCAAGTTTGGATTAATTTGGCCCAGTAGTTCCAGAGGAGAAGATTTTTGTAAAAGATTACTCAGATTTACGAAAAATGGCTAAAAATTTACCATAAAGGGCAATAACTCGTAAAGAGGTCAACTGACCATTTCGGTCATGTGACTTATTTGTAAATCTTACTTTGCTGAACATTATTGCTGTTTACAGTTTATCTCTATCTATAATAATATTCAAGATAATAACCAACAACAGTAATATTTCCTTTAAATTACCAATTTAGGGGCAGCAACCCAACAACGGATTGTCCAATTCATCTGAAAATATCAGGGCAGATAGATCTTGATCTGATAAACAATATTACCCATGTCAGATTTGCTCTAAATGCTTTGGTTTTTGAGTTATAAGCCAAAAACTGCATTTTACCCTTATGTTCTATTTTTAGCCATGGTGGCCATCTTGGTTGGTTGGCCGGGTCACCGGACACATTTTTTAAACTAGATACCCCAATGATGATTGTTTTCGACTTGTCGCGAAAAAAATAGATTGTTTTTTTTTTGTCCAGAATACGTAATTAGTCAGACCGTACACATACGGTCGGACCGTACGCGTACGGTCTGACTAATATTAAGAAGTTGGTCACGTTTATCAGATACAAATGTATATAACAGATCAATATAGCTTACATCTCAAATTAATGTAAAAAGTTCAATAGTAATTGAAATAAAACAAAACAATGTTATAACTATTTTAAAAAATCACGGTTATTTAATCTGTTAATCTCATGTATTAAGCATGTCAGCAATTCATATATTGAAGCCAAGTATGCTAATTAAAATTGAAGTTATCGGAAGTAAACTTAGAGTGGGAGGACAATCAATCGTTTTAGAATATTAAGGAACTTTACAAAAAAAATGCAAAGCAACGTGCATGAACAAATTATGTTACTGTAAAAAAAAATATGACGTTCTTTGTTGAAGTCAGTGTCACCTTGAGTACCAAAATAGGAATCACGGATATAAAAATAAACACATATTTAATTTCAATTGTTCGCTTAATCATTTTATCCATATACATGTAATAAAATCAATTTGTATAACTAAAAATAATGATTTTGATAAATATTTGTTTAAATTTAACCAATATGATCCCAAAACATCAGCTGGACCGTACGCGTATACTCATACGGTCCGAACGTACGCGTATGGTCGGACCATACGAGTATACGTATACGGTCCGGACCGTACGCGTACGGTCCAAATACTCATATGGTCTGGAACATAAATATAGCGTCAACAGCAGACCGTCCTGGCTGGAATCCAAATTGGTTGTCTATTATATGATTTTCGTCCTGAAACAACGATAACAAACGGACAGTTAGAATACCAGTGAACAACTTTGACAGGATGCTTACTAATATTATAGGTCTATAATTAATCGGACTCGTAAGATCACCACTTTTAGGAACAGGAATAACTAAACATTCAGTCCAATTTTCTGGATATACTCCGATAGCAAATATCGAGTTGAACAAAGTTTTTAAAATAGGTGCGAAAAATGAAGGACATGACGAAAACATCTCACCTACAATTTCGTCGTTACCTGCACTTTTCCAGGATTTAAGTCTCTTTAGTGCTTTAATAATTTCGTCTTCAGAGATGTCTGTATCTAATAAGTCTATATTTACACCATCAAAATAAGTGTTGTTTAAAAGATCTAACACTGTATCAGATAGTTAAGGTGGGTTCATACCAAGAACATTTTAAAAATAACTAAACATTGCTTCGTTGTCCGCTACACACTTTGATTTGTTTTTTGGCTTTAAGGTTGACCAAAATTTCTTTGGATTCGTTTTTGCAATACTACAAAGTTCCAAACCTTTTCTCCTCTTAAAATTGTACTGAGCTTTTCGTTTCACTGTATTGTAAGAATTTCTAGCAATAACGTATTCACTCCTGTTTGCTTCCGTTTGGTGACGTAGAAAAAAGTTTCTTGTGACATGAAGTGTTTTTCGGGCGTTTTTGCAATTTTCATCGAACCATTCATTATTCGGACGATTTTGGCGATCTATGTTTTTATCAATAGAAACTGAGTGTCCAAACACTTTGAAAGCGCTCTCATAAATAATACGAGTTATCTCTCTTACGGCGTTATGTATGTCGACATCTAAAGTGATATCATTTACAACTAACAATAGTTTTTCTCTATGAGGTTGTAACATTTGAGCATATCTTTTTTACTTGTTTCCCATTTAATGTAATTGCGTGTTGTAGTATTTGTTCTTTTTTGACATATAGTGGAAAAGTTAAGTTCAAAAAATAAAGGCATATGATCCGAAAACTCATTCATTTCTAGAACTTCAAAATCACTAATAATACCATAACTGTTCGGAGACAGAACATTTCAGAAGCAGATAATCGTTGACACTCGTCCCTTTACTGTTACAAAACGTGAATTTACCATTCATATCGCTTCCGAGTCTACCGTTAGCTACATACACTATGGTTGATGACACCAGCTGTCAATTAACAAAACTGTCACTGATTAGCCGCCAAATTCATTATATGTGAACTAAATAATTTTACAAATAAACAAAAAACAATTGAAATTGAGGAGCATTTGGGGTCGGGATAAAGTATATTTCTGATACAATAATGATGTCATTAAAGGTCGGTATCATCATGACTATGAGAGTGAGTTGAGTTCTTACAATGTATTTATCAATGTTAACACGTGTATTTGATTAACTGTACTGTCCAGGCGAGCTGATATCCCAAATAGTGTTTGTTTTTTTATTTATAAATATTTTATGTTCGTTTGAGTTGACGAACAAGAACATAATTTAAATTATTTCATTGAGATTTTTTATTTTATCTAGGTAGCAATATTTCAATGCATATTCAGTCTTTATATTTTTTTACATTCAATATACATTTGCAATGCTTATGGTTTAAATTAAACCTCTTTAAGAGAGTTGCCACAATAAGAGGTAACAACTACACTTAAACTTATGTTTTTTTTTATAACCCTTCTCATATTTCCTCTTGTTTTTTGGTGTTGTTTTTTTTTTATAAATTACTGTTCTATGACAAGTATTAAGACTATAAATGACAGAAACTGTTATTAAAAAATGAGATGTTGATAAAAATGTTATAGCACAATGATTATTTCTTTCCGGATCATGGAAGATCATGGAAGAAAGATAAAACAAACCATAATCTTTCAATCTTCTACATGTTTTCTAGACCTTTGAGGTCCAAATTTTGTCGAAGATGTTCTACTTGGTACGTGAAATAGATACTGTGAGTGTGTATATAAAGGGGGAGGGTGTGTGTGTGTGGTTTCTTTTTCGTTAACAGTTCATTTTCACCATAAACCTTTTATTGACGGTAAACGAGATTATAAGTATAAATGCACATGAGCTTTATACAGCTTTGTAGAATATACTTACTTAATTGTAGACTCGGTTTAACCACTAGTAACAAACACATCAAGTTTGCTATCATTATCCTCATGTTCACGAGTTATTCCACTGCAATATAAGAGTTGTTTTCATTATAAACGCAAAAATGCATGTCAAGTATGCATACCCGGCGGAACCATCTCTTATTATTCAGTGTCGCTGTTGTCTTGACTATAAGTAGATTCGTCTCATATAGGACCACATCCATTAAACGGAGAAGAGTATAAATTCACAATATTGGCCAAGTTGTGAGTTTATTAAAAGATGCCATGAGTTGAAAAAAAAGATAGACAAGATAATGATAAAAAAGGGGGAAAAGCTTAAAGTCATAAGAAACCTCAAATTAAAAAAAATAATGCATATGTTTTTTTATAACTCAATGGATAGTTTTCATTATAAAACTTATGTACATATACTTTTATTTTGAAGAAAATTCTTTAATTTATTCATATTTAGAAGAAGTTTACTTTATCTTAATTGCTTGCTCCAGGAAGCAATTCTCCCGACATATTTTCCGTATGCAAAGTGACCTCAGTGTGACCCATCTCGTAAAAATCCGGTGATCACAATACGCATGGATGTCCTTAAAATAAACTATTATCTGAATTTACATGTTAAACACGTGCTCAATTTCAATACTTTTTTGTTGATTTTTTGTCGATTGTTGACAAACAGGTGACAATCGTTAAACTTCGACTTCAAAACACGAATACCTGCCATATTTTCACAACACAGACCGATTGAAAAAAAATGACGATTATACGAAACACAGAAGACTAAGTTTATGATGTTTGTATGCATTATTTCAAGAATTGGAAGAACATTATTTTCCACCGGTCACTCGTTCCTTATGACTTTAATACTTAAGTGTTCAAATATAAGGGTTTCAACCTCGATCGGCAAAATTTACTTTTGACAATGTTATTAGACGAACTTTTATCCACATTTCAATATTTTCAGATTTTACAAACATTTTACGTATTTGTCTTCCTAACATTTACATTTACATCCAATTTGTTCCATTAAATATAAAAATAAGGAGATGTGGTAAGATTGCCAATGAGACATCTATCTACCAAACTTCAAATGGAGTGGATGTAAGAAATTATAGTAAATAGTACGGTCTTCAACAATGAGAAAAATTCAGTCCGTATGGTCAGGTATATAAGTCCCCGACATTTAAAGTACGAAACAATTCAATTGAGAAATAAACGGCATAATTAATAACAAAGCAGTTTACGAAAAACAGATATGACATGCATGAACTATAAACGACAACCACTCAATAATAGGCTCCTATTGTGGCCGGGAGAGGCCACTTCGCGTTTTCGCGTTTTCGCGTTTTCTCCTTTCACTTTCACGCGAAATCGAGAAATCGAGAAATCGGGAAATCGGGAAATCGAGAAAGCGAGAAAGCGAAATCGAGAAATCGAGAAAGCGAAATCGAGAAATCGGGAAATCGGTAAATCGGGTAATCGAGAAATAGAGAAAGCAAAAAACACAAAATCGAGAAATCGGGAAAATGAAAACACGAAATCGATTTCATTTCCCGTTTTCGCTTTCGCGTTATCGCGTTTTTGCTTTCTTGATTTCTCGATTTCCCGTTTTCGCTTTCTCGCTTTTCCGATTTCCCGATTTTCCGATTTCCTGATTTCTCAATTTCCCGATTTCGCCTTCCCGATTTCTCGATTTTCCGATTTCCCGATTTCGCGTTTGCAAAATGAAAGGAGAAAACGCGAAAACGTGAAATGGCTGCATCCGAACACCATAGGCTCCTGACGTGGGACCGGCACATATAGAACGTGGCGAGATTAATTAAGTGTGAAGACGCCAACCATCCCTAACCTAGGACAGTGTTGCAACAGTGCAACATAAGAACAAACTATTGAAATACAGTTGAAAAGGGCTTAACTCATCAGATGGATACAAATATAAATAAATTTAACAAAAATACAAAGTGGATGTGATGCTAACCTGGGTTTTAAAAACACTTGACTCATTTTCGACGAGAATTATGCTCTTGATCATAAAATTTCAAATATTCTAAAGCACACAAAAAGACAATACAAATCTACAGATCTTAGGTTTGATCCGTCTGATATTTCAACCCACGACCTCCACAACACGCGGTTAGCAAGCTGCCACAAGATCACACTGCATTTTGAGTTTTGTTAAATTTTTAATAAAAGTTTGAAGAATTCTTCTATGATTTAATTTTATTTTTTGTATTTAGTTTTGTTTATATCTTAATGATATTTACAGCCAATAAAGATAGAAAAGAATGTTTTTTTTTATATAATTGTAAACATATAATTGATACTGTGATTCAGTTGTAGTGAAATAAAAAAAAATGATTACTCTACCTTCAAATATAGTTTACATATATCGTTCTGTGATTCAGTGTGGTTTTTTTTCAGTTTGATATATTATATATATATATAGCTTGAAAACGTGGTTCTAATTTTACATCACATGCGCACGAAAATAGCAATCGTTTGTGGTTTTTTTAATTGCAAAAAAAGTGTTCCATATGGCAATCATAATATTTTGACTCCGGCAGTAATTTTAAGCTTCTAGCTAAGACGATCAATTAAGATAATATGCATAACTGCAATTTTTTATTTTCAAACTTCTTTATAAGTGCATATGGCATTGAATCAGTTTTAAAGTGCATCTATTATATTCTACTGAAATGCATTATGTCAATAAAACAATCAAATGTTGACATATTTATAGTAAATAATGGTAAGATATACATAAGATTCAATGCATATCAATATATAATGATAAAGAAGTAATATATGATATAATCTAATAACTATATTGTTTCCTGAAAACGTCACTCATTGGTTACATAAAAAGTAAAACTTTCCAAACAAAACAAGGAAATTCATACATAAAATATTAAACAACCTATTCTTAACAGTTTAAAATTAATCTCCACTCAGACAGTTACATTCTTACTTTTATGATGTGTTTGTCAGAATCATAGGATTTATTTCTAAGTGGAGAAGTAGAACAGAAGGGCATATATATAAAGCATTCAACAGTAGAAAATATGCTATGTCGGTAAAGAATACTACTTAAAAGAAAACGGTCAACCACAATTTTTTTTATTGAGGAACAATGGTCCATCCCCTTAGCGCCTGTGGTCCGTTCATGAAAATATTTTATGAACTTCGCATTTATTTAAAAGATGAACAAGATTTTCGTTTTTGTTAATTTTTATTTTGTGCTTTATATAAACTGATATGCAAAGCCCTTTTCAACTGTTTTTTTTTGTAGATGGTTCATATGCCGCTCGTTCACTGACCTAGGTTAAGGGAGGGTTTGGCACCAGCAAACATGTTTATCATTCATGTGCTTGTCTAAAGTTAGTAACCTGTAAATGAGCGGTTGCCATATTTATCTGTTTTTTATATTTGTTTTGTTTATTGTTTTTCTTATGTTGTACCATAACACCACTATCCTAGATTTAATGGGTGACTCCTTTAACCCTGCCACATTATGGGTCCTTCCCCAAGACAGGAACTGTAGTTTCGTGTATGTCGTTCGTTCATTTCTGTCATACTTGAAGATAGTTTTGTTATAGATAAAGGCAACAGTAGTATACCGCTGTTCCAAAGTCATAAATCGATTGAGAAAAAAAAATATCCGGGTTACAAACTAAAACCAAAAGAAACACAACCGTAAGAGTTATTTTTCAATAAAATATTTTCATATTTTTCTTGTTGGAGTTTTTTTTATTGCCGAGTATATGGTATGGGTTTTGCTTATTGTTTGAGGTTGTATGTTGGCCTACTTACATTAACTTCATTTGAACTTATATTTGTGTCATGGGCAATCAAACCCCATGTCATTATTTTTATAGTTTAGGATTATATTTTGCACACATAAGCTTGGTTAGGCTCATGAATACTCACCAGTATTTCATATTGTAACTGGTACCATTGCATACACATTTAGATAATAAGGATATAGTAAAAAAAAACATCAGTCATATATGTGCAACGCATTCAGTTGTTGGCCCCACTCTCCTCAGTACAAGATGAAATATATCTAAATTTCTGAAAATGAATGAGACTTGTTAGTCTTTAGGTTCCAGACTCTACCATAATTTAATCGCCGGTTTAAGGTTTCACATCATGGGCTCAAGCCTTTTGTGTCACAAATCCATATTTGTGTTTCTGATGTAGAAATAAGGCCCAATAAACTCAGCCTTGGAGCTCGAGTTAATATCCCGCTATTCTAGAAGTTGCCCTAAATATGACGTCTGTAAAAAGAGCAACTTGGTTTTTTTTAAATGTCATAGATAACCGTGATTTTGTACTGTTTCAGTACCGAAGTACGTCAAATGGATATAACCAAAAATAGACTAAACAGTATAAATTATGATTTACTAAGGCAATTCAAAGAATACTATAACACGTTATTAAAAAGACAAACAACGTCAGTACCCAGAATCGATACTTCAAGATTATCGTGTATTATAAGTTAAAACGGAATATTTATCAACAATGTTTTGGTATTTTTCGATGAACTATTTCAGAAAGGACGAGACGTTCTTTGACATATTTACCTCCTGCTCAGACAATGGTGGCGTTTTACAATGTCTGAGTAGCAGGTGTTAGCTCTTAATACCGAATGCGTTTGGAAATGTATCAGGTGTTAGCTCTTGAATACCGAATGAGTTTGGAAATGTATATCCCGTATACAGGTAAAGTTTGTATATTACTGCTAAGGTGTAAAAGGGGGGGGGTATTTTTTTCAAAATTAAAATCCTTTCATTTGTTATGCATTCTGGTTCTAAGATGACTGTATATGTCAAATTCGAGGATTAAGCCTAAAATTAGGAAGATTAAGCCGTTTTGAGGTTTGTTGAATTTACTATTGTTGAATACATATTAATTGAGATTATAAAATTTTTATATTTTCAATAATCTGGTTTAATTCAATCAAATATTCGTGTGGGTGCGTGGGCGTTGCAGCCTGTAGCTCAATGCCATATTCGGCATGGCCATAGCGGCGATCGCAGCATGAATCAGAATTTTGGAATTCCCGTATCAGCTAGAATAGAATTTTGGAATTCCCGTATCGGGCACTTGTTAATTTGCTGTCGACAAGAAAGCAAGTGTTACGCAAATAAGTTAAAATATCCAGAAAAAGAAGATGCCTAACAAGAGAAATGCCGTTGGATCGCCACCAAGGGCCATGGGGAAGAAAAGAAGAACGACCAGCAGGACAGGAGGAAAGAAAGTGCAGCCCGAAGAAATTGCCCAAAAGAAAGACGGAGCTGACCGGAGAAGATCTGCCAAGAAAACAAAAGAGATCGAACATGTGGTGGCAGAAGTACCTGAGGAAAATACTGATATCTCATCAGGTAATGAGTCGGAGGAAGATGCACGGGCATTCCCCTCTTTAAGGCACGAAATTGCAAATAATTCAATTGATTTCACTCCGTCACAAGAATCTAGCGTTCATGACACAGTGGGGGAACACGTGTCTTTTAAAATTAAAGAAAAAATTTGGGAGGGAAAATTTATAGAGCTTCATTCTCTTTTGAGAACGCAAAAAGAAATGGAAGAGGTTGACGAGGGCGATTTGAAATTAAAAAGGGGGAAAATTTGCATTGAAAAAAGATCGTCGGGGGTTTATTTGTCAATAAATGAATGGACTTCAGCATTCATGATTTTTATGAGTGTCTACATTGAGAAATACAACACACGGGCACAGGAATTGTTAAAATATATGCGCGATATAAGATTAGCGGCAACTAGGTCAGAAAACTGGGCTACCTATGACGAGCAATTTAGGCTTAAAATAGAAAAGAATCCTAATTTATCTTGGGGAAATATACACGGTGAATATTGGCTACTACACATCACATCTCCCACAGTACACAACAGTGTGTCAGTGCAATCACAGGGTTATAGAACAGATACACAAAATCGTGGTAATTATAACTCAAATGCAGCTACACTTCCAAACAATAGAACACATCAAAAATCACAGGTAACTAGTGGAAGTGTAAATATGTCATGTAAATACTATAATAATTAATAGTTATCCCACAAGGACGCGGTGTGTCAGTGTAAGATCACCCCGATGGCCGGAGTCCGACTGGGATAACTATTTTACATCCCAGCTGTTTTAGATTAGACGAAAAAACATTTACAATTCATAAAATCTAGTTTTGAACGCCACACAACCATAACAATATACTTTATATATTACTATATGATGTATACCCTTTTTGACCCCCAAACACGATGAGTAGATATCAAACAATGTAAACTCGCCCCACTTGCCAATCGGCCCACACTATATCGCCACTTTATAAAAATACCGTCCCACTCTTGTTTACCGACTTGCCCCACTTTGAAAAAGTGTAAAATCAAATTGAACAATCAGTCTGAAAACTAATTAACGAAAAAGGTTAAAACCCCACTGAATAAAGGTCTGACAACTCGCCCCACGTATAAAAAGATCTTGCTTCCTTTAAGTATGTCAAATTACAATTATTACGTATCCAGTCGTCCTGGTGTAGTGGTATGTGTCGTGGCTTGATATGCTAAAGGTCTTGAGTTCGAATCTCAGCAAATACACTGGATTTTTTCTACGTGAATGTTGATAGATAGTCTTTTCCGTATAATTAAATATTAGTTTTATAGTGGATTTGACATTCCCGCCAAAATGTTACAGAACAAAGGAAAGCATGCATAACAAAGAAACTCAAACTGGGGTGATCTGGTAGGGGTGATCCGGCTCAGATCACCCCTGTTAGAACAAAGGAGCTGGGGTGTAATGGTACTGACTGTCCCTACTTCCCTCGTTGTAGGTTTAAACACATATGTGAAATATGCAGTGTCAAACACAGAAAATCCCAATGTAATAACCGGGCGCAAGGAAGAAATAACAAAAAGTATTAATTTTTATTCATTGGGAAATACTCCTATAAAAGTATCAGTCTTGGAAAATCATTTAGAATTCTACCCACTTAACAATGTAGCACATGAAATTAAATCTGGTTTCAAATACGGGTTTTCATTAAAATATTTTGGCTCTAGGGAACCAAGGGAGAGTTCCAATTTAAAAAGTGCATTACAGCTACCCAAAATTTTTAAAGAAAAATTAATGAAGAAGGTTAAACTTGGTCGCATAGCTGGTCCTTTCAGATACCCACCTTTTCCCACACTTCAGGTATCACCAATGGGGCTAGTGCCAAAAAAGGATGGGGATTTCAGACTTATTCAACATTTATCCTATCCTGAGAATAATTCAATAAACGATTTTATTGATAAAGATCATTGTTCAGTGCAGTACAGTTCAGTGGACGAAGCAGCATGTTTGATTAATAGACACAAAACATTTGCCCGATTAAGTCAGTGTGACGTAAAAGCGGCTTTTCGTTTGTTGCCAATTGCCCCGCACGATTTTGACTTGTTGGGGATAAAATTTCAGGGTGAATATTATCTTAATAAAATGCTCCCTATGGGGGCCTCAATAAGTTGTGCCCTGTGGGAGAAATTTGCCAAAGCTTTGCATTGGATAATACAGCTAAAAAGCGGAAATGATGATATCCTCCATTATTTAGATGATTTTCTGTTTGTCGAGTCGAGCCAAACATCAAAAGTTGGCAATACTTTGAAGTTATTCCAAGAGGTATGCAACAAAATAGGTATTCCTCTTGCTAGTGACAAGACTACTTTGCGGACTACATTACTTATGTTTTTGGGTAAAGAATTTGTTACACAGAATTTAATCATGCGACTTCCAAATGAAAAACTTGTCAAACTCTCACAAAAAATCAGAGATACCTTGGACAGTTCTAAAATAACTCTTAAAGATATGCAATCCCTTCTTGGGCTCCTGAATTTTGCTTGTAAGGTAGTTGCTCCAGGCCGCACCTTCTGTCGCAGACTCATAAATTCAACAATTGGGGTAAGAAAATCGTATTTCAAAATTCTAGTAAACAAGCAGATGAAAGCAGATTTAGAAGTTTGGTTAGACTTTTTAAAACAATACAATGGTGTAACTGTAATAACAGACAATGTATGGGTTTCAAATGAAAAATTAGAGTTGTTCACTGATAGTGCAGGGGGGTCCAAAGGCGGTATGGGATCTATTTTGCAGGTCAGTGGGCTCAAGGCACATGGCCAAAACATTGGGTTGAGACTGGAATCACCAGAGATATGACATTGTTAGAGTTGTTTCCAGTTGTAGCTGCTCTTATGTCCTGGGAATCCTATTTTATTAACAAAAAAGTTATTTTTCATGTTGATAATCAGGCGGTTGTTCAAATCATTAATATGAAAACTAGCAAGTCAAGTAGAGTTATGACTTTAGTAAGACAGATGGTTTTAATGAACTTAAAAAATAATACATTAATTAAGGCAATTTATATCCCTTCAAAACAAAACCAAATTGCTGATTGTCTTTCTCGTTCTCAGTGGGGGAAGTTCAGAAGCCTAGCTCCAGAAGCAGACCAGTGGCCAACCAAAATTCCAACACAGATCTGGAACATTTAAGTCAGGTGGCGGATTATATTGTCAATCAAGGTGTGTCCAAAAATACACAAAAATCATACAATTTGGCTCTGTCAAAACTTTGTACTTTTAGATCATCTTATCAATTGAAACAGGATTGGCCGGTGCCAGTCAATGATTTGTTAAATTTTATAGCTTTTTTGTCAGTACAGGGTCTTTCGGGGGGAACCATATCATCTTATATATCAGGAGTTTCATACCATCATAAAATTCAAGGGATACAGGATACTACAAAATTCTTTATAATTGGAAAGGCATTAGAAGGAATAAAAAGAATTCAAGGGGGAAAACGTAATGACATTAGAGCACCAATTACAGTGCAATTGTTATCAGATATGATTAGTTGTTTAGATAAAGTATGTAAGAATAAATATGAAGCTGCTTTTTTTTCAGCAGTTTTTTCTGTTGCCTTCTTTGGTTTGCTAAGAGTACTTCAAAATCCAAGTCTGTTATAAATGGCTCCAACTTAACAATTTCTGATATTTTAGTAAGGAGAAAAGTCCTGGAGCTAAGAGTAAGGTGGTCAAAAACTGAACCAAAAGGGAAAGCCTGTTACTTTGTTGATAGCTGAGAACGGAAAAAACTACTGTCCGGTACGACTCATTAACGAATATTTAAAGGTACGACCTACCTGTAACAATACAGATTTGTTTATCCATTATACTGGTATGCCTTTAACTAGATACCAATTCAGTAGTATACTGGAAAAAGCTTTACATTTTCTTCGTATTAGTAAAGGCCATTTTAGGTCACATAGTTTTAGAATTGGGGGAGCCACGGAACTAGCCAGGCAGGGGGTCTCAGAGGAGGTAATTATGAGATTAGGCAGATGGAAATCGCATGCTTATTCTCGCTATATTAGGTTACAATTTTTCTAGTTGCAAAAAGCTAACAAGCTAAAGGTTTTCACAGGTCCCAAGATTTTATGGATTGTTGGAAGTTCCCTTGTTCATTGGGCCAACGTAGAGGCGAAGAAATATGGTAGGAACAACCTGGGACTGGGGTCAAAAGGTGTAACAACATACTGGATTGGGCAACCTGGTTTACAGATTAAAGATTTGGACTCCCTACTGGACGCAAAAAGAAAAATTTTACCTTCTCCTCATTTTATAATAATTCACTGTGGAGCTAATGATTTGACAGATTTAGAATTGACAGGGAAGGGTTTGATGGAAAATGTAAAATGTTCTATCCTACGTTACAAGGCTTTATTTAAAAATGTTATTATAATATGGTCTTCAATGCTACAGCGCAGATACTGGCATTTTGCCCCCTTGAATGCGGGTGCAATAATCGAACAGAAGAGAAAAAGAGTGAATTCAGTGGTCAAAAACTTTGTTATAGAAAACGGGGGGAAAGCTATATTACATGAGAACATTAGGGCAAGTGAAGTGTCTTTATACAGAACAGATGGAACTCATTTGTCACAAACTGGAAATCAGGTTTTCTTAAATAATATACAAGGGGGGGTTGAGTCTTTCCTACGCACAACAAAATCAACTTTTCCAATGATTCAATAATGAAAATTTTGTGGAGGTGAGAACCCCAGTCAGATTTGGTAGCTGACTGGGGCTCTCATGTGGCGGTCCAGGGAGACTGGTAGTGATTGGGGGATTATTTCACTCGGCCCTTGCTCTGGGCCTGACAAGTTCTCCAATTTACAGGTTTGGAAAATGTGGTTAGTGGTAACGGTGGGGTCTACAGATGGGTAACTCTGGGACCTCCTCCACCTCATCTTATAGAGGGGAGGCCTACACCTGCCAACAGGTGGGGCACTAATAACTGGAGCATTGGTAATACGAGTGTTTTCCCCGGTCACTCCCCATGGTAGATGGTGGTGTAACCGTGTTTAACTACCAGGGGTTTTATGACACTATGTCAACATAGGTCAGCTGATAGCCATTGTGTATAGGTAATCGGTAGTCACCCTGGCGCCTCAACAAAATATTATAAAATACTCTGTAGCCAAAGTAATGCCACAAAGTAAAAATGTATATTCTAGTCATGAAAATTTAAATACAAGTTGGTGTAATAAAATGTATGTTTAATTCAAAGGATTGTTTTTGTATTAGTTGTAAAAGTTATAAATGAAAAACAGAGGATGGAACCTCTACACAAATGAGTATAATATACAGAAAGTCTGTATAATGTTAATTTTGATATTTGTGAATTACGGTAAAACAACAGATAAAGAGAGACAACTCTAGATGAATTTTTAATCACTTTGTGATTAAAGGTAGGACTTCAACATAGTTTAGAAATACGTCAACAACTCTTGATCGTTGTTCTTCATCTCATTGTTATTCATTCAGTATTGATATAGGGTCTTCTTCTATGAGTATTGCAATTAATTGAGATTATAAAAATTTTATATTTTCAATAATCTGGTTTAATTCAATCAAATATTCGTGTGGGTGCGTGGGCGTTGCAGCCTGTAGCTCAATGCCATATTCGGCATGGCCATAGCGGCGATCGCAGCATGAATCAGAATTTTGGAATTCCCGTATCAGCTAGAATAGAATTTTGGAATTCCCGTATCGGGCACTTGTTAATTTGCTGTCGACAAGAAAGCAAGTGTTACGCAAATAAGTTAAAATATCCAAACCCGCCCGCCCTCCCTATGAGAATAGTTGCTGCTGTTTTTGTTTTATATTTTCAGGCACTGGTTTGCTGTATTTGATTGCAATATTATGGTTACCAGTATACAAGCCGGACCTTCATAGTATTGGACCTATACAGGACTATTTCGAATAAACTTGCGTTTCTATGATTTGGACATTTCCGTCATTAAGCACGTTATTAACATATGGACTATTGTGATTTAAGCATCCAGAATTAATTCTAGTTTTAAGTAATTAACAATTTAAACAATTTGAAAGAAAACAAGACATTTTAAAGAAATTAATTATCTTCTACTATCCTTAGGCGCAGAGTCAAATTTGAATGGGGGGAGGTCCAGGGAGACTGGTAGTGATTGGGGGATTATTTCACTCGGCCCTTGCTCTGGGCCTGACAAGTTCTACAATTTGCAGGTTTGGAAAATGTGGTTAGTGGTAACGGTGGGGTCTACAGATGGGTAACTCTGGGACCTCCTCCACCTCATCTTATAGAGGGGAGGCCTACACCTGCCAACAGGTGGGGCACTAATAACTGGAGCATTGGTAATACGAGTGTTTTCCCCGGTCACTCCCCATGGTAGGTGGTGGTGTAACCGTGTTTAACTACCAGGGGTTTTATGACACTATGTCAACATAGGTCAGCTGATAGCCATTGTGTATAGGTAATCGGTAGTCACCCTGGCGCCTCAACAAAATATTATAAAATACTCTGTAGCCAAAGTAATGCCACAAAGTAAAAATGTATATTCTAGTCATGAAAATGTAAATACAAGTTGGTGTAATAAAATGTATGTTTAATTCAAAGGATTGTTTTTGTATTAGTTGTAAAAGTTATAAATGAAAAACAGAGGATGGAACCTCTACACAAATGAGTATAATATACAGAAAGTCTGTGTAATGTTAATTTTGGTATTTGTGAATTACGGTAAAACAACAGATAAAGAGAGACAACTCTAGATGAATTTTTAATCACTTTGTGATTAAAGGTAGGACTTCAACATAGTTTAGAAATACGTCAACAACTCTTGATCGTTGTTCTTCATCTCATTGTTATTCGTTCAGTATTGATATAGGGTCTTCGTCTATGAGTATTGCAATCAATGGAACCATATCAGAAAAGTTTAGATTGTTACTGGAAAGAACATCATCAATATATCTGAATGTGAATTTAAAAGAGCTGGCTTCTTTTGTGTTCTTGTCTTGTCAAATGTCTGACTCTGACTCTCGTGAAAAAATAATTAGAAGTCGGCAAGGAGAGGCGCACAGTTCGTTCCCATACAAATGCTGACAATTGTTTGGAAACGTCTACCTCCAAATTCAACAAATATGGTATCAAAATTAAACTCTAGCAGACCTAACACTTGTTCCTGTCGTTTTACTTTATTACTATTCTATGTTGACAAAGTATCAGTATCCCAAATTGCAAATTTATAGCATCAACTATAATTTTTATATTTGAAAGCATCATGGGTTATTTCTTTTAAACATTTTTTTTTTCAATTTGACATGCAGAATGGTGGTATAAAGGGTTAAAAATCACGGGTTCTGTTAGAAAAGTCAATGTCGTTTACAGTTCCATCATCATTTTGTTAGAATTAATTTCAGTGAAAGAACGAAATCTAAACTTACCAGAAGTTCTTAATAGTTGGTTTTTCAGAATTCACTAATGGTTAATACCTCTTCGAGTGTGTTTTGTATGTGCTACTTTTTGTGTTTCTTTGGTTCATATGACGTGACTCTGTACTGTTAAAGATCTCGCCTATGTGTTATTGTTCTATTGTATGTCATTATGTTATTGTTCTATTATAAATTTTAAAATACTTTGAACAACAAAATTATTTTACTCGCATAGTGGTATTAACCATATGTGGATTCTTAAAAATTCTAAATAACTAAAGAACGTCTAGGTAATGTTAAATCTCGGTCTGTTTCTTAAATTATTTTTCAACCCTTCATACCACCATTCCCCAAGTGAAATAATATTTTTTGGAAAATACTTTGAACGACAAAATTATTTTATATTTCTTCCTATGTGACATTTACATTTTATGACGTCAAACATGCAAAGCAATAAAACAATGATCGGGTTTTGAAATTTGACAGATGCTTTTTTGTGCCTTTTGTGAAATATTTGTTTGTTTTGAGAATGTTATACAGGGATGACTGCTGTATCCATATCTTAATTATTTTATCCTATTATGTCTGTTTTGTTCACGCATCGTTGTAAATATAATAGAATTTGATGCGACTATCATATATACAAGTGAGAGGTTTGGGGCTATAAAATCAGATTCAATTCACCGTTTTCTGCAATTGAAAATGCCTGTACCAAGTCAACAACAGTTGTTGTCCATTCGTTTGATATGGTTTATCATTTGATTTTACCATTTGATTAGGGACTTTTCGTTTTAGATTTTCTTCGGAGTTCAGTATTTTTGTGATTTAACCTTTTTTTTACGGTATTTCTGAAGACGTTTTTGCTGCGGGCAAAATATTTGCCAATTCAATGTACAGTTTATTTGTAGAACATGTAGATAAGCCTACAATGTACCGTTGTTTATATGGAATTTTATGAAGCTTAGATTTCTAACGGAAACAAGGTAAGCCCTCAGATTTTGTGTTCAATGTAAATTAAATGTTCACCGAAGCAATGAGGTCCTTGTGATTCGCAAATCTCTTTCCTTGTGAAGTAATAGGGATTACCCGAGTGCTCATTAAATTATAATTCTTTGACAATAAACTCGAAGAAATGCAATTTATATTAAAAAAATATATTTGAAGCTCTGTCCAAAGGAATTCAATATAATTATCTCGAATAGAGGAAAGACATTTCGTCGCTTCTTTGTCATTGAAATTGTAGCTCGGTCGATTATTTACACAGTATTATAACTTTTGGATTCAACGTTTTGACAGAAACCCGATAGTTTTAACCGATTCTGACAAAGCGTCCAGTTCAAATTATTCTCTAAAATATCATAATGATATTGGAAAGTACTATTACATTTCCGAAATTATTTGTAATTATTGAATGTGTTTATCAGGCATCAGAATGGTTCTATATTGTATTCACTATATTATACTCACAGATTGCTTTAAATGTACGAATTACTAAATTGCACTACGTGATGAATACTAAAATAGTTATTGTACTTGATACATACAAGCTTTATTTGTTTTTGAATAATATATTGTATATACATTCTGAGACCAAAATATTATTTCAATATAAAGAATAAGAAGCTGTTGTATTATTGCCAATGAGACAACCATCCACCTGAGACGACAAGCCGAAGAGGTTAAAGCATCGTAAGGTTAGTGTACGACACACACACGCGCATACACTTTTGTTACGAGTAGCTTAAAAAGAAGTCAACGATATAATATTGTCTGGTCTAGTACTTCATGATTTCTACATTGTAAAGCATAAAAATAAGTCACAGTAAGCGATAAAAAAGACAAATGAAAACCGATTAAACTTTTTAACCCGTCTATCTTATCACTATTGTAACTTAATTGATTATGGCAGTGTTTCAGCAATTCGATCGATTGTATAGGATTATTAGGGTTGGAATCTGTTCTGCTGTGATGTTATTGGTGTTACTAAAACAATTTAAAAATCAGGTAGTAATTCAATTGTGTGACCAAAGGTAAACTTTAATTGTTTCAAGTGCTTGTTATAATTACTTGCATTATCAAGAATTTAATATTCACATTTGTCATTGTTCATATCATTAGTCACGTGCATTGATGCTTGCTTTTCACATAGTAACTCTCTTAGATTTTGGTGAACAGTTATCAACAAAACATCAACTGGTATATACTGTTTTGTCGACGTCAAGGACTATTTGGGTTGTTCTTCTTATACGTCGTTGTTAACCACTTATAACTATCAAGATTAAGACAACGATACGACTGCAGCTTTCTTAAGCTTTTGTTCGTAGTGTCCCCCTTATCAATGTTCCTTACTAGTGTTCACTCAATCAATATCTCTCTCTGTTAGATTGTCAATAAGATTGGTGTATTCTTTTTTCCTGCATTATTGCTGTCTAATCAAAATTCTTTTACTTGAATTTCTATTTCTATAAATTATGTACACAATAATAGCAAAAATGAATAAAGATAGTGTTTTCATTATGACTCCACGCTTGAACCAAACGATATATATAATTTTACCGTCCCAGCTATGCCATGATGACGCTCGGTGATGTACTATATATTCATTGTTATAAGGTAATGCTGATACCGCACATTTGTTTTCGAAACTTTTGAAACGTATATTGAAATAAGCTGTTCCTGTAGTGAGCATATTATTCAAATATGGAAGCAAGTATTTTCTTTTAGCATAAGGTAAACCAACTATGACATGTTCTAGAAGCGGATGATTGGCGGTCGCAGCAAAGAAGTCAATTGCAAACCTATCGAAATTATCGCCACTTTTAAAAACAGCTTGTTGATTTTGATTGTAGACGTTTTGAAGAAGCGACTTTATATTTTGAAGACATTCTATATCATTGTCAGCATATATTCCACCATAATGATGAATGATCGTGAATTTTCCCACGTTGATTTTACTTATCCATGCTGGAAGGTTTGAGTATAATTTGAAAATCCCTGGGTAATATTTTTTTATTAAATCGTCAACCATAGATTGGTTCCAGAGAGTATACTTGAAGTCAGGACACAATTTTGCCCAGGTCTGTTGGGCAAATTGGTATTTCTGTAGATGTGCTTGACCGTCTTTGTTAATGTCAAAATAAATTTGATGAATATGGCGTGGAATCTGTGAAATATCATCTCTCTTTCGTAAGTCTGTTTCTCGGCATTCTTCTTTTAATTGTGTTTGGTCATTATTTCTTAATGAGGGAATCACATGTATGATGCTTAGGATAATTAACACTGTCCCACATGCACAAAGTGCTGACATCTCTTTTGCCGTCACTATCATTTCTGCAACAACTGAAATAAAGATTATAGATGACATTACTATGCAGACATCTATATCGGGTTTCTACATAAACACTAATCTATCCAAATGAGTCTAAGTTTGTTTTTTTATATTAATTTTGAAAGTTTATTATTATGGTATGCCATATTTGCAAACATACCGAAGACCTCTGAATGCGGAATATGTTTGAAATGTATCGAAATTTGATAACAGCCAGGACTCTGTTATTCAGTGGTTGTCGTTTGTTGGTGCTGTTAATTGGTATTTATCAGTTTTCGTATTATTTATAGATGTTACCGTTAGTTTTCCTGTTTAAAATGTTTTACACTTGTCATTTGTGTAGCCCTTATAGCTTGCTAGCGAACACATCGGAACAAGTAATTCCTAAAAGTCAAAGACACCGATAGAGAGAAAAAATTCTAAATATATATAGACATTTTTTGGAAAATACCATTTTTCTCATCCAAACGAATACAGGGCCTTGTCATCGAAAGTGTCCTAGGATTTGTCTTAGGACAGTTATAGGACAATCTGAGGACTGTCTTATGAAATATCTCATTTAAATGAAAAAGTATATCATTTAGATAAAAACAAATATGACATTTAAATGAAGACCATGCCATACTAAATGATGTATACGGTATTTTTCTACCGCTTATTATGTTAACGATACATGCAGTAAACTTCGCGTTTGCCATTTTTTGTTACTATTATATAAAGATATATAAATATTTCTTTATACATGACGTGTTATGTTTTTGATTAAGATCTTATTGATATTATGTGCATTCAAATATCTATACAAGCAACGTGCATTTTAATTATAAAAGGTGTAAAAGAGTTTTATTTGAAAACATATAACAGCTTTATTTCTTAAGAAATATATATAAAAAAAGATCATCGTTTAACAAAATTGTTTGATTGCATTATATCTAAAATTAGGTTCACAAACATACGTGTACTTTTAAAAAGAAAGCCTGACTGCTTCAAGAATATTTAAGCAAAATGCTTGATTTAATTTAAGATG
Organism: Mytilus edulis; assembly: GCF_963676685.1. Classification (NCBI taxonomy): domain Eukaryota; kingdom Metazoa; phylum Mollusca; class Bivalvia; order Mytilida; family Mytilidae; genus Mytilus; species Mytilus edulis. The sequence continues at coordinate 79,158,008 of NC_092350.1, read as the reverse complement.
TTATGCATGTTCTTTTATTCTTTTAAACAAGGAAACGATGCACATGGCCTAGGGTGTTTAAAATCCATAAGTCGGACTCCACCATGTTAAAAAAAGGGAATAAAGTCCACAAAAACCTCACAAGGAAACATAGAGTTTATTTTTCCATGACGATTTTAAAATTAACTGATTTTGACGAATCATGGTATATCTTCGCCTATTATAACGGTTACGTTTAAAATAATTGAGACCTCTGACAAATATAACTTGACAAACCACAATATAAATTAGATAGACTACAATTCTTAATTGCTCATTGCAAATAATATTGGTCTAAATAGTATACGACAAAAATTTAAAGAAAAAAGTCAATTCATTTAAATTGAATTCGTCGGATTTTCATTTAAATGTCATTCATAAAATTCATCGATGTAAAAGATATGGTCGATTATTTTATATAATATTTCCTGTCTTCGCTAGAAATCAGTGTATTTATTAACTCAAATAAATAATTATTCAACACATTTCATTTGATCTACAAATGATTTTCTGATCGAAATTCAATGTTTATTGATCCTTATGTATACGCTACTATGGAAGCATTATATTGTCAACACTACTGAAGCTCGTACTGAAGAGATTTAATCATGGCCATCGTTCGTACTTTCACACATGGTAGACAACCATATGAACCATGGGCCATTGACCTTTCTAAACTCAAAGAATTAACGACACAGTGGTTTTATTTTAAAAATTATTTTAAAATTTTGAAAATCATCAATTGAGTTTTCTTTCTTCAGAATGTGTGGTATTAAATAATATAATTTCACGACACCCAGCAGAGTGTCTTTATTTTGCGGGATTTTTTTTCTAAAAAATAAATGTGTCGCCAACTCTTATTAATATCTGAATGAAAATAAATACTCTTCATACTGATATCATGATTTTTCGCCCTGTGTAAGCTTTCATTTTCCACGAGGGTCACTGTCTATTAATATGTGTACGGGGATGTGCCAAATACATGGGTCATGATTTTGCTAGATTTATTTGTAAAAAATATCCTCTTTTTTAAAATATCATATACTAGTATTAAATTGCATTTACGTTTGAACTGTTTATTGTTTTTGGGTATGTATGATCTACATATCACTATATATATATATAATTTAGTACCCATAGCAGTGCCATTTGTCTGTAAATAGTGTTCTTCTTGGAATGTGAAGTTGTTCTTTTTCAAGACCATAGTAAGCATTTCTACTAAGCAGTCAGTAGGTGGAATTTTAAGAGATCGAGAGTCCCAAACTTCTCTACATGCTTAAATGCCATCCGCATGGAGAATATTCGTATAGAGGGAGGTGACATCCATTGTGACACTGCTATGGGTACAAACATGGCTCCATCTTATGCCCATATATTCATGGGTAAAGTTGAAAAGCAACTGATCGAGTGCTCCATCGAAAAAAAGCTTTCCTGGTATCGATTCATTGATGACGTTGACATGAAATAGGACATGGGAGACCAATAATTACAAACTTTTATAACAAATGCTAACAATCAACACCCTACCATCAAATTCACAAATAAAACATCTTATTCCACCATAAACTTCCTTGATACATCTAGCACCTTCTCTGTAGGTATAATAAACACAGATATATACTCTAAACCTACAGATACTCATCAATACTTGTCGCCTGAAAGTTGCCATCCTCCACACTGCACGAAGAGCATTCCATACAGCCAAGCTCTCAGAATAAGGCGAATCTGCTCCTCTGAAGACACTGTTAAAAGCTCAAAGGACATTTGAAAAGAAGGGGATATAAACACAAAAACATCAAAAATAGTTTTCGAAAGCGGAATCTATCCCCAGAAGCAGTCTGTTAACTTACAAAGAAAAACAGAAAAGTAAAAGAATCCCATGTGTGCTCACTTACCATCCATGCCTGAGAAATAGTTTCAAGCCCATTCGTGATCATTGGAGAGCAATCGAGAAACATTTTAAGTTATCAAAAATCTTTCCTGAGCCTCCCATGATAGCCTTTAAACAACCTAACAGCCTGAGAAATATACGTGTCCGTGCTGACCTTTCCAAATCTAACCATATTGTAGGTAATTGCCAGCCTTGTCGGGATAAGTGCTGCAAATGTTGCAACAAATTGCAGCATTCATCAACATTTCATAGTAAGACCACAGAAAAGACATACAAGATCTTTTTCAATGTCAACTGCAAAAGCTCAAACGTAATTTACGTTCTTGAGTGTCCTATATGTGGTCTCCAATATGTCGGTGAATATATTTGAACACATGAAGATCCTTGTGATCGAACAGGATTGTACATGGCAAAAAAGGCAAAGAGAGAATCGGGAGAAGTTTTGGATTAAAGAACTGGGTGTCCTCCATTCAGAGGGAATCAATAGAAAGAAAGAATTAAATTTACAGTCTAATGTTTATATTATGAGATTCAGGATTTTGGATTAAAATCAATCGACCAAAACTTACCTGTATTATTACTGATATATTTTTACACCTTATACATTATCTTTCAGTATAGTTAAAACTTTTCAAACTGATGAAGGCCATTTGTTGAGCCGAAATATTTGCAATTATTGTATAATTTATATCATCTGTTCAGTTTTTCCATCTTTGTGCGATGATATTCAACACTTTTTAGTGATTTGTTTTCCTATCTATCGGTATTGTTACACAATCTTTTAGACTTATATGTTTTTCCTGTTTTGTAGTATTGTCAATTTTAATGATCCAATACCTATTAAGTTTATTGGTTGGTAGATTTTTATAGACTCTATATAGTAAATTATTAATCAATTCATTTGAAAGTTAACCTTTAAAGTAAGTTACTAAATGAACTCTGGAAATTTGTCTCCTGATTTGTATATAAGTAGATGTTATTCGTTCTTAAATATTTATATAACAATAGGTACCGAATTTCAGTTACATGATGTACAAATAGTGTAAAATTGTCCTTCAAGGGCAATAAATCCGTTTTTTTTTTTATATGTTCACTTTTTTGTAGGTCTTACTTTCCGAAACAGTTTTGCTGTGTTACAGTTTATAATTATCTTCAATAATATTTGAGATAATAACCATAAACTGCCCAAAAAACATTAAAATTAACTATTATCTTGTCTGAAAATATAGATTATTAAATAGTACTAACCTTTGTCCCGATAGCAATGAAATCGAATCAATTATATCCTTAGTTTTAAAATGAATTAAATAACATTTTTGTGTTAGCTGTGGAAAAGTCGCCGGTCAAAATGTAGGTCGCTGAATTAATTATGTGAATGAATGATGACGTCATGAAATAGAAGTTCCTTTAAACGTTCCAACAAGGTGAAAGAAATAATTAGCAATACTGTTTCAACGGGATTAGAATACTGTTAGAATACTGATAGAATTTACAGAAGCTATGATTAAAATGTATTCTATTTGATGATTCACTCACAACACATTCTGTTTCAACTTGTCAATATTCTGATTTGTCAAATATGGAGAGTATGCAAGAATCTGCTTAATAACACCTCCTTAAAATTTAGATAACTAAGGTTTCTCCCCATATCTTAGAAAAAATAGACACATGTTGATGCAAATCGTGTCCTTACGTATTTTCAGCTATTTTCTTAGAAGTACACGATTGCAAATGTGCATATACTATTTTGTTAGTCTGAGGATTTCGGTCTCTGTTTGGAAAAAATATATTAGGCACAATGGGTACTTGCTTCCATTTGTGTAATCTGAAGCTTTTATTTAACATGGTCAAAAACAAAATAAATGAGAATATACGTTTTATTCCAACTGTTAAATTGTGACTATTTTTTTAATGAAAATCTGTTTGTCCCAGTTATCTGTATGGATAAAAACTGCATATGTGACACCATAGTCATGACTGAATTCAGTCATCTTGCACTACAACTTTCATCTTAATTTATTTGAATATTCAATTGATAATACATTAAAAAATAGAGATTGGTAGCAGTTGGGTGTGTGCAATATCCTACACAACAAGTAAATGCTCTGAGGGGTATATACAGTTTTTACAGAAGTGCATAAGAAAACTGTTGACTGAATTCAGTCAATTTACAAACATCAAGAATCATCTTCCTTTTTTCAAAACTAGATTATAGTATTATAGAAAAAAATTTCCAAGTTGATTCTAAATATACATATTAATGTTAACAATAACGAAAATCTTGACTGAATTCAGTCACTGGCACCATTAGTCATTGACATTATCAAGTACATCGGTTTGTACAGTAGAAATATCTATACAATATATACAAACACATTTGAAATCTAAGTCTATGACTGAATTCAGTCACATGCTTTTATCGTTCTGTCGTATACATTATGGTATTTTCGCTGTTTTTATCCACATCATAGATGTTTAATAAGTGATCTTGTAGTTTTCAGACATCAAAACAGTTGGTCTATATTCCTATTGACTGTTTATTATTCCTTGAAACTTCTTTAAGCGTAGTAAGGTAATCTTCTGATGTTACTACTAATAGGAGGCGTACTTCTATCAGCAACATATTCTTTTTAGAAACAGTGTTATATAGACAATCCCAATATCATTAGCGTTGATAGCAAAACAGATATATATAGCCACGACTGGGTCAAGATCGATTGGTAGTAATGCTTGTGATAAACTGTCTTTTTCATTATGATTAGTGAGGCTACTATTTATAAAAACAAAACCTGTAACTACGATTAAATATTTTCCTCTCTTATTTATCTTGATCTCTATATCATTTTTATTCTCAATTAATTGTCAATCTTAACTTCTAGGTTGCCTTGGCCGTATTTGGCACAACTGTTTGGAATTTCGGATCCTCAATGTTCATTAACTTTGTGCTTGGTTGGCTTTATGAATGTTTTCGTATGAGATTCACTGATGAGTCTTATGTAGACGAAACGAGCGTCTGGCGTGCTAAATTATAATCCTGATACTTTTGATGACTCTAAGTTGTCCATTGCTGATAAAGCTTCTTCTACCTTCAAAGAAATTTTATCTTTAAATTTGATGTTATTTGTGCATATATTTTACAATTCACGACTATAAAGACACTAGTTATCTTTACATATGAATATCTAGACCTTTATCATGATCATTTATTGAATTCAAGTAAAATCAAGCTTTAAAAATAATTATTAGAATTTGGATAGGTTGTTTTAAGGTGACACACTTTACCATGTTTACATCAAATACAATTGACATTTGGCTTAGAGATAAGAGATGAACCACAATATTCACTGAAGAAGGAACACATACTTACATAAAAAATTGCACCTGAATATGACCAATCAAAGAACTTCATACGTTTTTTTTTTATTTGAGAAATTAAAGGGAAATAATTGATAACTGTTCGGAAAATAACCTTCCATTGCATACGTATATAAATCTTCCATACAACTGGAGATGACAGACATAAAAATCTTCCATGAGGAACGAAATGGTTTTATTATGATTCAAGGCTTCTAGATGTACTCTCGTCAAATGTAAAAATAAATCTTCCCTTCGATTAGATGAAAATTAATTATATTATAATTATGCAGCTACATAAAGTACATCATGATGAAAATGTTGTGTATAAAACAAGTAAATATATGTTTGTGAAACTTAATAAGGCATGTAACAGTTCATTGTCTTCTTGTAAAAATGGCACCAATGAATTTTGACGGGACGTATTATGGTACACAAATGTCCGGCGTACGTCCGTCCGTCTGTCTTTCTGTCTGTCTATCCGGTGTTAACATGTCGCACCGTAACTTGAGAACACTTTTTCCAAATTTCATGAAACTTAATATAGTTGTTTCTTATGATGGTCAAAAGATCTGTATACTTTTTGGTGAAAATTAATCGATTTAAATTTTTTGAGTTACGGGACTTAGTAACTAAAACACGGGTGTGTTTTTCCTGTGTCGCGCTGTATCTTAAAAACGATTTATGATAATTGATTAAAACTTAATACACTTCTTAGTTATATTTATCTAAAGATCTGAATACATTTTAATCATGATTAAAAAAATTATATTTGAATTATTTAGTATTTTGTAAAAAAAAATTTGAAAGGGTTCCGCGGAACCCAGTGTCTCGCCTACTTTTGCTGTAAATCGCAGGCTCAACAAAAATGAGGAAAAAAATCAAAACAAAAAAAATTCCTCTTGATACTATCTATGATTGTAAGAAGCTTCTGTCCAAGTTTGGTAAAAATCTAGGATAGTTAATGAATCTAATAAATGTTTTGAAAACTTTAACTGCAGACTGTATGTCATGTTAAATGGAAGAAAATCTAAGTCCATTTAAAAGTAAAATACAGAAAAAATGGAGTGATCTTTTTACAAAATTTACATCTGGATACTATCTTATGATCATAAATAAGCTTCTGTCTAAGTTTGGTACAAACCCAGGATAGTTTAAGAAAGTTATTAAAATTTTAAAAACTTTAACCACAGAGTGAATGTAATGTTTCCCCGCAGAAAAAACTAAGTCCATTTATAAGTAAAATACGGAAAAAATTGAATTTAATTTTACAAAATTTACTTCTGGATACTATCTTATGATCATATACAGGCTTCTGTCCAAGTTTGGTAGAAATCCAGTATAGTTTAAGAAAGTTATTAAAATTTCAAAAACTTTAACCACAGAGTGAATATTTGTGGACGCCGCCGACGACGACGACACCGACGACGACGGAATGTAGGATCACTTAGTCTCGCTTTTTCGACTAAAGTCAAAGGCTCGACAAAAAGGTGAAGTTTTTTTTTTACATTTCGCATATCTCAAATAACAATTTACGATTATTGCTCAAAACTTAACTCACTTCTAAGTTATATTAATCCAAAGATCTGTATACTCTTTGGTTTTGATTCAAAATATTAATTTAGAGATATTGAGTTTGTTTTTTAAGGGGTGAGGGGGTTCACATGTAGCGCCGTATCTCAAAAAACAATTAATGATTATTGTTTAAAACTTTACCCACTTCTTAGTTATATTAATCTTAAGTTCTGTATTCTTTTTGGTGATCATGATGCTTCAACATTTTAATTATGAGTTATTGAGTTTTTTGTTTTAAAAAAGTATGTTTTCACTTGTCGCGCTGTATCTCAAAAACAATTTATGATTATCGGTTAAAACTTTACTCACTTCTTAGTTATATTGATCGTAAGATCTGTATACTTTATGGTAATAATTCAAAATTTTATTTTGAGAGTTATTGAGTTTTTTGTTAAAAAAAAAGGTGTGTTTTCACATGTCACGCTGTATCTCAGAAACTATTTATGATTATTGCATAAAACGACGGGCGTATCATGAGCTCATGGCGCAGCTGTTTATTTAGTAATGCGTGAAGTACCAAGCAAACTTTAAGATCGATGACTAGGAAGGAAGAAAAATACACAGATCATTTAGGCATATTTTAGATAAATAAAAAAAGAGATGTGGTATGATTAAATAAGTTTTTATTGATTCAATATACTGCATATTTTTATAAGATCAGAAACAGGTAAAATTATAAATTATCTCCCCCCAAAAGTGCCCCCCTTTTATTCTTTAATGGACCCGAGATGTAGACCATAGAACTAGACTCTTTGTTTGCAAATTATCAAAACATGTACCACAAGTTCACAATTGGTTTATGTTTAGACAGTAGGATGCATATCTCAGGTTTTTTGTTTACATAAATCAAAGGCATTTGGTTAAAGTCCGGTTAACATAAAACATAAGGACAACTTTCTATATATTTATTTCATATTAAAGAATCGAAAATTCCGGAAATGAATTTGCATCAACATGATTAATGAAAATTGCAACAATAAATGTTAAATTGTTGTAAACCATGTAAACTGAGGTCACAACTTTCAATCATTCAAATATTTATTAAAATAATGAAATAACAAAAATTTGATTGACAATGATAAAAATATAAAATCAAAATTGTAACTTAATTGCAAACAATATATGTTTGACTTTCGATCCTGCATAGAAGGTGCGGAAATTTAAACCTCGACAAGCGGTAAACCTCTGCAGAAACTGAATTGGCTAACCTATAAGTTTGTATGATTTGTCGTAGCCTCGGGTCCTGGCTCACTGATTGCTATAGCCTGTGATCCTGGGCCACTGTTTAACCATAGATCGAGTATAAGCTAACGCTTACGAAATAGAAGGCTGGATTGAGATGTCAGTGATGCCGGAAGAAATCTCAGTACGACTTATATAATTGATTAATGATTTTTACCTAAGAAAATAGGGTCAATATAGGGCAAAATACTTTATATCGATCGAAAAAAAACAAGGAGATCGAGCATTGATAAAAATTCCTTAATTGTTATTTGATAATTTGAATAACAGTTAACAATACACATATTTTCTAAATACCAGTTAACAAAAGTATGAAAGTACCTAATCAACCTAAGCAAAAAAGACCCCCCCCCCCACATTTTTAATAAAGAATTATCCATATTTTTACATATAGCTTGGCAAGTCCTTTCTGTAATTTTGATATAATTGGGGTCCAGCCATTTTTAAAAGGGCCCGAGTTCAAACCCAGGACGAAAGGGGGGGGCAGCCTTATGTATACCTAATCAGACGCATTTATCGTCAAAAAGGGGGGTTCCACCACCTTATTCAATATTTATTTTTTTCAATATTTTTTTTTTTATTGGAAAGAGCACAATAGAGGCGTGATCCAAATACAGACAATTATAATATTAAAACAACATATAAATGAAATAAAGATTCATGTAACAAGTCATGAGCCAATTCTATGTATACAAATACATTATAGACTGATATTGATACCATAGACTTATATTTCAGTATTATTATAGATTTTCGTATATTTACTTAAAACACACAATACAAGATATTTATATATATATATGTATATGCACAAACTACTGTAAAAGATTATTATCTGATGAAACGGTATGGTGGTCTCTCAAATCAAGAGCTTCTTCAATATACATACAAATAGATTTTAATTCCTTTTCAGACATAGGATTTAACATTTTGGTAAAATTTTCATCCAAATTATTTGAATTAATATCATTTATTTTATATTTAGATCTAATGTTTTTATATTGCGGACATTCAATCAAGAAATGAATCTCATTTTCAATTTTTTCTGTGCAAAATTTACAAAATCTCTCATTAGATGGTATTTTTGGTCTTGCATACCTCCCAGTTTCTATTGCTAATGAGTGTGCACTTATTCTTAATTTAGTGAGTTTTTTTCTAAGGTATTTAGGAATATTAAAATTTAAATATTCTTGTTGTTTAAATTTAGTATAAATTTTACTAAAAAATAAAAGTTTACCACAGTTTCCATCTTTTATCTTAGAAAGTTCAAAAATAATTTTATTTTTGTAAAAATCTTCTAGTTTCTGTTTGAAATTAATATTACAATGCTTGTTAAAGGATATTCCAATATATTTCATTAATTCAGATAGTTTATAAGACCATGAATTTTCTTTATTTGTGAGAGTTTTGTCCACTTCAAAAGCAGCTTTGAGAATTTCATGCGGACCACCAGACCGTTCACCAATATTACTGAGACGCTCATAATATTTAAACATAAGTTGATAACATTTAATGCTAATGGGTAAAGTGCCCAATTCACACCGCACTGCTAGATTGGAAGACTTTCCATGAACCCCAAGTATGTTTTTAAATATGGAGTTTTGTGTTTTTTCTAATTTACTTTTGTCTAATGCTTCAAAATTTGGTTTGAATTCTGATATCCATACTTCTGATTCATAAGTTAAAATAGGAGTTATCATTGAATTAAAAAGCTGGAGCCAAGTCTTAACAGACAAATTTTCACTATATGGTAGTTTTGACTTCAATGCAAAATATGCTTTTTTAGCTTTATCTGAGAGGCTTGACACTGCCTGTATAAATTTTCCAGAGCTATGAAAATCAACTCCTAAGTATTTATAACAATCAACAATTTCAATTGCATTAGAGCTGTAATAAAAGTAAAAGTTTTCTTTATTTACTTTAATTTTAGAGAAAATTATAATTTTTGTTTTCTTAAGGTTCACGTCCAGTTTCCATTCAGTACTATATTTTTGTAAAGAATCAAGAGAGTTCTGGAGACCATCTGCAGATTCTGATATCAACAATAAATCATCTGCATACAATAAATGATTCACTTTTTGACCATTTAAATTAACTGCACTAGTTAAGTTTGTATCTAAGTATTTTCCTATGTCATCAACAAATATATTAAATAAAGTTGGACTTAAACTGTCACCTTGTTTGACACCCTGATTAGCAAGAAAAGGCTTGGTAAACATATTTTGATATTTACATGAATATAAGGTATTAGAGTACATGTCATGCAGTATATTATAAAATTTGCCTTGTATTCCTTTATTTTGTAATTTTAAGAACAGAGCTGATCTCCAGACACTGTCGAAAGCCTTTTTAAAATCTACAAAACACACCTTAGATACGCCGCTTGTCCCAAAAGCAGTATTTTACCGTTCGCTGTGAAAACTTTTTTTGAGCTAGAAAAGGACTAGAGTGATTTTTTAATTTGAATTTATTGTCTGAAAGACCTGCAGAGACAAAATGTTACCCAGAGTTTATAATATAAGTTCACTGACTTGGACTTTCCCGTACTATTTATAGGATATCTGATGAGTTGTTTTTATTATTACATAATCACATATTCTTGCTGATTAGCGACTATGAAAAAGGAAAGAATTAATTTTCTTCGATGCGACTATCCTGTCCGATAAAGGTCTTTGTCAATTTTGGGAAAACGTCCTAGATTTTATCCTTCCTCCGTCAAAGTTTTATCTTTGATTATATCATCATAAATCTGCGCATCTCATTACAGTATAACCACAGTATACGTGAAAGGCTTATAATTTACTGTATTCGATACATACTAACAATATCATTTTCAAAAGTTCAGATTTCATTCCTAAATTTGTCCGTCGAGTATTGATTTGATATTTAAAATTCCTTTTCAGTTTTGAGAGATTTCTTTAATTGTCTTGTCTTGTATTTTAAAATCTCAATATTGGTTGGAGTGTATCATCTGATATATAAATAAAGCGCGCTTTTCAAACAGCGTAAACACATGACAACATTGAGATTTTTAAAAATGAAATATCCTATACTTATTGTGTACATATGGAGAGTTTAATTATATTTTGTAACCAAAAGAAATACAGGGGTCCTGAAATATAATATGTCACAAATAGTCTTTATAGGTGTTTTTCTTTTTAAAGAACCTCTTTGATCTCCAACACGTCGGTTGTCTCGTATAAACTCTTTTCGTGTGCGTGCTACATCACGCCTTAAAAAGTCTACATGTGTTTTATAAATCTAACGTCTCAGAAATTAAAGAAACTCAGTGTCCTTAAAAAAAGTTTTGTGATATAAAAGAAGGATTGTTGAATTCTTACCTATATTTTGTATTTCAGAGAACTAGCGCAAGGACAGGTGTGGTATGTCCCCAACGACGAATACACATCTAACTTTGCTCATTTTGTGTAGAAAAGGAAACTGCAAAATCTCAGAAGATCAACGTCTGTATTTAATTTTTAATTGAACGTCTTCCTGTCAAAATTTTAAGCGCGGAATCTTGTTTACAAATAGGTTACATTTAAATAACCTTAACCTTTGCACCTCAACCTATGATTTATTACAGTTGCGAACATTGGGATGGGTGTTACGGAATTTCGATGAATGACTAAACCTTAATGAGGTCAAGAGCAACTCTACAAGATCCAAGTAAAGATAATAATAAGGTCACTTAAAAATTTCTGATTCAGCATTAAATATTGTAAAATAAAAATGAACGGAGATTCAAACTGAGTTATTACTATACTAAGTTATTTATGATGTTAATGTATCTTTAGCAATATTAACAAAACTATGTCTTATGATAAGTTATATCAAATTATGTGATAAATATCGTTGGTTTTATTGTTATTTAACTAAATACAAGTTTCCCATTTATACTTTGAAACTCTTGAGATTTGTAAACATAACGTTAGCTCATAATTTAAATAGCACGATTTTGAAGAGGATTCCAGTTTCTAAGCTGGCTTATTCTGCAGTTTTTTAAGTAAAAATTCACAGCATTTCAATACCACCACTCTCTCCCCCCCCCCTTTCCCCCCAAAAAAAAAATCAAAGCATCTCAGGTCGTTTCCTTGGATAGGACAAACACATAAATGTCGCTTCAGAAATTGTTCAGAAAATGTCAAATTTAGGACATTTATATTATATATAACGAAATTGAGCTATCATCTGCGAAAAAACTGAGTGACAGATACAATAAACATATTCACAACTTTCTTTTCACTTTTAGTGAATTAAACTTGCGCTTGTGTATTGTCATTATTGGGACTCTGTTCATTGTGTTGTTTGTTGAAAATCGTATCCATATCAACATCGCTTGCGATGACTTTTTTGGTTTTGTGCTGTTGGGTTTCTGGCTGAATTACTTTCACTCTCATATACTTTGACTCACAACAACAATTCTTCTGAAGATCTGCGTTTACCGCAGAATTTACGTTGGACCCGTGTTTATGTTACTCTTTTGTCATTTCCTGAATATTTCATTTGACGGTTGGACTATACTTTATCTATATGACGCAAACATTTACTAGTCTTCTACATTTATAAGAAAACCTGTTTAAAATTTTATGTAAACCGATATAAATTTACAACTTAAATGTTGTGTACAAAATAAGCAAATACATGTTTGTGCATGGAACTGAATCAGGGAAAACAGTTCATTGTCTTCTTTATACAAAAAGATTAAAGTTTATCTTGATGAAATTGTACCCATGATTTTTTTAAGTAATGCATGGAGTACCAAGCAAACTTTAAGATCGGTGACTTGAAAGGAAGAAAAATACACATATCATTTAGGCAAGATAAATAAAAAAAGGGATGTGGTAGGACTGAATTTGTTTTTATTGATTCGATGAACTGTTTTTTTTATAAGATCAGAAACAGGTAAAATTATACCCCCCCCCCCCCCCAAAAAAAAACATAAAAAAGTCCCTCCCCTTTATGCTTTAATGGACTCAAGATGTAGACCGTAGAACTAGACTAGAGATGTGGTATGATTTGATATTTTTTTTATTGATTCGATGTACTGCATGTAAATTATAAATCACCCCCTCCCCCCCACCCCCCGCCCTTTACGACTTTTTAAGGCATGATATAGCACGCACACGAAAAGAATTACGAGACAACCGACGTGTTGAAGATCAAAGAGGTTCCTTAAACCAACATTTTTGTTTTAAAGTTTTAAAGTATAGTCTATACATACATACCTACCTTTTGTCTTTCCATCTTCTATGTTTACCACTGTCTGACTTTGTATTATAGTCTGTATACAAGCATTCTTCTTGAAATCGTATGCAAATCTTTCAGTTTTCGAACGAGCTCCCGTGAATCCAGAAAATTACGATCAGCCATCTATTCGTTTTTTTTTAATATATTGAAAATGTATGTAAAGATCAAGAATAAAGACTTGATGTTGGTTTTAACTGTAACCATGAATTGTTTTATTGATTAAGGGGCAATATTGACAGAAACAAGTGCGTACTATACTCACTTCAACGGGAGTCTAAAGCTACAACCGAATGTAGGTTATAACCTAACACGGTACAGTAACCGGCTATATTCTGGTTTGAATTATTTTACATTTGTGATTTCTAGCTGACTATGCGGTATGGGCGTTTTTCATTGTTGAAGGCCGTTCGGTGACCTATATTTGTTTTATTTTTTTGTGTCATTGGGTCTCTTGTGAAGAGTTGTCTCAATGACTACATCTTCTTTTTAGTATGTATATAAATTACTTAAACGGCATCTAAACAAAAGTCATCCGACCTCGACACAGATTTTATTGCCAGATCCACGAGACAATGGTGAACATATTTCTATAAGCAAGTTGGGTTCGGTAACTATAGGGGTTATTTCACATATGATGAAAAAAATGATAGAATAATACATTTTTTGCAGCCGTATAAAGAGGTTAAATAACAAAAATGAAGATTTCAGTCATTTATATAAATTGCAACTATTGATCTATTGATAATTTCCACTTCGTTCTATATTTATGTCTTGTCAAATTATACGTGTTTAATTGGTAATTATCTATAATCATGGAATTATATCCGCACATTTTTTTTAACAAAGTTCGTAGCCAGGAATTTCTAAGAGGGTTACATCTACTCGTTAATACATTGTAGTCGTTGTTCCAACAAAGGAGTAAGGGCCGATTTTGGCCTCATATTTCAGGTTCATCTGACAAATGATTTTGACCATTTTTTTAAACACTTCAGTGTCTATTTCATTTGAATCAATTAGTTTATGTGAAAGATTTGAACTGATTAAGTCATTAAAACGATCCGATTCAAGCTCAAATATGAAAAATCAACCAAATATGCCGAAAAATGTCACTTTTGGATGGTTTTTGGCAAAAATGAAAGTGGCCGCATCCGTGTTCATCCTCAACCTTTATATATGTTATGTATTATCATAAAATACAACTTCCATTTCAATAGTATGGATGAACACGAATGCGGCCACTTTCGTTTTACACGAAAACCGTCTAAAATTTAACTAAAATGTAGGAATTGTGAAGAATTCCGAGTAATTTAGCACAACTTTAAGGTGCCAGTACCCGATATATGTTCATCGTATATTCAAAAATAGCCCATATTTATGTAGCAGAAGCACTCTACTGTTCAATAAATAACTAAAAGTTTACATTTTATCAATTTTGTAAAACTGCTATATTTTGGGGCCAAAAAAGGCTCTTACTGGACCTACTCCTTTTCAAATTTAACAGTCACAGTTCAAACAGAACGTCCGACTTGAAATGAGCTTATTCGTTTTCAAAGCCTGGGATTCGTAGGAATCCCTGGATCCCTCTTTTTTGGCTACTAGTCTGTTAAATATATACAAGTATGTATGTATCTGTTGGTTCAAGATTTAACCGTCTTAGATTTTGAGTTAAGATAAGTCCTTATCAATATAGAAAATACATTATGAAATCATGATCACTTAAACAAGTTATTTTATTCGGATTATGTGATATTCAAGTTACAAATTTACTAAATAAGTTATTTTGCTATAAGCGTCTGGGGAGGGGAGTGTTTATTTTACGGTACTTTGGTATATTTAAGAATAAAAGAATATGTGAGATCGATGTCGATGACAAATAACCCGAGAAAAAAATAGCAATACATGTAACAACCCGAGGATAACCGAATAAAATAATACTGTGGTATCTGATATATATAAATTAAGAAGACAAGGAGCACAGTAAATACAATACAGACAGCAATACCTGTCCTTTTTCTAGATTTGAATATTTCACTGCACTAACCGACAAAATAGACAATTTTTCGTACCAAACTTTGATTTTCCTTAAGCCCCTTTCTCCTATGTACATGCATATTTCACAACTTGATAACCATGATCGGTACTGTAGTCCCGATAAAGTTTCGATGAATTGTTATTTATGCAATTACTGTCCGATAAATTTGGAAGGCCGTTGGATGTGTATTTTTTTCAATCTTGCACATTCTTAATGTGCATTTGCTATAAGTCAGGTTTTAAAATATGTCTGTCATGTTTTGTTACAAATGAGGCCGTTATTTTTTTTCTTTTGAATTGTTTTACATCTTTCATGTTGGGGACTAATATAACCGACCATATGGTATGGTTTGGTTATTGTTGAAGGCTGTCCGGTTGCCTATAATTGCATACATTCAATTTTTATCTTTAAGAATACACGTGACTGAACTTTTGGCTTTATCTTGATACAGAAATAATCAGGCAGTGATATACGCAGCTCTTTAACTTGAATATATTTTTTTATTGTGAGAATCCTGATGTCGGGGTTAACGGATCTTGATGCGACCTTAGTGGAAAAAGGGAGATATTTTACAAGTGTAAAGCATACTATACACTAATGACATATTTTAATATTAATGCAAATTGAACAAGTTTGTTTGGAATTGAAACGACTGAACGTGAAAATGTATGGACAGCAAAGCTTCAATTGTCTGCCTGTTTATAAAGCTCCTTATTAATGTGCACAAATACACCATAATGTGTAACAACAATAAACCTATCCAATCGGTGAATTGAACATTTGATTCACCATTTAAATGACGATATAAAATTATAAAATATGAATGCCGATATGAAACTACTCGTCCAGAAAACAAATGGCGTATAGCAGTTAGGGAGTAACCATTTGATTTTTATGGGGGGGGGGGGGGGGGGGGCTAGGATGAAAAATGTCCTGCATTTTTTTTTAGTTGTTATCTCTGTCCTGCCTTTTTATTTTTCACTCTATCCGGTCCTTTTTTTTTTTTTAGTTTATCCTGACTTATTTTTTGCAAGTGTCCCATTCTGCCTTTTTTTTTACTCAAAACTCCTGTCCTGCCTATTTTTATTCAAATTTTATCCTAGCCCCTCCCCCCCATAAAAATCAAACGGTAGCTCCCTTAGCAACTTTCATGATATCAACGGCCTTCAAAAATAAGCAAAGCTATACTGCACACCTAGCTACATAAAAGGCCCGATACGACAAATATAAAACAATGCAAACAAGTGAAACCTCTAATCTAATTATTTGTTCTCTCGCAGTTTTCGAGTAATAGGAATTGGTATTCGGCGGCGGTGGTGGTAATGGGGTAAACTATTTTTATGAAACATATATAATTTAGCAGGAAGAAGACATGGATGTTTCATATCTAGTAAACAGGTACATTATGTTACGAAGTCATCTGTCATGTGTCCATACATTGTCCTAGACATATTTTATCATGGTTCAGCAACTACTTAATAAAGTTGTCATGTACATTTCTCATTTACGGTATCATGAGAAAAAGAAGTCATTATAATTGGTATATGGTTTCCTTACAATGTCTATATGTCCGTCGGGTGGGTGTGGGAGCAGGACATATTAGCGAAAAAAAATTGAACTACAAGGAGACAATAGAGCCCATTTTAGCGCGGGATTAATCCGTTCACCTGTATTTTCGATAGTTCATTTTAGCGAAAACTTACTTACCTGATTAAATAATACTCGCTTTAAGCTTTGGCCAGAAGTTGAGTGTAATTCAAAGCGAATTAATAATGGATCTGAGTCGTCCCATGACATTATAATGAGCAACTTTATAGTTATCATTCAGCTATATACTTTTTTTAATATACTTTTATCGAATTGCAAGGAATAGCATATATAAAAATACGAAGTATAGACAATTTATATGCACCACATTAATCTAGACAAGATAAAGAGAAAGAACAGTTCCTAATGCAATTCAACAATTTTGTACATGGGGTATATCCGGAGCCTATTATGTACGTTCTCTAGGATATAAATTCCAGGCTAGAGCGAACTTTTTTAACAATTGATTAAATCTTTAAGACTTTTAGTGCTGTATCTGAAAGACATCATATATATATTCTATAATTTTTCGCTAAAATGGGTTAAAAACCAGGCGCTAAAATGGGTTCTACTTTGGCGCTAACACGTCCGATTTTTCTCTCTCAAATTTCCTTTCAATGCGCTAAAATGTCCTCCGCCGATGTCTGTCAGAGTTCACCTGACCTCGACCTGTATGTGCCGTCTTGTTTGAAATAGAATCTAAAATTTAACTAGTTAGAAGAAGATCAGTCTATTTTTTTAACAGTGGGTAAACCGGTTCAATAGTTATCTACCTTCCAAGTTAATCACACCAGTGTTTGATGCGTTTGTCGTCATGAATACTTTGACTACTGCAGTAAATGCATATACAACATATATTTTGATAAATAGTGAAAGAGGGAAATAACAATGCGATAGAGTTATCAAAAAAGAATATATTTTCCCTCGACATCTCAAACGATCAGATATTATATGCTTTTTTGTAGTTTTGTATAAAATCGTTTAAAAAATTATGACACTAACCAACGGACCACTACCTGTATATTTGTCATAGAAAAAATACTATATATAATAGAGTCGAGTTGTCGTAGAGTTGTCACTGGCTCAGACGTAGCTTATATAACAATATAATTATTTATGTGACTGCATCCTACATTAATTTGCAAGATCCTCTACGATAGATAATTCAGCTGATTTTTGATATTCCATAGTCATGCCTTATATATTATACATATATTTCCCATGCCTCAGGTAGAGATTTGTTCAACAAAGATTAGAATATTCATATTTCACGAGGGCTCATGTTTTTTGTTACGACGCTAGATAAAAACAGACGAGAAAAGGTAACACTCGGCAACCAAAAGCTTGATTTTTGTCGAGCCTAAGTGCTCGAGTGGTCTAGCGCAAGGAGATTTAGTACCACGATATCTCTTTAGCATGTCAGTTCGAATCCCAGCCAGGGAAGAATAAAAATTTGCATTCGCTTTGCAGGTCTTAAATTGTTGGGGTGTTATTTAGACGAATTATAATTTTATATATTGGAATTGATTACGGTTAGTTTTTCCTGACATTTTTTACTATATGAAAAAGAAGATGTGGTATCATTGCCAATGAGACAACTATCCACAAAAGACCAAAATGACACAAACATTAACAACTTTAGGTCACCGATCGGCCTTCAATAATGAGCAAAGCCCATACCGCATAGTCAGCTATAAAAGGCCCCGATAAGACAATGTAAAACAATTCAAACGAGAAAACTAACGGCCTTGTTTATGTAAAAAAATGGACGAAAAACAAATAAGTAACACATAAACAATCGACAACCACTGAATTACAGGCTCATGACTTGGGACAGACACATACATTAATAATGTGGCGGGGTTAAACATGTTAGCGGGATGCATATATTGGTCTTTCTTAACCTTCTCCTATCATTCAGTGAAACCCATGCTTAGATCGTGCTGATCTAATATTTTTGGAAAAGGGAGGTTGGGCGTGTAAAGCCAACATTGGAAGTGATACTTGTAAAAAAGTATATGCATTAATACATATATTAATTTCGAAGCTCAATAAGGGAGGACCCCGGTCCCCTGCTCCCTAAATCCGACGTTAATGCTTAAAGGGAAAGACTTGTAGAGAAATGCTAACGCTTTTAAATTTACATTAATAAAAGGGTATATAACAATTAATGCCATAGGACTGTTATACTAAAAAAAAGTACTAGTGTATTTAACCATTCAAAGGGGAAAACCAACGGCGGATTTAGGAGGGGGCCCAGGGGGCCCGCTCCCCCCTTTTTTGGGAAAAAATGGTTGCTTATATAGGGAATCACTGAAGCGTGACTGGAGCGGGCCCCCTCTTAGGTCAGTGGGCCCCCACTCATGAAAAATTCTGGATCCGCCACTGTTAAATTTATATAAAAAACGAGAAAAGAGAAACAATTATGAACCACATAAACAGACGACAAGTCAACCATTTTATTCCTTACAGTACGGTTTCTGTTTTCTTCGTTGTTGAAGGTTCTTTACATAATAAATTTCAATTGCTGGCTTTCTCATAGGCAATCACATCACATCTTTATTTTTTTTATATTAATGTTAAAAAAAATATTATTTTAAAATCTACAAAACGTGACAAATACGTATAGTATGGTTCACTGTACAAAGAATAATACAGATATAGGAAAGGTATCTTTTCGGAAATGTTTTATCTATATTACTTTCTATTTTTAAACAGTTAAACTGAGGAATCCCTGTAAGATTTTGTTATCAATACATCTGATCTTTGGTATTGTTGCAATTGGTGTGGTCGTAAACTAGTTCAGATTAAAATTGCAGTGCCTTGATTCATCGAGAGTTCAGCCTTGGATAATTAACCCAGCCTGTTTCACTTGATAAAAATCATAAATAATGAAAACAAATGTGTTTTATTTTAAGCGTTGCTTTACTTTTGCGCCTATTCGCATTTTATTTGCTCCAAAATAATCTTTCATTTACGACACAACCTAGATTTCATTTGCGCCAAAATAAAACTTTTTATTTGCGCCAATAATACAAGTAAATTTATATAAAGAGAGACTTTCAATAGTAACTTGAAAACAAAGATTTTGATTAATATCAAAATCAAATAAACTAATACAACGGTTTTCAAATATGTGACATTTTATAGGCAAACATTAAAAAAAAACAATGCCACTGATTAAAGCAGGCTGTGTATTTTTATACTAATTAAAAACCTTCTGTTTATCGTGTCTAATAGTTTTTAAAACATACATTTTTGAAAATTTCATTGTTCAAAAGTACCATACTTATAAAGATCGTGAGTTAAAATGGTATCTAAAAAAACATAAAATACACGTTTTAAAGTGTCTTTATTTTCATTCTGTGTACGGTTCTTCGTCATTACACTTTTTTTATACTACGCTTCGTTGATGCAAGTTTTCAATGAATTTTGCATGTGTTAAAGTAAATGTATGCTTTGAACGTTGGTTTTCCCGTTTGAATTGTTTTACACAAGTAATTTTTTGGCCCTTTATAGCTTGTTTTTCGTTGTGAACCAAGGCTCCGTGTTGAAGGTCGTTCATTGACCTATAATGGTTTACTTTTTAAGATTGTTATTTGGATGGAGAATTGTCTCATTGGCACTCACACCATATCTTCCTATGTCTATTTGATATGATGTTAACTAATATTCTGGTTTAAAAAAATAATTTACAACCATTACATCAACCTATAATATCTGTTGTATTGTTGAAACACTCTTGAGGGTATTTTGTACTTAGCATTTTTTTTAAAACGTCCACTTTACAACAAATAGTCACACTCAATGTACTGTTGCACCACTGTCCCATGCAGGTTCGGGGAGGGTTGGATGCCCGCTAACATGTTCAACATTGTCAAATTATGTATGTGCCTGCGTGTCCGAAGTCAGGAGCGTGTAATTCAGTGGATATGTATATTTGTTTTTCGTTCGTTTTTTTTTTGCATAAATTAGGCCATTAGTTTTCTCTTTTGAATTGACTTACAGTTGTCATTTCGGGTACTTGAATACATGTAGCTGACTTTGTGGTATGGGCTTTGCTCTTTTTACTGTGTGCCGAAATCTAACGGATTTGTCGTTCTGTATATTATAAGCATCTTTTAAAAAGTCTATACCCATCGATATGAATTTCATTCAAATATTGACTTATGTGTTTTATACCGTCTTATCTTCATGAAAAAAAAACCACACACACAAAAATTATCTGAAGAACCAACGATCTGGAATTGTTCTCTAGGAGATGGATATCGAGAACCCCGACAAACTCAGTGGTCTTGATTTTTCGATCCCCGGAATGGTTTAGTCCGATTGAACGATCATTCGAAAAAAAAAGTGTGGAATATGTAGTATTTCTGGTGAAATGCAAAATTCTGTTACCAATGTCAGTATCTACCAGTATTTAGAAACACAAAAACTTTTTGATTTTCTTAACATTTGCCATTTGTAAATTGTCAGCATATATATAAGAATATAATAGCGTTAAAATATTAAGCCCATGCACGTTCCTTCATATTTATACTCAAATTAAGAAATGGGATAGACATAAGAAATGGATTAAATCATGCACGTGTAGTTAGAATGATTGATGTTTTCCTAGCGTCCTATGGTTAATAAAGTATACAAGTACTTTAATAATTGCCAACAAATACAGTTTAAACGTCATATGATCGAATTTGATCGGGATGAGATAGTGGTGTTAGGGGGATTGACTGGCCCTTAAAAGTGCCACTTATTGGGTCCACAAAGAGTTGTTGTAGTGATTCGAATTCTTTAAACATGCAAATGGCAGGGCACTCTCAATGCGGGTCATCGGAGTGAATGTCACAAATCTAAACGAACGTGTTGGCTAATTAAGACATTCATCATAGCCAAACGAACACCCAATTTCAGCACAGGTTGTACTGTCTCGGAAGAAAACCAAGGGGACCATATTTTTATACCCCAGTTACACATGGCGTCGTCGGTATAAATGATACAGTTGGACAAAGCATCAATCATCTACATAAGCTTATATATTTGCGTTGTTGCGTCTTTCATGCATGTCTTTATAATAGTTATCAATAAACAATGAAACGGTTCAAAGTTGGTACTGGTGAAACTGCCCTAAAAATTTTCTGGAGCCCCATGAGTTAATGACACGCGTATTGATAATGCATGATTGTTGTTTGCTTAACGTTCACTTGCAAATAGTTCATGAATGTCCATGATGAACACAAAGTACCAATACTACAGGTTGGTTTTGAGAGGAGGCCGTCCGGAGTAATGTCACGGAAGTTTGGACTGGCACTGGATAAAATCAAGTATATTGGAAAAGGACAAAAATAATGCCTTGCAGCAGACGATTTACGGACCTCTCGTAGAGTTTTTGCAAGGGTTCGTAAAGTGTAGAGAGAGTGGTGCTCTCTCTTTAGAGACATTGCATCTTATATTCCCATTCTGACTGGACGTGGTAGCGTTTACATCCCACACAGCTCAACAGATGTACCACTTCGGAGAGGGTTTACCTCCGGTCGGAAAAATACCAAAGTGCCCATAACAATTCCCCAGTCAGCCTTTTGGATCACAAGAACATACTTGTAATAGGCTTGGGTAAATCATGTTTGCAAGTCCATCATCTACTTAAACTGTGACAATAGTGTAAAACACAAGATGAACCTCGTCATGAAAACCTGAAAATGCATGAAATACTTGTCACTGGATGAAATACATATGACAATCAAGCAATCTCTACTAAATCCGCTCAACCTGTACACACGGGGTTTTTGTTTAGGGTGTTTCTCTAGGCACGTATATATTTACTTTGAAAGTTTTAAAGCGGTTATAAAAAATTGTTCCGCGTATACCCGAATCCCAAACGATAATCACAAGTTAATTGTTTGCATAATATTCTTTCTGATGTTGTTCTACATGTAGCTCCATGTTTCTGACTCTATAAGGGTAACGAGAGGAGAACGACTTGCGCTATCTTTTTTTCTTAAATTGAAAAAAATCCTGAATGAAATCTAATTCCACACTTCGTTGACTGATGGCAATAAATTAAGATGTTGAGCATCATCCTGTGGTCCTATAAAACTACTGCGGGTGAATTTAACGATTTCTATTGTACACAAAAACCTGCGCAGGTATAGAATACCGGTGTGTGGAGTAAAATTATGCCCAAGGCTCCGAGTGTGGTCTGTCATGACATTCATGAAGATTGCTGTCGATTGCCGCTATCGCTGTAAGCATTTTATGCCACCCTCCACGTAGTTGTCACCAATATTCTATTGTCAAATAAAAGGTATTTAGTGCATAGATTTCACAAAGAATCGA
The DNA here is from genome assembly GCF_963676685.1 of Mytilus edulis. NCBI lineage: Eukaryota > Metazoa > Mollusca > Bivalvia > Mytilida > Mytilidae > Mytilus > Mytilus edulis. Next base: position 79,134,726 of record NC_092350.1, on the reverse strand, counting down.
TAGGATAAGCATATATTTGTGCACTTGCAGCACGTGCAGAAAGTGCAAATACAAATGTGCAGGAATATGTATTTAGAATATCAAACAGGAGATAAAGGAGTCACATGTTACATATATACCAGTACATTAGAGGGAGTACTTTTCTGACTATTTGAAAGGCTGAATGGTCAATCGAGTAAGACAATTTCATACCTCAGGAATTGCAATGCGAATTTGTTTTGAAACTTCACATGACTATGTATAGCTTGACCTACACGTTTGTGTACCATGCACGTTCATGCTGCATTCCTACTACGCTCTCAGCAATAACGTCAATAGCATGCAGGGGCGTAGCTAGGTATTCAGTCAACTGTAGGCACCAATCGGCAGGGGGTCTGAAGGCCCCCAGCAGGTCCAGGGAAAACGGTTTTCAGCGTTTTAGCTGCAAAATTTTATGTACAAAAATATCAAATATACTAGTTATTTAATCATGATAATTATAATATGCAAGATGAAAAGTACGAAGAATTATGAATCATGTACCATAACATCAGACTGGTGAATTAAATAACGCAGTACAATTGGAAATATAAATTTTTTTTTTACAATATTCATTGCCCAGCGTAGATCAGCGTATGGACTAAACCTTTAATTAAGCAGTACACCCTGTTTGGTATTATCATATCTAATTCCGTTCTGATTGATATATACGTTTAACTTAATTTATAGTACATATTGACGATCCTTCTTTAAAAAAAATAGGCACGTAAACACTGATCTTACTATATATAATAAAACTATCCTTTTGCCTAGACATCAACCATCAATCTTTTGAATCTTAGACCTTCACCCTAGCCACATAAACACATACACACAAAGTCGATGCCTAACAAAATTCAAGAAATTCGTATTTCTTTATATCCTCTACTGTAAAATCCCTACCTGCTTAGGAATTTGAATAATTGTGGGCTGGCCATTACACGCAGATCTGAGACTCAGAGTACTCAAAATTACTGGAAGCCAGTTGATTGATTGATTTTTAAACATCCAGTGTCAAATATCTATGCAAGTTCAGGACAAAAAACAATTTTACAATAACTACAACTTGGAGCTAGGACCTGTATTAGGTGTCGTCCAGGACGAAGGTCTGGAAATAAAAAAATGCCATGGATTGGAAAATGAGGGATTTTTTGATAGGAGGCGAAATTTTGCCTTTCAGTAGACCAACTACGAACTCCTCAAAGAGTTGCATTCTCTCTACAACTAGGCATCGGATTTAATGTCCCCATTCTGACCAGACGTAATTGCGAATTTATACATCCTGCACAGCGAAACGGACGACCAACATTGGCAAGTCGGGTGAAGACATAGTGGAAAGCTAGTTGAAAACTAACAGCAACTAATTAAAAAACTCATGTGTCTAAGTTGAGGTTCATTCAGGTTTTTATTGATAGAAGTGAAATGATCTGAACCAAAATTCTAGTTTATAGTTTCTATATAAGGTAAAATAGTAAAAACATGCAATTCTATTCAATATTCCAACTACTAAGGACGAGAGACTAGTGTACACATGACATTCGATAATTAAAGAGTTTTAACAACTTCACTGGCTTTCATCTACAGATAGCGTTGTTTATTATTCTTTTTAACAAAAAAAAAATATTTGTGAAAAAATTATGTGTAGGCACGTGCCTAAAGTGCCTAACGGCAGCTACGCCCCTGTGTACCATACAACTACTGTTGTATTCCTTCTTTTATTTATTTATACGTAGATTTCTCGGAAACAGTAATGCCATCATAATCTACAAGGACTCATGGGCGTGGTAGTAGGAATATAAGTAGAGGCATATGATGACCTCTGGTCTATTCCTGCATGATCCAGTAGACAGATTGACTGACCAATCCAACCTATATTAATTAATTGCTGGTCCGTTAAAATTAAATGATCACTGTGCTTAAACGGCTGTGGGTAACTTAAGTTGGCGGACTCTAAACTCGTTGATATTTAATTCATACAAAATGTACCTTTTGCGACGTTTTTCATGCAGAATGTAAATATTTATAGGATTATTGAATAAAGAAATGACTAACAATTACCATAAATTTGTTAATATAGAGTTCACTAAAGCGCAAGGTCAACTTTAAAAAATGCATAAGATGTCCGTAACTTTTTGATCGAAACTAAGCAGACTGTCCTATCTTTATTTTTAGATGTGGGTAACTTTAGATTTAAAATTTTAAGAATTATAATTTCAACAATTAGAAGACAATTAACATCATATTTGTAACCTTCGCGGCCGTTTATACTACTCATTCACCACCAAATATGAACGTAGTCCGTTCGCAAGAAGAGCGTGATGAGGATGGCATGAGCGTACTATAATCGTTCTATAAGCTTGAACAGCGTGGTATGAACGTGGAACAGTCGAAGTAGAATCGTGGTTGGGTCGCAATGATATCATGATGGTCGTAGTAAGGTAGTAACATAGTCGCTGTGAAATCGTAGCGCAGTCTCTTCGACAATAATCGTGCTTTTGCTACGCGCTACGATAGTTCGATTATTGTTATGATCTTACCACGACCTAACTACGCTCTCCCTATTAGTTCTACCGCGCCCTCATTTCGCCACGACTGCATCACGATTGTTTGTTTGATTGTTAGTTGGTCCTCGCTTAGCACGATCAAAAAGACTTCATGATCACCACAAACATATACCACGACTTTACTTTGATCTACACGATTGCACTATGATCGTCAAAATTTGCATTTGAGATTATAGTGCGACCGTGACCAAGTGTGACGGGGGTATAACCCACACACCCTCCTCTCATGCATAATACAAATTTAACAATTCTATACATATATGTAAAACTTTTATGCGGTTTTGTCACGATTTCAGTCCAAACTATTACAGGTACGTGTCTCCGAGTGTATATATATATATATATAGGGATATATTAATTATTTTTTTCCCAGACACCAATGAAAACCATCAAACCCGACCTTACTTTCAATGTCGGAGGGGGGTCACTGTCTATGTAATTAGTGGTAGGGATGATCCCCTGGAATATGTCACCTTTTCATGCTCCATCGGCATGGTATATGAAAAGGGTGAGAAATTAAATTCAGATTAAATATATCAATAGATTGATATTTTTACTTGCTTGATTATATCATAAGTATCTGAAACTAATCAGATGTCCTTATTTTTTTGTGATGCGGTTAAACCACAGTCGTAAATGCATCAACTATTTGTCAAACCATTTAAACATTTAAACATGTTAAACTCTATTAGACCTATGTGGTATTTCCGCTAATGCTAGATACAGATGCTATAAATCTCATCATTTTGACATTTGCACCTAATAAACATTCAAAGGTTTGTTTACATGAAACATGATAACAATTATTTAAAGAAATTTCATAGTGTCAGCTATGAGATGGAACGGCAATGTACAAAATGTAACTTTTGATCAGTTTTTCATTAATATAAAAACTCAGTGAAAGTGTTTCTCTCGGGAGTGTTACTATATATCTGAACAAAGATCTTATATAATGTTTTTTGAAATTAAAATTTCTTTTTTAATGAAAGATATAAAAAGGGGCAAATAGAGGAAAGTGTTTAAGATGTGACGAATTTATTAAATTAATTGAGATTATTGCAACTGCTTTGCTTCTAAACAAGTACGTGAAGATAAGCGGGACCCAAAAACAAATTATAAATTCCCATGTACCAGAAGATGAAAAATATCCAAATATCTCAAAAGTTTTTTTTTTGTTCGTTGATATATGACAAGGTATATATTTCTAATAATCAAAAGGTTTGGTACTTGATGTATCAGCTGCTCACCCCTACCAAAAATCTTTAAGCCCCCCTCCCGAGCTTTCAATATAGACTTTTTTTCAAGTAAAAATTTTTCCATCTGTTGATGTTATTAAACCACTCCCAAAAGTTGAGGTTACGTTAAATAATACCTTGTAGTTTAAAGTGAAAACTAGTTAATATCATGATATTATTAATTTACGTTTACAATATACATTTTTACTTTCAACATTAACATATTGAAAAGTATAATATTTCGAAAATAAAGACCACCGTATTTTCATAATGGTTATATCCAGTGGGTAATACACATGCTGGTTCTTTTCTTTTTCATATCATATTTTATTGCTAGAGATGTTAATTGGGTGTTATATCCTTCTAATGTTACCTCTTTGATTGACCCAATTCTCGGAAGGAAGTATTATATTGAATACACCGTATGTTAACCGTTATCATGTTTATTCTTACATCAGTAGAACTTTCGCGGTACAATAATAATTTGGGATTATTGTGTGGCCAGTGATGGATTATGTCGCGTGTTTTGTAATACACGCAGTACTGTAAAGTGAAACGAGGTCAATCTGTTGTGTACTTTAGTCAAAGGAAGAGAAAGATGGAGTCCCTTAGAAAAAGAAAATGAGACTGATGGGATTTCGTTTTAAAGGAAGAAGAGTCTGAAGCTAACGTGTATACCTACGAGAGTTCTGGTAAGATATACTTTTTAATTACTTTATTGAAAAGCACTTTACGGCCATATGGGCCAATGGCTTAAAACATTATACATAATATACAGTTTACATAAAACAATGAAAATAAACAATGGAGACACTTTAATCCATAGAAAAGATGAAGAGAAAAAATAACCAAATTGTGTTGATAATTAGAATATGATTTAATATGATTAGGCAGCAACCATTTGATTTTCTGGAGGGGGGTGGTCTATGGATTTTTTTTCTGGACAAACTTTTTTTTCGTCTGCGGGGAAAAACAATCTATTTCTTTCACGACAAGTCGAAAACAATTCTTTTCTTTCAATTTTAGCAGTACATATAGTGGCAGCTGAGGGTGAAACACAAGTGTTTTTTCTCAGAATCAAAAACAATTTTTTTTTTCCTAAATCCATAGCCACGAATAAAGTGTCTGAGGCCTATTTAACATTCAAAAAGGATATTTCTTATTAAACTTTACATTTACTTAGCATGATAACTTAGTACAATAAGTGCCAATTTTAATTAATGTCTAGCAGTTATTAAAACAGTTTGGAATGTTATATATATTTATAAGTGTATCTATCTGCGGAAACATGTTATTTGCATTTGTATTAAGATTTCAGTCAAAACTATAAGAACATATTTGTTAACATGGTTAAGTAATTTATTTACCAAAATAAGGCTCGATCCAGTCGGTAACCATACTTGTACTTAGTTAAAATGTGATAATTTCTAAAGCTTACTGCCATTTATGTGCCAGTTTTTTTGTGCAATTTTATATCTCTATGATGCTCAAATGAGAAGTGGTCAATATGATGAGCACAGATATAATTAGCATAATTGTGGGTGAATTAGTACTTATAACTTTATATATTTCCACTGCCTATCCTTATTGGTTATGTGTACTTCAAAGCAACTTAAATAATATAAATTTTCAATGTTAAGATATTTTGCTAGCTCTTTATATTTTGAATTGTATATGTGTTGTTATGACATTCTATCTCATATAGGGTCGATTCGTTTTTGGAAAGCTTATTGAAAATGCTTCCTATTAATGAACTCTCATTTATAATTAAGAAATAATGTGATGCAGTCTTACGATTTTTTTTCTTTAATTTTCATTTAAAAACATATAAACGGTAAAAATAGATAATACCTGCTTTATATCCTTAGATATGGTCAAAATATGAAATTAGAAGATGTGGTATGATTGCATATTGGCAAAGTCAAATATGTGTGAAAATCCTGTTTTTTTCAATACATTTTTAATGAAAAAAATATATACAATTACTTGTTGTATGCACTGTTTTCACTTTTTATGAAACACTGTTTAAAACTGTGTAATTTGTATTAAAACAGACGAATCACCAAAGAAAAAGAATAACTCAACTTGAGTTCTGGTGGCCTGGGTGCAGTGAATTCAAAATATCAACAGCGACCCTCAAATACAGAATATGAAAGAAAAAGGTGAGGTTACAAAATTTTATATGCAAACTTTACTTTATAACTTCCAGGTGTCACTGCTAGTAGTCAGCGGAATTACTTAAATGATCAAATTTTATTGTAGCTTTATATATATCATACCAGGCGGAAACCCAGTTAAAATCGAAGCTCTGTGTTAGAGAAGGCGATAAATGCTTACTGCAATGTTTACTATAGTAACACAATTTTTAAAAATTAATATAGAAATAAACACAACGACAATTTTCTTCTTTTAAAAACACCATTTGCATAAGTTTTCAATTTATCTACATATCAATGCAGACCCAATGCTGCAGAACAATTCGATATCAAGTCGACGACATAGTAATCTATCAAGTTGGATATAGAAAATGCATAACCTCCATTTTTTTTTAAATTACCACGGACGGAGAACATATCAATCTATTAGTTCAGTAATTTTCGTGTCTGCCTTTCCATTATGTGACTCGAGAAAAAATTCCAAAAAATGGTTTAACAATTGTATCGAAAAGAGAAAATCGAGTGCACCTTTTTAGCTCACATGGCCCACAGGGGCAAGTGAGATTTTCTCATCACTTTGAGTCCGTCGTCCGTCGTCGTCGTCTGTTAACTTTTACAAAAATCTTCTCCTCTGAAACTACTGGGCCAAATTAAACCAAACTTTGCTACAATCATCATTGGGGTATCTTGTTTAAAAAATGTGTTCGGTGACCTGGTCAACTAACCAAGATGGCTACCATGGCTAAAAATATAACATAGGGGTAAAATGCAGTTTTTGACTCATATATTTCTAAAACCAAAGCAAATCTGACATGGGATGAAAAATTTAACCAGGTGAAGATCTATCTGCCCTAAAATGTTGAGATGAAAAGGGCGACTCGTTGTTAGGTTGCTTCCCCTGAATTGGTAATCTTAAGGAAATTTTGCCGTTTCTGGTTATTATCTTGAATATTATTATAGATAGAGATAAACTGTTACAGCAATAATGTACAGGAAAGTAAAACCTAACTAGAGAGCCTTTTTTGGACCGCAGATGAATTATCACGTTGTGATTGGTTAAACGCCGTGTGATTGGTTAAACGCACGTGGTGACCCCCTATGAGGCGTATGGGGTAAGTAAGTTTCATATGGGGTTCATGATGCGTTAATGGCGACGTCATCTATTTTAATGTTGTTGTATTTCATTGTTTATTTTTCAACAAAACGCCGCAGAAAAAGTCCAGCGTCCAATAAATTCATTATACGGTTAACTACTGACCATCTACGGATCCGTAGAGGGTGAATGAAATTCATAGGGGACTAGGCCTCCGGCATCACCCCCTATGGATTTTACTAATTAGTTAACCCTCTATGGATCCGTATGTGGTCAATAGCGAACCATATAACTTATAATGTTGCTATACAATAAAAGGGTTATTGCATGAATATTGGGAAATATTGTCCCTCGTAGAACATATATTGCACTCGCAAGCTTGTGCAATATAAAATTCTACTAAGAACAATATTCCAGAATATTCATGCAATAATCCTATATTATATGCGATATCTCATATAGTTTATAAAGATATCTTATATACTTTATAAGATATAGTTTTAATATAAGAATATCTGTGTACGGCAACGACTGAATGTATGATCGCTATGTCTCGCTTTTTCGACAAAAGTCGTAGGCTCGACAAAAATGCATTTACAAAGAATCATATTATGGTATTATTCTCACTATTTAAATGATCTTTTCTGAAATAGGTCTTTAGCATAAATTATTTTCTCTTTTAGACATTACTATCTATGAGTACCAACATAATCTTTAAGCAGTTCGATGGATTTGGAATCCAGACCAGACAGTCAAGAGAATTTACCGTAAATAGAAAATTAGCAAAAGTGACAACAACACACGTATGTTTCGAATGGTGTGATAGATTTTGGACAGGAGTAGCAGACTGTGGTGCATTGATTCCTAAATCTTGACAAAACAACAACTGAACACCTTTTTGTCTTTTTCAAGTAGGATTGTGCTAAAAAAAAATTAAAATGCCAGAAATTAATATGGGATAGTTTGAAAGAAGAACTTTCAAAATGACACATAAATTATTAGCACAAGGAATCATTGCAATGAGACAATTTCTGATTTTGTGTATTTTCAACTTTTTATTTTTTTATAAACTTTAAATAATTTGATGAACTGCAAGTATTATTTAAATATGAACACGTAAGTCTCAAGTGTGGTTCATGCAGTTTTTAACTGCTTTTTGTTTAAAAAGGGGTTCCCTTAAAAGAAAATTTAATCAAGACATCAAAATAAAATATTGAACTCGATTTCAAATTCATTTTATTTTCCTATTTTTGCCATGTTTTTATCAAATCTTAGCATATTTTTAAGTGAGAAAAGAAGACTTCTTGATGCTTCTAGTGTGCCACACTCAATTTTAAACATTGTCACATTTGATTTTCATATGTTATATTCTGGCTTTCAATGTTTTATGTATTTTTTGTTTGTTGGTGAACGTGCAAATTGTGTTCTGACCAATGTAACTTATTCAGCAGTTTATTGAGTTTGATTTTGTTGTTCTTTAAACAATGAAAAACCATTTTTATTAATTTAAAAACTAGAAGAAATTCATCATCTGTTCTTATATAAGGTTGGTTTCTACTCAATGAGATATTACCATTTTTATAGATAAATAATATTAAATATATCAGTATATTACGTGCAGGTGAAGTCATTTCTTCTAAATGAAACATCATTACTTTCCTCATTTTCATAAAATTATAAATACTATAAAAAATTAAAGTTTTTGGAAAGTTTGGATCTCTTTGGTATGATTACCAATGAGACAGTTATCCACGAATTTTCAGATGAGGTGAATACAAGCAATTAAAGGCAACCATACGACCTTCAACATTATAAGAAACAGCCATACCGTATATTCATCTATAAACGGCACCGGCATAAAAAAAAATATGTTACAATTCAATTGAAAAAGATAACGGCCTAAAGTATTACAATTTACGAAGAAATGTATGGCAGAAATAAACCAACAACAACCACTGAACGACAGGCTCCTGACTTTGGATAGGTACATTGAGAATCTGGAGGAGACAAGTTTGTGAGCGCTCAATCCTCTCCTAGCCTGGGACAGTGGTGTAATAGCACACCATACGAATAAGCATTTAGATAGTCCAGTATCATTTAAATACAAAAGCTTTCAAAATTTCATTTAATTTTGAAATCAAGAATTAGTAACAAAACTAAAATGGAAAATTTAATACAGATTGAATCACCTGGGTGCAATGTTGACAGATATGTATAATACAAATGTTGAAATTTAAATTACAATACTTAAAAATAACTAATTACCCATTTTTATCAGTGTTCTGATATATACAAAAAAAGTCTTGAAAAATCCGAAAATGGATGAAAACGCTAGACAATGCTGCTTTTAAAACTCTTTTTGTGTATTTAATTTTTAATTAAAAATCGACCCTTTGCAAAAGTTTAAAAGTCGATGAATCACATGAATGGGGGAGGAAAAATAATCATCATGCAAAAGCTAGTACATCTTATGTACTTATCGTTAGTGTTAAGCTTTAAACTGACCAAATCACAAACATCGACCTGTAAACTAACTATGTGAATTTATTGCTCTATTGAATATAACTGTGTAAACCTAATATTGTGACTGAATTCAGTCATTCTATTTTTTACTTTTGCAGAATTGGTCTATTTTCAACAATTATTTACTGAATTTGTGTTGACTGAATTCAGTCATCTGTTTTATAGATGTTAATACTATGTAATCTCACTTGGTGTAATTTAAGTCTTATGAAACACTCTTATTTAGTTCAATTTCTTGTAGCTTCTTTCAAATGTTGTGTGACTGAATTCAGTCAACAGTTTGTGAAAATAATGAACAGGATACAGAGTTAATTTCATTTAGCTGTTTCTGTTATATGTTGTTTGTATTTAATCTGAATTATCTGAAATCCGAATTCTGTTTCCGAATTTACAGTTTGGGCTTTATTTAAGAAGAACAAGTACAAATAAGATTTATGTTACCTTCAAATATACTGATTGAATTCTTTGATATAAAGATGAAATCGAGTGACTGAATTCAGTCAGTCACTCAAAATGAAATAATAATAACAATACAATGTTTTTATTTCTTCATATGTTGTAAGTTAACAATACTTATAAAGTATTTATGCAAATATTTCTTTGCCACGTTTGACGTTTTAATACGTTTAAAATAAAAAGGAAATGAAATGATGCACATTGCAAACAATGTTGAATGTTAAATGGTATAATATAATGAATAATATATCTACTAAGTTCAACCCTTGAGATTTGACAAATCAGAATATTGACAAGTTGAAACAGAATGTGTTTCACATGAATTTCGATTTTTTTTAATGATCCTTTTTCGCAATTTTCCGCTGTATATCTTTTCAGAAATATTACTATAACATTATCACTTGTATAATCAAATGTTATAACTTTTCCTTCGATTCTCCTAACATGAGATTTATGATTTTTTTAAACGAAATAAATGAAAATATAAGTTACCTTTACGTGAAGAATTTGTAGAAACTATGATTAAAACGTGTTTACCAATTGAATAAATGTGTGTTCACTCTTCCATTTATATGTGATTTGGTCTATATCATTTAACTTTTTATATTATAATATTTACTATTAAAAGCACCGTGGGTCCTGGTAACCGTAAACAAAACGCAAACATTTTATCTTTGCAATATCATGATATAGAATTCAAAATCACAGCTACCAATAGTTGAAAATTATTCAATTTATACTTAATTCAAAAGCGATTTAACGTTAATCGCTACTATTTGCAAAAAGAACACTAAATGGTTTTAAAAATATCCTTTTCACTTTACTGCGGTCAGTTTAGTTTAAACATATTTATTTATAGTGGATTTGGAAAATTTGTACTATTATTTGTTTTACAAAACAACGTTCTATTTAATGACTTTCCTACATTTTGACCGAGATCGATATAATCAATGGTATTACTTTTTTTAAAAGGCGTAATACTTATTTGTTGACGTGATTCATCAGTACAAATGCATTTATGTAATTAGTGCATTGCGGGACGGCTAATTACGGTACAATATATGTGTATTGTAGTCCACTGACATAATGTGAACTTGATTCGTATACAATAATTAGATAACCATTTATACACCACAGTAGGACAACATTAGAATACTTTAAAACTACATATTGCATTCGTCTTCCTCCTTGTTTTGGATTTCTTTTCGGTTCTTACCAGTAAATCATTCCAAATGAAATCTACTTTATTTTTGCAAAAATCAAAGTTCCATGATTGTGATGTCAAACGTTTTAAGCTTTACTACAATATTTGTTTTCTTCAATATTTGAGTAATCAAAGGCACCAAAGTTAGTATGACTTGACAGTGGGCTAGTTTCACAGGCCGAATATTTTAATGGTGTTTTTTTTTTGTATGTTAACAAAAATCTTTCTTTTGTAATTTAAAAAAAAACCAAGCTTCAGAAAATTTTATTAAAATCTATATAGAAAGCTACCATATCATTCTCAGAGTGTATTGATGAAAACTACACGAAAATCGATTGGAAAATGAGTTCAAATTACATTCCTTTTTTACAGAATGAAATAAGATATATGGTAATATATATGTACCTGAAATAACTTTTGTTCACATTATCGCATCTATAGATTTTATACATGAACATTTGACCAGTAAACTGAATTTTTAAAAGCTAGTGAGCGAAAGGCCTATATCTTACACATAGATAACTGTTGATGCTAGAGAGATTTGGCGGCATAATTACAGTAAAACATATAGTTAAAATGTTCTGCCTTGTAACAGGTGACCTCGGAAGGACTTGTTCAAACCCACCATTAAGGGTGATGGGTCCTCCAACATGGTACAGTGGATCTGCACCTAGTAGTCAACCCGAAAAAACCTTGAACAATAAAATTAAAACACGTGCTACATAATGACTTCCCTACATTTTGACCGAATCAAACGGAGATTAATTGAATTCCCGTTCAACATAAACGTATTGTATACAAAGATTGAGTGTTGTGATGATACGACTAAAAAATTAGATCCCTTGCTTTGAAAAAAATCCACACCAAAAGAATTCTACCCTTGCACACTGACAATGCTACAAAGTGGAAAAACGCTAATTTTTAGCTTGTAACCAGAATAATTATACTCAATTAAGTAAAACTTAGGTTGTCACGGAAACATATTTGTCACGTACCCTGTATTAAGTATCTAGTATGGTTGTCATAGAAACATATGTCATGTACCCTGTTTTACTGAGTCATGATTGGTTGTCATAGAAACATATGTCAAGTACTCTGTATACAGTGGCCGGTATTGGTTGTCATAGAAACATGTCATTTACACTGGTTTTAGAATCTAGCATTGGTTGTTATAGAAACATATGTCACATACCCTGTGTTAAGCATCCAATATTGGTTGTCATAGAGACATATATGTCCCTTATTCTATATTCAGTATCTGGTATTGGTCGCTATAGAAACCTATGCCATGTACCTGCATTCAGTATCGGGTATTTATTTCAAGTATATGTTGTTGAATGAAACTAAACACACATTTTCTTCATAGAACAAAGTATATCATCTAGGTATGACGAGAAATAAAGGAGACATTAAAATAAAACATCAAATCTGATTATTTGACTTATTTGATATTGATATTATACAGACTGCTCGACAACATACTAAACATATTACTAATAAAAGATAACTACAAAATTTAGAAAATGAATTACAATATCTCATTATTTTAGCATCAAAATGTTTTATGGCAATATATGTGGATTTAAATCGGAAAGCTATCAAAACGTTTATAAAGTATGTATATAAGATTAGTCTTCTAAAATTTTTGCTATTTCTACCGTTTGAAACTAAGTAAATATTGTCAAAACTCCTCGAGTTAAATATTGGATGGCAAACAACAGACATCGTGATATATCTTATGAAAAGACTGTATCTTCGCCACCGGAAATTGGATATTATCGAAGTGGAGACAGAAGATACAAAAATAATTTCTATCAATTTTATTGAGTTAATGCATACAAAATGTTTGTATGTATGCTGCTTTATTAAGTTCATGAGAACAAATACCAGCACAAAAGTAGCTGAAAATTTCGAGGCAAATCGTAAACTATCGCCCCGTAATGCGCGCTATAAAACTCTTTCTAAAAAAAACGAAAACAAATCTGTTATTCAGCATCAAACAAGAATCACTGAATTACAGACTCCTGATTTTTGACAGGCACATACAGTTTGTGCTCGGGCACCCAACCTTTCCCAACTTTAAACAGTAACGGTTGTAACAAACTGTCAAACAGTAAAACTGAAGATCAAACGAGATAAATCTGTTGGAAAATAGTTTACTCATAAAAACGACACACACACACACAAAATCTTCGGTTTTGCCTATAACAAACCCTGAATAAATAGATTAAATATTATTATCTTTGCAAGTTTTATGCATCTTGAACTAATCGAAAAAAAGTGTTGAAGTAAGGGATTCCCAGCTTTTCTGAACATCGACAAAAGCCCAACACAAACTCTGATTGAATAAAACAAACAAAAAAGACATACGTACATACAAATATGAAATAGATGTGTGAAACAAATTGAATAAAATTTTCAAATTTCTATCCAGAAGGAAAAACTTTCAATTGACGATCTTAATACATTTAAACAGATTTGTGTTTATATCACCACATTATTTGAATAAAATATATATATATGTATGGTTAGCTATAACTGTTATAGAGGAATTATTGTCATGTTTAAAAATAAATTTGTGTAGGAGACATTTTTTGTCGTTGTATAATAGTATGTATACCCATAAGATTTGTCCATTGAAAAATTTAAAAAATTTAAATTGTTTGTCATTGAATATGGTCTCGGAAATATTAATAAAATTTCTAAATATAGGTCGGTATTTTTTTAGTTACAAATGATGGTGAAATATATAACAATCCTAGAATGAATTGTAGGTCATTATAATGTGGTCATGGCACAAAAGTAAATATTACTTAACACAAATATTTGTACAAGAAGTGAAGGTGGTATAACTATTTACTGTTAAACTCAATCATTCAATGTTATTTCAAAAGAAAGGCAAAATTAATATGGTATCGTTAGTACTTGGAAGTATTATATTTCAATTGACCTCGGTTTTTAAATGATAAATTATATTTAAAAAAAACATTCTTGTCATATTGTCCAATAGATTTTTTTTAATTCAATTTCACACGGTTTGTTTTTATCAAACTTGTGATAAGAAATTTCACAAAAAATAGAAAAGATATATAGCACTATAATTGTGTATGTTTAAAGATCTGACACAAACTTATTGTTCAAAGTTTATATGACAAAAAAATTTGAATTTGAATTTATAATACATTTTATCTGTCAAAAGATAGTACGTGACTTCTTTTGTTAAAGGGTATACTAAAACCGAGGGGCGGTGGGGTGGGGTGGAGGGAGGGGGATGGGATGGGGATTTGATGAATACTTCATAGTTGTGTTTTATATAAAAGATACCTTAAAGAAGTATTCCCCTTTTTAAAGGATGGAAAACAGATAAGAATTTTTTTTATGTACAATGTAGAACCGCAGATATTTTGGTAAATTAGATTATAAGGAAGAGAGGAATTATCGCCCTTTAACCAAGGACAAGTGGTGAATAGCTATGATGAAAAAATCATAAAAAGTGTATAGTTATAAAAGAGTAAGTCATAAAAACAATGTCTAACAATCAAACAATGATACCAGAACAAAAAATGAAAGCAACAAGCAAAATGTAGATGGCAAATAACCAGAAATTTACAAATATCCGTCCGGTGGTAGCGAAAATATTTCGACGCCATATTTCTCCAATGTTGTCAAACATCATAGTGCAAATTATCAGGCCTACAGTGATCGTGAACCAAAGCTTACAGGAGTCAAACCTATCTTCATTAAAGAATCGACTTCTTTGGCAACAAATCTCCACCAAAAGAACTTTGGATAACACTTGTTGAAATCTACAAAGCACTTAGTTACAAGATCAAACCGCAGTTAGTAAGAGGCATACAAACAATAAAACAAATGTGGAGAATATATTTAGACACTATGGGAGACAGAATGCTGTTGCTAACAGAAGGTATTACCCTAAGAAACAAGACGATACCCCTGCATTCTTAAATCCCATACTATCAAAAGGATGAGTGGTTAACAACAACAATAAGAGTTAAAAACATCCCACTATCAGCAGATGACGGTCAAATTGACAAAAAATTAAGACAAAAAACATAGACGTCATCAGTATAAACTGAGAAAGACTCAGAGTTGACAACTTGTTTACCCATTGTTGGACAGGTGACAGAATAGTGTTATACAAAACGTTTGACAAACCACTGTCCAGGTTTCTTACAATAGGTAAATGCACAGCAAGAGTATATCACTTTAGTCAATTGAAAGATACAAACATGTTCTTATGTAACAAATGTCAACTGAAAGGACATACTATACATACTAAACCTAATACTAAATCCCTGTGATGTGTTTTAATTGATTTTAGTCTCTGATGCATGATTTTATTATTATTAATTGTTTTTGGCTTTTAACTAGCTGTCAGTAATTGCGGGTACTCTCAAATCGTATTTACTTGTTAATTCGACCTGTTGATAATGTTTATAATGCTTGTTTGTTATTTTATAATTATATGGATCTTGTCTATATACCAGCTTTGATTATTTGGAATATCACTTCTTCTTACTACATTTGTATAAACTTCAAGATTTACCAGTATTTTTTTTAAACCGTTTTTTTTTCTAAAGTGAATATTTTCGAAGGGTTAAATATTTCGCAGTGGTGTCTTGACATGGCTTTGTTTGTTTGCTTTTGGCCTTGAATGTTTGTCCCTAATATTTTATTAACTGTGCATTTGCATTCAGATATCGCAGATCAATTTTATTCGTTTATAGTGTATTAATGTACATCTTTTTGATTGAGTTAAGCTAGCCAAAACCACAGTCAAACTCATAAATCTAAAACAAACTGACAACTCCATGGTTAAAAATGAAAAAGACAACAAACAACAGCACACATGACACAACATAGAAAACTAAAGAATAAACAACACGAACCCCACCAAAAAACTAGGGGTGATCTCAGGTGCTCCGGAAGGGTAAGCAGATCCTGCTCCACATATGGCACCCGTCGTGTTGCTTATGTGATAACAAATCCGGTAAATAGTCTAATTCGGTAGGTCACATTCATGAAAGGGAAGGGGATTGTAATTACGACGTAAGGAACATATCCGATATCATTTGTGAAACGGTTATTCCATAACGGTCAACTAACTCGTGATGGCGTCCATAAAATTTACGAAGGGATGATTTCAACTTCACCATTCGGAACTCTTGGTATAATAGCTTCCTTGTGAGCAGTAACTCTCTATCAAGAAAATCATGATAGGAAATACAAGCACGGGAATATCGTATCAGTTTGGAGATATATACCCCGTATGCAGGTGCTGCTGGAATTTTGCTACTTAGAAATGGAAAGTTCACAATTGGAAAGCTGAAATCATCTCTTTTGTCGTAAAGTTTTGTTTTCAACCGACCCTCATTGTCAATTTCTAGATGTGAGTCAAGATATGAGGCCGACTAAACTGTATCTGTAGTATCCTTTATCGCTAGCTCGATGGAATAGATGCGTTCCACATAGTCACCAAATTTTGAATTATTTAGTGAAAGAACATCATCTTTATTGCGGAAAGTAGAGTTAAAGAATATTGCTAACTTTTTATCTTTCTTCCTAAGAAGTTCCTGCATGAAGTCAGCCTCATAATAATAAAGGAACAAGTCGGCAAGTAGAAGGGCACAGTTTGTTCCCATTGGAATGCCGACAGTCTGTTAAAAAACACGTCCTCCGAACGTAACAAATACGTTGTCAATCAAGAAATCAAGCATCTTGATAATATCAGTTTCAGAGAATTTTTTGTTTGAATCAGAGTGATATATATCTTCATGTTAATGTTACTATTGACAGAAGTATCTTTGATAATACCAAAAACAAAAAATGATACAGATAAAAACAATTATATTAGAAAAGTTAAACTGTATGAGTTCTATTTAAAACCTTTTAGGATTAGAACTTCTATCTATAGTAGACGTATTCAAAAATATCAAATCAAAAGAAAAGATTTACCTACCATAACATCTCTTCTTAGAACATCTCCACACCATAAATCATATAATGTAACTGAAAATAGAAAAAAGGAAAATATTAAGAAAAATTAAATAAACACTGTCAAAATGTTACGAAAAACAAAACATCAAAAACAAGCAGTACTTTACTAGAGTTTCATAGATTTGAAATTATTTACACATTACTAAGTGAGAAAACTAATCGATAAGCGTTGCTTCTTGTTTATGACATAAACATAGTTTATGGTCCATGTGAGAGTTCCAGTTATTTATTTGATAAATATTTTATGTTTTTTTTTAAGTGAAACGAATTAGAACATAAAGTGAGAAAACTACATAGTAGAGACAGATTATTATTTTTTCACTGTCAAAACCATACATTTGTTTTAGTTTGTAAACAGCAAAACATGTGTCATTTTGTAATTTCAGTTATTATAGTTCTGTATACAATGCGTATTATATATTTCAAGTATGTAGTAATTGTGTAAAAGTATGTATTATATGCTGTTTCAAAATTAACATCTCGATATCGGTCAAAACATAATCGTGAAACAGACTATAACAATATTTTTAAAATCCAATTACAAAAAAGAAAATTGGTTAAAGTAATTATTTTCACAGGTAACTCCCACGTTAAAAATACGATTAAAAGTAGGAGAAATAAAGTTTACCTTAAAAAAGTACCCAAACGTAAAGTACGCTGACTAAGTAAACGTAATAAAAAAGTCGAACAACTTTTAATAAAAATATGCTAAATATCCTACACATTTGTACAGCAAATGTTAAAGGACTTCGAGATAAACAAAAGAGATTGAGACTTTATCAATGGATAAAAAATCAGAAATGTAAAATATCTTTTATTCAAGAAACTCATTTCAATACATCCCTAGAAAACACTATAACGATAGAATCAGATCATTCTTGTTAGTATAGTCACGGAACGACTTTCAGCAGAGGAGTAGCAATGTTAAATAAACAAACTAGACAATAAATTAATAGACGAGTATAAAGATTTAGAAGGTCGAATAATTATAATAAATATTGAATTTGAAAATATAATATATTCTCTTATAAACATATATGCCCCAAATATAGAATCTGAACGAAATAGCTTCTACAAAAAACTAAATGACTTTTTAAACAAAAACGCAATAGGTACAATAATTTTAGGAGGAGATATGAACGACGCCCTTAAAAATGTAGACAGGAAAAGTTAAAATATTCGTAAAAAAGCAAGTAAACCAGTCAATAGCTTAAAAAATTTAATAAAATCAAATGATCATATAGATATATGGAGACACGTTAACCCTCAAACGATCCAATATACATGGAGACGTAAAAATCCAGTTAAGTCTAGTCGAATTGACATGTCCCTAGTTAAAACAGATTTCGTGTTAAACGTAAAGTCATGTGATATTAGACCTATTCTTAATAAAAGTACTGACCACCAAGCAGTATCAATACAATTACAATCTGTATCATCTGAAACAAGATGCCCGGTGTATTGGAAAATTAACAACGGTTTTCTCAACGAGCAAGAATACGAGGACAAAATAAATAAAATTATACAAAAACATAGTAATGAAATGAAAAAAATGAAATAGATCCTAGACTTCTGTGGGACTCTCTCAACTTGGAAATACAGAAATACAGTATTCAGTATAGTAAAAGTAAAGCTAAACTTAGAATAAATGTAACGCGTAATTTAGAACTACAATTAAAAACATTATATGAAAAATCTAATAATGAAGATAATAATTTTATAAAAGAAACAAATATCCACTTTAGAGAAAGAGCTAGAAAATCAATATGAATACAAAGCTAAAGGAGCTCAAATAAGATCAAAACAAGAGTGGGTAGAAAAAGGAGGGGAAAAAAATGCATATTTCCTACGTCTTGAAAAACCTATACAAACGAAAAAGACAAGACTTGAACTAAGAAACAATAAGGGGGTAATAGTAACAGATCAAGATGAAATATTAAAGCTTGAAAGAGATTTTTATGCTAATCTATACGACACTAAACAAAAACCGGATATAAATGTTAAAAAATACATTTCTGAAACAAAACGTAATTATAAACTGTCAAAAGAAGAAAGTAAGTCTTGTGACGGGAACGTAACGCTAGAAGAATTATCCATTGCAGTCAATAATCTATATAAACAAAAGTCCTGGAATGTACGTAATAAGTATAAACTTTTATAAAAAGTTTTGGGAACTTCTTGGACCGCTGCTTGTAAATATTTTTAATTTTAGCTTTGAAAATAAACATCTGCCATTTACGTAAAGACAAAGAGTCTTATTTATAAAAAATAGTGATTACAAAATACTCTCGTACACTCTAGCTTTAAGAATAAAAAAGTCTTTAATTTAATCATTAATGGTGATCAAACAGGATACATAAGGAACAAATTTATAGGTTTTAATTTACGCCAAATACAAGATGTAATAGATTACGCAGATAAGTTTAATATAGAAGGAGCAATTTTATTCATAGATTTTTCGAAAGCTTTAGACACATTAGAATGGAATTTTATATATCATACTTTAGAATATTTTGGTTTTGATAAACCCTTCATAAATTGGATCAAAACCTTGTATATAAATATAAATAGTTCTATATTTAATAACGGTTGGATAACTGTCCCTTTTAGACCCCTAAGTGGTATTCGGCAGGGATGCCCGTGCTCTTTAGTTTTCGTAATGTCAGTAGAAATAATGGCTAACCAACTAAGGCAAAACAAAAAGATAAGAGGCATAGAACTAAAAATTGATAGTAAAACACTTGCTTAAAAATCACGCAAGTGGCTGATGATACAACTCTATTCCTAAAATCTAAAGAAGAAATCCGAACAGCATTAAATATAATCGAAATTTTTGGAACTTTTTCTGGATTACAACTTAACAAAAATAAAACGGAAGGAATTTGGATTGGTAAACTAAAACATTGTAGAGATAAAGTAGATGAAATTAATTTCACGGACAGACCTGTAAAAGTGCTAGGTATATATTTCGTCATTAATAAAAAAGATTGTAAAAAAATAAATTGGGATACTAGATTTGAGTCGAAATCTGATTACATCGTGGAAAAAAAGAAACTTAACCATTTTAGGTAAAATTCTAATAGTTAAAACTCTCATTATACCACAATTTACTTATTTAGCAAATGTTAAGTAACTCAAAAATACTTGATATAGAAAGAGAAATCTTTAGTTTCATGTGGAATAGTAAGAAAGACAAAGTTAAAAGACATACTTTGGTAGCAGATTACAACTAGGGAGGGCTCAAAATTACCGGCATAAAAAGCTACTTCTCCTCTCTTAAAATAAAATGGGTCTCTAGTTTGCTACAGGCAAAACAAGAAAATTGGACATTGATACCAAAGCTATTTTTAAATAAATTAGGAGAAAATTTTCTCATTTTAAGAATGAGTTCAAACAACCAAACTTTAAAAAGACTAGATTACATAACTAAGGACATTCCAGAATTTTACTTAGAAGTAATAAAAAGTTTTATTTTATTTTATGAAACGAACAACACAGAATTGAAAAACTTTGTCGAAATAAGAAAGTAAGTTATCTGGGGTAATAAATTTATAAAATTTCAAAACAAGCCGCTTATTATGCATAACTGGATACACAGTGATTTTCTTTATATTAACGATATTATTGACGATGATGGAAAAGTTGCCCTAGATGAAATATTAAAAAAACTGCGAAACACTAAAAAATTGATAGCAGACATTTCAAAAGTCAAAAGCTCAATTCCAACATCATGTCTAAAAATGAAACACTCTTAAGATATTTATAGGACACTCTAACTAATATAATCGCAAAACTCCATGTCAAGTATGCATGTCGACAGCAAGACCCGGCGGAACCATCTCTTAATATTCAGTGTCGCTGTTGTCTTGTCTATTAGTAGATTCGTCTCATATAGGACCACCTCCATGCATTAAACGGTATAAATTCACAATATTGGCCAAGTTGTGGGTTTATTAAAAGATGCAATGAGTTGAAAAATGATAGACAAGATAATGATAAAAAAAATGGAAAAAGCTTACTCAAGTGTTCAAATATAAGGGTTTCAACCTCGATCGGCAAAATTTACTTTTGACAGTGTTATTAGACGAACTTTTATCCACATATCAATATTTTTAAATCTTACAAACATTTAACGTATTTGA
The DNA here is from genome assembly GCF_963676685.1 of Mytilus edulis. Classification (NCBI taxonomy): domain Eukaryota; kingdom Metazoa; phylum Mollusca; class Bivalvia; order Mytilida; family Mytilidae; genus Mytilus; species Mytilus edulis. The sequence continues at coordinate 79,113,317 of NC_092350.1, read as the reverse complement.
CTTCCTAACATTTACATTTACATCCAATCTGTTCCATTAAATATAAAAATAAGGAGAAGTGGTAAGATTGCCAATGAGACATCTATCTACCAAACTTCAAATGTAGTGAATGTAAGAAATTATAGTAAATAGTACGGTCTTCAACAATGAGAAAAAAATTCAGTCAGTATGGTCAGGTATATAAGTCCCCGACATTTAAAGTACGAAACCATTCAATTGAGAAAACAAACGGCATAATTAATAACAAAGCAGTTTACGAAAAACAAATATGACAGGCATGAACTAACGACAACCACTGAACTGCAAGTTCCTGTCGTGGGACCGGCACATATAGAATGTGGCGGGATTAATTAAGTGTGAAGATGCCAACCATCCCTAACCTGGAACAGTGTTGCAGCAGTGCAAAATAAGAACAAACTATAGAAAAACAGTTGAAAAGGCTGTAACTCATCAGATGGATACAAATAGAAATAAATGAAACAAAAATACAAAGTCGTTGTAATGCTAATCTGTATTTTAAAAATGATTACCCCACCTTCAAATATAGTTTACATAAATCGTTCTGTGATTCAGTGTAGTTTTTTTTTCTCACTATGATATATTAAATATATATAGCTGGAAAGAGGGACAAAAGATACCAAAGGGACAGTCAAACTCATAAATCTAAAACAAACTGACAACGCCATGGCTAAAAATGAAAAAGACAAACAAACAACAGCACACATGACAAAACATAGAAAACTAAAGAATAAACAACACGAACCCCACCAAAAAACTAGTTTGTACTATTTTGTACTATATCAGTACCCAAGTACGTCGAATGGATATAACCAAAATTGACTAAACAGTAGAAATTATGATTTACTAAGGGAATTCAAAGAATACCATAACACTTTATTAAGAAGATAAACAACGTCAGTACCCAGTAATCAAAACTAAAATCATTTCATTTGTTATGCATTCTGGTTGACCGTATATGTCAAATTCGAGGATTAAGTCTAAAATGAGGAAGATTAAGCAGTTTCTGAGGTTTGTTGAATTTACAATTGTTGAATACATATTAATGAAACCATATCAGAAAAGTTTAGATTGTTACTGGAAAGAACACCATCAATATATCTGAATGTGAATTTAAAAGAGCTGGTTTCTTTTGTCTTCTTGTCTTGGCAAATGTCTGACTCGGACTCTCGTGAAAATAATTAGAAATTGGCAAGAAGAGGCACATAGTTCGTTCCAATACAAATGCTGACAATTGTTTGAAAATGTCTACCTCCAAATTCAACAAATATGGTATCAAAATTAAACTCTAGCAGACTTAACACTTTTTCCTGTCGTTTTAATTTATTGTTCTCTATTAACAAAGCATGTCGTACGATATCCCAAAAGCAAATTTATAGCATTAACTGTATACATTTGAAAGCATTATGTTTTTTTTTTCTTTTTTAACATTTTTTTTTCAATTTGACATGGGGCATGGTGGTATAAAGGGTTAAAATTGTGGGTTCTGTTAGAATCGACCGTAGGAGGGCTGTATAGCTAGTCAAGTTAGTTTACAGTTCCATCAACATTTTGTTAGACTTAATTTCAGGGAAAGATAGAAATTTAAACTTTCCAGAAGTTCTTAATAGTTTGATTTTCAGAATTCACACTTGGTTAACGCCTCTACCAGTGTGCTTTGTATGTGTGACTTTTTGTGTTTCTTTGGTTCATATGACGTGTACTTTTAAAGATCCCGCCATCATGTTATTGTTCTATAATATGTAATTATGGTATTGTTCTATTATAAATTTGAAAATACTTTGAACAACAAAATTATTTTACTCGCGTAGTGGTATTAACCATATGTGGATTCTTAAAAATTCTTAAGAACTTCTTGATAGTTTTAAATCACGGCTGTTTCTTAAATTATTTTTAACATAACTTTTGTCTTTCAATCCTGTATACCACGTACCATTCCTCATGTAAAATTTCAAATATTTTGAAAACATTTTGAACGACAAAATTATTTTATATTTCTTCCTATTTGACGTCAAACACGCAAAGCAATGAATGTGGTTTTTAAATTTGATAGATGCTTTTTGTGCCTTTTTGTAAAAAAATTGTTTGTTTTGAGATTGTGACACAGTGATGACTGCTGTATCCATATTTTGACTAGTTTATCCTATTTTGTCTGGGTTTTTTTCACGCAACGTTGTAAATATAATGGAATTTGGTGCGGCTTTCATACAAGTGAGAGGTTTGGCGCTATTAAGTCAGTTAAATTTACCATTTTCTACATTTTAAAATGCCTGTACCAAGTCCAGAATATGACAGTTGTTGTCAATTCGATTGATGTGTTTTGTCATTTGATTTTGCCATTTGATTGAAACTTTCCGTTTTGAATTATCCTCGGAGTTCAGTTTTTTTGTGATTCTACTTTTCTTTAAGGTATTTCTGAAGACTTTTTTTTTTTTTGCTGCGGGCAGAATATTTGCCAATCCAATGTACAATCTATTTGTAGAATGAGATGCAGATGAGACTACAATGTACCGTTGTTTATATTAAATTTTGTAAAGCTTATATATCTAATGCAAACAAGGTAAACCCTCATAGTTGGTGTTCAATGTAAATTAAATGTTCATTGAGGCCATGAGGTCCTTATGATTCGCCAAACCTTCTTGTGAAGTAACATGCATTTGTATGTGGGATTACCCGAGTGCTCATTTAATTCTTTAACAGTAAATTCGAAGAAATGCAATTTATATTTAAAAAAAAATATACATAATTATCTCGAATAGAGGATATACATTTCGTCGTTTTTATTTTGTCTCTGAAAAAGTACTTTGGTCGATTATTTACACAATATTTTAACTTTTGAAATCGACATTTTGACAGAGACCTGATAGTTTTTACCAGGGGCAGGAAATTTAAGCGAAAATTAAAACTACTAGGGGACATTTGACCGCCGACATTAGAGCCCATTTAAGCGCCGAATTAATCCGCTCACCTGTATTTTCGATAGCCCATTTTAGCGAAAATTTACCTGGTTGAATAATGCTCACCTTACTATATATACCATGAAGAGTAATTTATATTGGGTTGTTTATATTTTCATCATACTATTATAAAATTACAAATAACAACATATATAGAGATACGTATATGTAGTGTAGAGGAATGTTAACCACAATCGAGACAAGATAAAGAAAAAGAACAGTTTCTAATGCAATTCTATGAACAGTATTCAGGCGCGGATCCAGAGGGGGGGTTCCGGGGGTTGGACCCCCCCCTTTTTTTTGGACGATCAATGCATTTGAATGGGGACATAAAATTGGAACCCCCCCCCCCCCCTTTGTCCTGGGTTAGGAACCCCCCCCCTTTTCAAAATGGCTGAATCCGCCCCTGGTATTATACAGGGGGTATATCTAGATCCCATTACGTACGTTCGCTAGGTTATAAATTCCAGGCTTCAACAGACTTTTAACATTTGAGTTACAGCTCTTCTATGAAAGCATGCAAAAACAAAACTTTCATAAACTTGCTTGCTATGTTCGCTTGCATGTTTGCAAACAATACAGCCAGGATTCTACTTCGTCAAAATTATCTCCCCATTACGCCAGTTCATTTACACAATCGTAGAAATGGAAGCCATTGTAGGGATGACGCGCTACCAATTTTGCTCTTGGAAACCGATAAATTTATCCAAATTGTATCATTACGATCCTTATATGTCTGTTGTATTTTAAAAGACAAATGTATCAACTAGCTAAAGAGCATCAGTTAATCATCTTGTCTGCATTGATTCAACTTAAAACTGTTGTCTGATCTGTTGTCAGGTGGAATTTTCGAAAATTCATAAACATTTAAAAAAATTCTAATTAAATATCTCGTGGAAGGGCAGACTAGATTTTTTTAGTGATTGAAGACTATAAACCCTAGTTATCACACACAAAAAATTATAAATTTTCGAAGATATGCATTTTCATCATCCAACTAAAAAGACTGTCGTCAAGTACTTTCAGTAAAAAAAATAGCTATTCGAACACACCTACTCTGTTTTTGTGATTCATTAGATAGGTATTTCACTTGACCCATATATTTCATCTTTTAGTACTGTGATTTTTTTATGTTAAAAAGTCAACCTGTAGCTTTGATATATAAAAATGATAGAATCTGAAGCGTGACGATGTATGAAATATTCTTGCTTTGTACGATATTAAGTCAAAATATTCAACTCAAACACGCCCTAACATAAAAAGGTGCACTCGATTTTCTCTTTTCGATACTATTGTTACCCATTTTTGGGAATTTTTTCTTGAGTCACATAATGGAAGGGCAGACACGAAAATTACTAAACTAATAGATTGATATGTTTTCGTCCGTGGTAAATTCTTTTTTAAATCGGAGGTTATGCATTTTCTACATCCAACTTGAACGATACCCATGTCGTCGACTTGATATCTAATGGTTCTGCTAAACTATGTACTAGATAAATTGAAAACTTAGACAAACGGTGTTTTTAAAATAAAACACTTCGTAATTGAGAAGAAATTTGTAATTTTGTTTGTTTCTATTAACTTTTAAATTGTTTGTCACTATAGTAAACATTACAGTACACATTTATCGCCTTCTCTAACAAAGAGCTTCGATTCTTTTGTTCTATTTCAACCGGGTTTCCGACTGAATAGGTAGGCAGAGTTTCAATATATACTGGTATTTGATTGGACATGAGTTGATGTGAATGTTTATTGCCCAATCAAATTCCAGTATATAGTAAACAAACTACCTACCTGTTGTTTACAAACAGCCAAACAAACATAGCAAGCAAGGTGATCAATAGTTTGATTTACATGCTTTTATAGAAGAGCTGTTAACTTTTAGACTTTAAGTGCTGTATTTTACTTGAAAAGTTTTATATTGTTTTATGTTTTGCTGTCTTGAGTCAGTCTATTAGTGCTGTATTCTAATGGACATGTTTTATATTGTTTTATAATATATGTTTATTTACTAAAAAGGGTTAAAATATTTCGCTAAAATGGGCTTTGACAATTATAATTTTCGCTAAAATGGGTTAAAGATCTGGCGTTCAAATGGGTTCTACTTTGGCACTAAAACGTCCTAATTTTGTTTCGCTAAAATGTCCTATCAATGCGCTCAAATGTCCTCCGCCGTTTAACCCATCCTGACAAAGTGTCCAGTTCAAATTCTCTAAAATAGCATAATAAAATTAGAAAGTACTAATAAATTTCCGAAAAAAATCGTAATTATTGAAGGTGTATATCATGCCTCGGTATGTTTTTACGTTTTAATTATTATTTTACACTCAAAGATTCCTTCTTAATGTATGCATTACTAAATTGTACTACGTGATAAATACCAAAATATTTATTGATACATGTAAACTTTATTGGTTTTCAAATAAATAACATATCGTATAAACAATGTCAGAAAAATATATAAAGTAACGATGAAAAATAAGCAGATGGTGTATGATTGCCAATGAGACAACTATCCAGCTGTGACGACTTGCCGTAAGTAAAACAACTATAAGCTAGTGTACGAAACATAAGCATAAACACTTATAGCTCAATAATACGTTTACGAGATATTATTGTTTAGTTCTATCCCTTCGAAACCTATTCATGGTAAAACATAAAAATAAGTCAAAGTAAGCGATAATAACAGACCAATGAAAACCAATTAAACTTTTTAGCGTTATCTGATCACTTTTGCAAGTAGGTAGCATTTTAGCAATTTGATTGTTTTGAATTATTGTGTTTTGAATCTGTTCTGTTGGAATGGTATTGCTGTTGCTTAAACAATTTCAAAACCAGGTAAAATATCAAATGTATGAACATGTTTAAACTTTAATTGTTCCAAGTGCTTAATATTGTTATTTGCATTTCAAAGCAATGCATATTCACATTTATCATTGTTCATGTATATGGTCTGCCATTGGTGCATAAAGTTCACATAATTACTCTCTCAACATCAGCTGGTGTTTACTGTTCTGTTGATGTCATGGACACTCTTTGGGTTGGTCTTCTTCTTATAAGTCGTTGTTTACCACCTTCAACTATGAAGAATAAGTCAACAATATGACTGCAGCTTTCTTATGATCATAGTGTTCCCCTTATCAATGTTCCTTACTAGTGTTCACTCAATCAATATCCCTCTTTGTTAGAAAAACTGTCAATAAGGTTGGTGTATTTCTCTTTCCTGCATTATTGCTGCCTAATCAAGATTATTTTACTTGAATTTCTGTTCCTATAAAGTATGTACACAATAATAGCAAAAATTAGTAAAGATAGTGTTTTCATTAGGACTCCGCGCTTGAACCAAACAACATATATAATTTTACCGTCCCAGCTATGCCATGATGACGCTCGGTGATGTACTATGTATTCGTTACTATAAGGTAACGCTGATACCTCACATTTGTTTTTGAAACTTTTGAAACGTATATTGAAATAAGCTGTTCCTGTAGTGAGCATATTATTCAAATATGGAAGCAAGTATTTTCTTTTAGCATAAGGTAAACCAGCTATGACATGTTCTAGAAGCGGATGATTGGCGGTCGCAGCAAAGAAGTCAATTGCAAACCTATCGAAATTATCGCCACTTTTAAAAACAGCTTGTTGATTTTGATTGTAGACGTTTTGAAGAAGCGACTTTATATTTTGAAGACATTCTATATCATTGTCAGCATATATTCCACCATAATGATGAATGATCGTGAATTTTCCCACGTTGATTTTACTTATCCATGCTGGAAGGTTTGAGTATAATTTGAAAATCCCTGGGTAATATTTTTTTATTAAATCATCAACCATAGATTGGTTCCAGAGAGTATACTTGAAGTCAGGACACAATTTTGACCAGGTCTGTTGGGCAAATTGGTATTTCTGTAGATGTGCTTGACCGTCTTTGTTAATGTCAAAATAAATTTGATGAATGTGGCGTGGAATCTGTGAAATATCATCTCTCTTTCGTAAGTCTGTTTCTCGGCATTCTTCTTTTAATTGTGATTGGTCATTATTTCTTAATGAGGGAATCACATGTATGATGCATAGGATAATTAACACTGTCCCACATGCACAAAGTGCTGACATCTCTTTTGCCGTCACTATCATTTCTGCAACAACTGAAATAAAGATAATAGATGACATTACTATGCAGACATCTACTGTATAAACATTAATTTTCGTGGGGTTAAAATTTCGTGGTTTTGTATCCAAAAGTAAGTTCGTGGGGATTAATTTTCGTGGTTTTTAAGTTTAGAAAAAAATTATACAAATGTCACTTTATAATTGACAATACTCAATAAAACTGATGTGAACTTTTGCCGTTGGGAAAAATCAATAATTGCATTTCATAGTAACAGTGAGCACTAATCAAGTGTTGTAACCTGCACACGTTAATTGGCTGTTACACACCTTTGATGTTTTATCCAAGGACAATGATTGTGCAATATATGTATTACAACTTGAGGGCATTACAGACGCATTAGACTGTCAAATGACATTGATTGACAGTTTTTGGTGATTATTAATTACTGTCTAATCAATTAACCTATTTATTTCATTGTCTGCATTGATGTTCATCAATCATATAATGTCAATAAGATTTAGTCAGATCATAAAATAATGTAAATCTACAGTTAAATTTTCGTTGGTGTTTTAATTTCGTGAATAATTCTTATCCACGAAATAAACGAAATTAAATCCCCCACGAAAATTTGTGCTTTTACAGTATATCAGGTTTCTACATAAACACTAATCCATCCAAATGAGTCTAAGTTTGTTTTTTTATATTAATTTTGGAAGTTTATTATTACGGTATGCCATATCTGCACACATACCGAGGACCTCTAAATGCGGAATATGTTTGAAATGTATCGAAATTTGATAACAACCAGGAGTCTGTTATTCAGTGGTTGTCGTTTGTTGGTGCTGTTAATTGGTATTTATCAGTTTTCGTATTATTTATAGATGATACCGTTAGTTTCCTGTTTAAAATGTTTTACAGTAGTCATTTGTGTAGCCCTTATAGCTTGCTAGCGAACACATCGGAACAAGTAATTCATAAAGGTCAAAGACACCGATAGAGAGAAAAAATTCTAAATATATATAGACATTTTTTGGAAAGTACCATTTTTCTCATCCAAACAAATACAGGGCCGTGTCATCGAAAGTGTCCTAGGATTAATCTTAGGACAATTAAAGGACAATCTGAGGACTGTCTTATGAAATATCTCATTTAAATGAAAAAGTATATCATTTAGATAAAAACAAATATGACATTTAAATGAAGAAATATACCAATTAAATAAAAATATTTATACTATGCCATACTAAAATGATGTATACGGTATTTTTCTACCGCTTATTATGTTAACGATACATGTAGTAAACTTCGCGTTTGCCATTTTTTGTTACTATTATATAAAGATATATAAATAAGAAATATATATAAAAAAAGATCATCGTTTAACAAAATTGTTTGATTGCATTATATCCAAAATTAGGTTCACAAACATCCGTTTACTTTTAAAAAGAAAGCCTGACTGCTTCAAGAATATTTAAGCAAATTGCTTGATTTTAATTTAAGATGTAATGCATGTTCTTTTATTCTTTTAAACGAGGAAACGGTGCACATGGCCTAGGGTGTTTAAAATCCATAAGTCGGACTCCACCATGTTAAAAAAAGGGAATAAAGTCCACAAAAACCTCACAAGGAAACATAGAGTTTATTTTTCCATGGCGATTTTAAAATTAACTGATTTTGACGAATCATGGTATATCTTTTCCTATTATAACGGTTACGTTTAAAATAATTGAGACCTCTGACAAATATAACTTGACAAACCACAATATAAATTAGATAGACTACAATTCTTAATTGCTCATTGCAAATAATATTGGTCTAAATAGTATACGAAAAAAATGTTTGATTTAAAGAAAAAAGTCAATTCATTTAAATTGAATTCGTCGGATTTTCATTTAAATGTCATTCATAAAATTCATCGATGTAAAAGATATGGTCGATTATTTTATATAGTATTTCCTGTCTTCGCTAGAAATCATAGTGTATTTATTAACTCAAATAAATAATTATTCAACACATTTCATTTGATCTACAAATGATTTTCTGATCGAAATTCAATGTTTATTGATCCTTATGTATATGCTACTATGGAAGCATTATATTGTCAACACTACTGAAGCTCGTACTGAAGAGATTTAATCATGGCCATCGGTCGTACTTTCACACATGGTAGACAACCATGTGAACCATGGGCCATTGACCTTTCTAAACTCAAAGAATTAACGACACAGTGGTTTTATTTTAAAAATTATTTATAAATTTTGAAAATCATCAATTGAGTTTTTTTTCTTCAGAATGTGTGGTATTAAATAATATAATTTCACGACACCCAGCAGAGTGTCTTTATTTTGCGGGATTTTTTTTTCTGAAAAAAAAATGTGTCGCCAACTCTTATTAATATCTGAATGAAAATAAATGCTCTTCATACTGATATCATGATTTTCGCCCTGTGTAAGCTTTCATTTTCCACGAGGGTCACTACCTATTAATAGGTGTACGGGGATGTGCCAAATACATGGGTCATAATTTTGCTAGATTTATTTGTAAAAAATATCCTCTTTTTTAAAATATCATATACTAGTATTAAATTGCATTTACGTTTGAACTGTTTATTGTTTTTGGTAATGTATGATCTACATATCACTATATATATACAATTTTTGTACCCATAACAGTGCCATTTGTCTATAAATAGTGTTCTCCTTGGAATGTGAAGTTGTTCTTTTTCAATACCATAGTAAGCATTTCTACTAAGCAGTCAGTAGGTGGAATTTTAAGAGATCGAGAGTCCCAAACTTCTCTACATGCTTAAATGCCATCCGCATGGGGAATATTCGTATAGAGGGAGGTGACATCCATTGTGACAATGCCATGGGTACAAACATGGCTCCATCTTATGCCCATATATTCATGGGTAAAGTTAAAAAGCAACTGATCGAGTGCTCCATCGAAAAAAAGCTTTCCTGGTATCGATTCATTGATGACGTTGACATGAAATAGGACATGGGAGACCAAGAATTACAAACTTTTATAACAAATGCTAACAATCAACACCCTACCATTAAATTCACAAATAAAACATCTTATTCCACCATAAACTTCCTTGATACATCTAGCACCTTCTCTGTAGGTATAATAAACACAGATATATACTCTAAACCTACAGATACTCATCAATACTTGTCGCCTGAAAGTTGCCATCCTCCACACTGCACGAAGAGCATTCCATACAGCCAAGCTCTCAGAATAAGGCGAATCTGCTCCTCTGAAGACACTGCTAAAAGCTCAAAGGACATTTGAAAAGAAGGGGATATAAACACAAAAACATCAAAAATAGTTTTCGAAAAGCGGAATCCATCCCCAGAAGCAGTCTGATAACTTACAAAGAAAAACAGTAAAGTAAAAGAATCCCATGTGTGCTCACTTACCATCCATGCCTGAGAAATAGTTTCAAGACCATTCGTGATCATTGGAGAGCAATCGAGAAACATTTTAAGTTATCAAAAATCTTTCCTGAGCCTCCCATGATAGCCTTTAAACAACCTAACATCCTGAGAAATATACTTGTCCGTGCTGACCTTTCCAAACCTAACCATATTGTAGGTAATTGCCAGCCTTGTGGGGATAAGTGCTGCAAATGTGGCAACCAATTGCAGCATTCATCAACATTTCATAGTAAGACCACAGAAAAGACATACAAGATCTTCTGCAATGTCAACTGCAAAAGCTCAAACGTAATTTACGTTCTTGAGTGTCCTATATGTGGTCTCCAATATGTCGGTGAATCTATGCAGTCATTTCTCAAACGCCTTAATGGCCACAGGAGTGACCTCACAAAAAAAAACGTATATTCCTGTCAGCCAACACTTCAGGTTACCAGATCACAATCTGAAAGATTTTGAACACATGAAGATCCTTGTGATCGAACAGGATTGTACATGACAAAATAGGCAAAGAGAGAATCGGGAGAAGTTTTGGATTAAAGAACTGGGTGTCCTCCATCCAGAGGGAATCAATATTCAAGATTTTGGATTAAAATCAATCGACCAAAACTTACCTGTATTATTACTGATATATTTTTACACCTTTTCCATTATCTTTCAGTATTGTTAAAACTTTTCACACTGATGAAGGCCATTTGTTGAGCCGAAATATTTGCAATTATTGTATAATTTATATCATCTGTTCAGCTTTTCCATCTTTGTGCGATGATATTCAACACTTTTTAGTGTTTTGTTTTCCATCTATTTATCGGTATTGTTACACAATCTTTTAGACTTATATAATTTTTCCTGTTTTGTAGTATTGTCAATTTTGATGATCCAATACCTATTAAGTTTATTGGTTGGTAGATTTTTATATAGACTTTTTATAGTCAATTATTAATCAATTCATTTGAAAGTTAACCTTTAAAATAAGTTACGAAATGAACTCTGGAAATTTTTCTCCTGATTTGTATATAATTTGTAGATGTTATTCGTTCTTAAATATTTATATAACTATAGGTACCGAATTTCAGTTACATGATGTACAAATAGTGTAAAATTGTCCTTCAAGGGCAATAAATCCGGTTTTATTTTATATGTTCACTTTTTTGTATGTCTTACTTTCCGAAACAGTTTTGCTGTGTTACAGTTTATCTTTATCTTCAATAATATTTGAGATAATAACCATAAACTGCCCAAAAAACATTAATATTAACTATTGTCCTGTCTGAAAATATAGATTATTAAATAGTACTAACCTTTGTCTCGATAGTAATGAAATCGAATCAATTATATCCTTAGTTTTTACAAGAATTAAATAACATTTTTGTTTTAGCTGTGGGAAAAGTCGCCGGTCAAAATGTAGGTCGCTGGATTAATTATGTGAATGAATGATGACGTCATGAAATAGAAGTTCCTTTAAACGTTCCAACTAGGTGAAAGAAATAATTAGCAATACTGTTTCCACGGGATTAGAATACTGTTAGAATACTGATAGAATTTACAGAAGCTATGATTAAAGTGTATTCTATTTGATCCTTTCACTCACATGAATTTCGATTTTTTTTAATGATCCTTTTTCGCAATTTTCCGCTGTATATCTTTTAAGAAATATTACTATAACATTATCACTTGTATAATAAAATGTTATAACTTTTCCTTCGATTCTCCTAAAATGATATTTATGATTTTTTTTAAAACGAAATAAATGAAAATATAAGTTACCTTTACGTGAAGAAGTTGTAGAAACTATGATTAAAATGTGTTTACCAATTGAATAAATGTGTGTTCACTCTTCCATTTATATGTGATATGGTCTATATAATTCAACTTGTTATATTTACTATTAAAAGCACCGTGGGTCCTGGTAACCGTAAACAAAACGCAAAAATTTTACCTTTGCAATATCATGATATGAAATTCAAAATCACAGCTACCAATAGTGAAAATTATTTTATTTATAATACTCAATTCAAAAGCGATTTAACGTTAATCGCTACTATTTACAAAAAAAATACTAAATGATTTAAAAAAAAAAATCATTTTCGCTTTACTGCGGTCAGTTTAGTTTAAACATATTGATATAGAGTAGATTTGGAAAATGTGTACTATGATTTGTTTTACAAAACAACATTCTATTTGATGACTGTCCTACATTTTGACCTGGATCGATATAACCAATAGTATTACTTTTTAAGGCGTAATACTTATTTGTTGACGTGATTCATCAGTACAAATGAATTTATGTAATTAGTGCACTGCGGGACGACTAATTACGGTACGATATATAGGACATTAAAATGTGTATTGTATTCCGCTGACATAATGTGAACTTGATCAGTATACAAAAACGGCATTATAACAAAAAAAATCGGTTATTGTGTCGAACATTAACCCCAACGACAATGAAATTAGATAACCATTTATACACCACAGTAGGACAACCTTAGACTACTTTTAAACTATATGTTGTATTCGTCTCCATCCTTGTAAAACGTTGTTTTTTGGGCAAGGCTTTTCGGTTCTTATCAGTATATCATTCCAAATGAAATCTGGTTCATTTTTGCAAAAATCAAAGTTCCATGATTGTGATGTCAAACGTTTTAAGCTTTACTACCATATTTGTTTTCTTCAATATTTGAGTATGCAAAGGAACCAAAGTTAGTATGGCTTGACAGTGGGCTAGTTTCACAGGCCGAATATTTTAATGGTGTTTTTTTTTTTGTATTTTAACAAAAATCTTTCTTTTGTAATTTAAAAAAACAAGCTTCAGAAAATTCTATGAAAATCTATATAGAAGGCTACCATATCATTTCTCAGAGTGTATTGATGAAAACTGCATTAAATCGATTGTAAAATGAGTTCAAATTACATTCTTATTTTTACAGATTGAAATAAGATATATGTTAATATATATGTACTGAAAAGTAAAATCACAAAAATACTGAACTCCAAGGAAAATTAAAAAAGGAAAGTCCCCAATCAGTTGTAAAATAACTTTTGTTTACATTGTCGCATCTATAGATTATATACACGAATATTTGACCAGTAAACTGAATTTAAAGCTAGTGAGCGAAAGGTCTATATCTTACACATAGATAACTGTTACTGCTAGAGAGATTTGGCGGCATAATTACAGTATAACATATAGTTCTGTCTTGTAACAGGTGACATCGGAAGGACTTGTTCAAATCCACCACTAAGAGTGATGGGTCCTCCAACATGGTAAAGTGGATCTGCGCCTAGTAGTCAACTCAAAAAAACTTGAACAATAAAACACGTGCTACATTGTACATAATGACTTCCCTACATTTTGACCGAATCAAACGGAGATTAATTGAATTCCCGTTCAACATAAACGTATTGTATACAAAGATTAAGTGTCGTGATGATACGACTAAAAATTAGATCCCTTGCTTTGAAAAAAATCCACACCAAAAGAATTCTACCCTTGCACAGTGACAATCCTTCAAAGTCGAAAAACGCTCATTTTGAGCTTGTAACCAGAATAATTATACTCAATTAAGTAAAACTCCATTTTATACAGCTGACTTACGAGACATGTTAAGCAATTCTGTTTTGTTGTTTCACGTCTTTTCTGTAGACACGAGATGAACAAAGAAAACCGTCGAAGGTCGTCACGGAAACATATTTGTCACGTACCCTGTATTAAGTATCTAGTATGGTTGTCATAGAGATATGTGTCGTGTACTCTGTATACAGTGTTTGGTATTGGGTTTCATAGAAAATGTCACGATCCGTGGGGTCACAATCTTGCAATTGTTGTTATAGAAACATATGCCATGTACCATATATTTAGTATCTAGTATGGTTGTCATAGAAACATATGTCATGTACCCTGTTTTACTGAGTCATGATTGGTTGTCATAGAAACATATGTCAAGTACTCCGTATACAGTTGCCGGTATTGGTTGTCATAGAAACATGTCATCTACACTGGTTTTAGAATACCAACACAAAAGTAGCTGAAAATTTCGATGCAAATCGTAAACTATCTTCCCGCAACGCGCGCTATTAAACTCTTTATTAAAAAATACGAAAACAAATCTGTTATTCAGCATCAAACGACAATCACTGAGTTACAGACTCCTGATTTTTGACAGGCACATACAGTTTGTGTTCGGGCACCCAAGCCCTTTCCCAACTTTAAACAGTCACGGTTGTAACAAACTGTCAAACAGTAAAACTGAAGATCAAACGAGATAAATCTGTTGGAAAATAGTTTACTCATAAAAACGACACACACACACACACACAAAAAATCTTCGGTTTTTGCCTATAAGAAACCCTGAATAAATATTATTATCTTTGCAAGTTTTTTTTTTTTTTTTTTTTTAAGACTTGAAATACATTTATTGAAAATCACCTGATTACATTTTCCTTGTATAACTCAGGGAAGAATACACAAGGGGCCCTGTGTTTACAATGATCCAACGTCCAGGGATAAACGGTAGACTCTATCATAAAAAAAAAATCTATTTAATATTTTTTTCCATACATAAGTTATACATTCATATTAATTACACAGATTGAGTTTGCGTATAAAATGTTCACAATATTCTACAGTAAATAAAATACATTAAAAGTCCCCCAAAACACACTACAATCTACACAATAATTTACCTTTACTTATATAATTGGCATTTATTTTTTTGTACTTTTAACACCTGGATTACATTGTTATGTGTCGGTCAGTGGTTTTATAGGTCACATGCTCGACCTTGTAAATGCGTGTATTGTATATTTCTATCGTTGGATGTATTATGTTCTAAAAAGGAAAAGAAAGTAAGTACAAATTATTTCGTCACTTACTAATGTATAAGATTTATTATAAGTTTTATTTCAGCTGCAAAATTTTCTTTTTTGGATGATAATGATTTGTCCATAGATTCAATTAAACTTCCCAGTTCCCGTTTTGCATATGCTATCAATTGACTGGAAGTAAAACTTTTAGACTGATATTTGATTATATTCCTACATTTCCAAATAATCCATTTAACTGTATTCATAATCGTATTAGTTATGACATTGTACTTTTTGTTGTAATCGTACATTCCTAGCATGATAAGTTCTTCGCTCAATGGAATATATACTGTGTTATTTGGTACATTATATGTTTTAAGCGCATCAAAAATGTGTTCCCAAACAACCATTATAATGTTACAGTTGTGAAAAAGGTGTGTGAGAGTTTCGTTTTCTGTTTTACAAAAACGGCATTTGCCATTATTTGATTTGCCCATTCTAAATAGTTTTTGCTCCGTATAGATAATGTTATGAACAATTTTCCAGCTAATTTGATTTGCTTTCCTAGAGGACATACTTTTATTTAAATTTATCCAGATCTTTTTCCACGGTAATTCCGAATTATACTGAATATTCCATTTTATTTGACAGTTTGGAACTATATCTAAATTTAACGAATATTGGATTAATTTCAAAGATATCTCACTTGGGATTACTACTTTATTCTGTTTATCGTAAAATTCAAATGTATTTTTAATATAATAACCATTTTTGGGGGGTTCTGGATCAACGTGGACGTTTTTTAGTCTGTCCTTGAACAATTTAGGAATAGCTAATTTCAGCCTTGCCCATTCCGAGATCCAGTTTCTCTTATCTTTAAGAGTATTGTATATAAAGTTGTCGCTTTTGATGTTTTCCGTTTCTTCATCCCAAATATCTTTTATTGTATGAATTCCACTTTTTCCGAAGTTAACGAAAAAAATAGGTTTTTTATTGTATTGAATTTTTAAGTTTCCAAAAAGTTGTTGGTTTAGGATATCGTTTTTATTTATTGGACTTTGTATACTTAAAAATTTTGACCACGTTTTAATTAACTCAAGATAGTATTTTGGAAAATTTTCCATTTGCAATCCTCGTAAGTCCGAACACTTTGCTAAAAAATTATTACAATTATATTTGATATCAAACTTCTGTAGCCACCATTTGGCTATTGTGTTCCAGTTATCGGTTTTTGATCTTAAAATCTTTTGCATACTTTTGATTTGTTTGGATTTAATGAACGAGTCTATATTGATCATACCAATCCCCCCTTCTTCTAACGGTAAGCAACACACGTCCCTTTTAATTAAATTTACTTTCCCCTCCCATATAAAATTCCACATGACATTGTTTATTTCTTTTTTTATATTTTTCAGGTATACCTCGCATTTCGATTTCGAACCCTATTTTAGAAATGATCAATGATTTTAATATTAAGACTCTGCCCTTCAATGTTAGGTCACGAGATTTCCAAACCTCAAGACACGCCTTAATCTTCTTTATTTTTTCTAACCATATAGCTTCTATATCAACACTATATCCATGCATGACTCCCAATGCTTTAATTGGTTCGCTAGACCACCTAATTTTTTTATATTTTGGTGTTTTATTTTTCCAACGACCCAAATATACCCCTACAGTCTTTTCATAATTTATCTTAGCACCCGATGCTTTCTCATATATTTCTAAAACCTTGAATGTTTCCTCTATTGATTCCTCTGTTCTATTAAAAAATTGTGTATCGTCTGCAAACATGTTAATCTTAACCTCTTTCTTTTCATTTTCTATGTCAGGGTGGGGTAAATTTATTCCTTGAATTTTCGGATTAGCCCTAATTGTGGCTGCCATCGGCTCTGCTTGTAAAATGTAAAGCATCGGCGATATTGGACAGCCCTGACGGATTGATCTAGAAATTGGGACGTATCTTGATTGAAAACCGTTAGTCATTAAACAAGTTTTAGCATTTTTTAGTAACATTTTAACCCATTCCCGAAAATTTTCCCCAAATTGAAATTTTTCTAAACATGCATCTAACCATTCCCATTCTGCATAGTCAAAAGCTTTTGTTTGATCAAGAAAAAGGATTGATCCTTCCTCGTCTTCCATATCTATAAAATCGAAAATATCTTGCAGCATTCTATTAGAATCAAAAATATTTCTGCCCTTAACAAACCCTTTTTGATCTGTTTCTATAATTGATGGTAGAACTATTTTCAAACGTTCAGCCAGAATTTTTGAGCAAATTTTATAGTCTACATTTAATAATGTTATAGGTCGCCAGTTTTTAATATCCTCCCTCTCCCCACTTTTATATAATAGGCTTATCATTCCAAGTCTCTGCGATTCGGAAAGTGTTTTATCAAAAAAGGTTTCTTTTAATATTTGCGTAAGCTCATCCTGTATCAAAAACCAATATTCCTGATAAAATTCTGCAGTTATGCCATCTTCCCCTGGTGATTTATCCCTTTTCATTAATTTAATTGCTTTGAAAATTTCATCTTTTGTAATTTCACTATCACATAACCGTTTTTCTGCTTCAGATAGAGTTTTACTTACATTATATAGTAATTTTTCCCCAGCCTCTCTATTACAACCCCCCGAGGTAAAAAGTTTCTCATAATATTTTAATTGCTCGCCTAAGATTTCATTAATATTATTTTTGTATGTGCCATTTTCGGCTTTTATTTTTGACCATAGTTTTTCTTTTCCTCGTTTTTGTTCTAATCTGAAAAAATAATTTGTGGATTTTTCACCTTTTTCATACCAATTTATTTTTGATCTTATGCGTGCTGCTTCTGCTTTTTGTTCGTAATATTTATATATATCTTTTTTTAGTTTTTCAACCTCATTCAGATTTTTTTGTGTTCCATCATTTTCTAACAGATTTTCTAATTTATCTTCCCAATTTTTAACTTCATTTTCATTTAATCTAAGTTTCTTTGAAACCGTTATTGTTATGTCCTTTATTTTAGTTTTTGTTAAATCCCAGAACTCCTTTTTATCTTTAAAATTATTTATGTTAAGTTTCCAAGATTTCCAAAATGTTTCAAAAGTATTTTTGAAAAGGTCGGTTTTAATTATACTATTGTTCATTTTCCAGTAACCCGGGCCTCTTTCTGGTTCGACGATGTTCATAGTAATTGTTACGCCGTCGTGATCGCTGAAGGGAAAATAAACAATTTTTGCATTGTTTACTCTACAATCGATATTCTCACTGGTGAATATATAATCTATTCTCGAGTATGATTGACCCCTTGAAAATGTATATTGTTTTTTGTTTGGATATCTGAGACGCCAAATGTCCGTCAGTTCATTTTTTTCAATGAAATTTTTTAGTTCATAATTTCCCGCATCTTCACGTTTGGGCATATGTTTTCTATCTAATTTCCTATTTAGACAACAATTAAAATCTCCCATAACGTAATTCACAATATCATTTTCTTTATCTATTTTTAACTTATTAAAGAAATGTTTTCTTTCTATGCCATTATTAGGGGCGTAGATATTAAAAATTCTAATAGTTTCGTTTGAGTCTAATTTGAATTCAACTATTAATTTCCTTCCCTCTGCATCTTTATATTTTTCAGAAATGTTTATATCTAAATTTGGTTTCACTAAAATTGCTACCCCTTTGGAAACGGAAGTCCCGTTACACCAAAAACTTAAACCTCCCCATTCTTTTTTCCATTCATTTTCAACAAATTTTGTGCAATGAGTTTCTTGCAAACATATAAAATCAAAATTCTTTTTTTGACACCATTGAAATAATGCATTTCGTTTTGACTTATCTCCCATACCGTTTGCGTTTAATGAAACTAAACGAATAGACATACTTTATGGGAAAAATATATATTTATATTATTGTCTTCAAAATTCTGAATATTTAGTTTGCTATACAGTTCACCGATTTCATTTATGTTATACAACATAATAAAAGTCCAACCTATATTCAATATATTTACAATAAATGAATTTGCATGTACACTTGCAATGCATTTTTTTTTAGAGTTATCTCCCATACCATATATTTCATATATAATTATTATCTGCCTACTTATTTCACCAACAAATACACATATTTGTATCACTAACATAATACAGTTCAATAATTTTCCAAAATATTTACAATAAATGCAAGATTTTGCATACACAATAATAGCATGTATTTTTTTTAAGTTTTTCATTATATGATAAAAATTTATAATAATATATTATATACATTTTACACAAAGTTCTCCATAAGCTCGTTTAAGGAATATGCCGGGATAATTTACTTAGAAACAGTTTCTTCCAAAGAAGAGTTTTGTCTTTTTGATTGCTGTTTCTCGCCTGAACCTGGTGTTGAAGCTGAACTTCGAGTTCTCTTTTTACCACTTGGTGTTTGGTATTCGCCTAATCTGTCTATACTCATAAAGTTCTTGACAAGAGAAACAAGTTGTTTTGCTCCTTCTGGATTGATATGTACCCCGGATGGGTCATTTTTATCAAACAATGTTTTAATGGGGTTGACACCCATGCCTGGTCGACAAAAATCATCCCAAAGATCGATAAAAGATAGCCTTTAGTCTTTTGAACATACCTTTTCCATATACAAATTAACAGAATGAGATGTTAAATTACATTTTGTTAAAGTTTGACCTTTGCCCTTTCTTGGCAGTATACTGAATATGCATATATCCGCATTTGGAAACTCTGCTTTAACTTTATTTATAGCATTTGTCATATTAACACAAATCATTTCTTTATCTGTCATGTTTCTTGTGACGTCGTTTGTACCCAAACAAAAGATGACCTTCGACACATAATTTTTATCAACACTTTTGTCCAGTGTGACTAAAAGTTTGTCAATGTCTTCTGCTGTACTACCAGAAACAGATGCATTGTGTATTCTGTTGTCAGATATCTTGAGTCGGCAACAGTTTGATGCACCTAAAATGATTGTAATAGGGGGTAATGGTAAACAGTTGTCTTCGTTTTCAGGAACAGATTGTTCATAATCCGAGTGTTTGGTGGTATCGTTGTCAATGTAGACATTCAATTCCTCGATCTGATCTTGTTCCGTAGTTTCTCGTCCCTCCCTAATTTCATGAACATAGTCCCCGTATTCATTATCTTCGGTTATTTTCTCATTTTGCTCGTCTTTTCTTACGGTTTGTTTATTTCGATTGCAATTTCGTTTGATATGACCTTCTTGACCGCATTCGAAACATACGTTATCTGTGTGCGGACAGTCTCGAATAATATGGTCGTGGCTACTGCAACGAAAACAGTATCGCGGTCTTTCTTGTCTTTGTGGTTTCATATCACAACGGTATGAAGGGCGGTCCGTTCGACTACAGTATCGACATTGGGTTCTATTGTTGTCAGCGAAAAGTCGGATTTCAAATCTTCCGAATTTGGTGATATTTGGGATGGTTGGGACACAATTTATCAGCTGAATATACCGCGTACCGGTTTCAATGTTAGTACCTCTTATAGTCCCCCTTTTAATTGAGTCTTGGACTACTTCACCGTATTGTCTCATAAATGTACAAATTGCAAGATCACCCAACTCGACAGGTGCATCCTTAATCGTAACAAGTTTTATGCATCTTGAACTAATCGAAAAAAGTGTTGATGTAAGGGATTCCCAGCTTTTCCGAACATCGACAAAAGCCCAACACAAACTCTGATTAAATAAAACAAACAAAAAAGACATATGTTCATACAAATATGAAATAGATGTGTGAAACAAATTGAATAAAATCTTCAAATTTCGATCCAGAAGGAAAAACTTTCAATTGACGATCTTAATACATTTAAACAGATTTGTGTTTATATCACCACATTATTTGAATAAAATATATATATATATGTATGGTTAGCTATAACTGTTATATAGGAATTATTGTCATGTTTAAAAATAAATTTGAGTAGGAGACATTTTTTGTCATTGTATAATAGTATGTATACCCATAAGATTTTTCCATTGAAAAATTTAAAAATTTAAATGGTTTGTCATTGAATATGGTCTCGGAAATATTAATAAAATTTCTAAATATAGGTCGGTATTTCTTTAGTTACAAATGATGGTGAAATATATAACAATCCTAGAATGAATTATAGGTCATTATAAGGTGGTCATGGCACAAAAGTAAATATAACTTAACACAAATATTTGTACAAGAAGTGAAGGTGGTATAACTATTTACTGTTAAACTCATCATTCAATGTTATTTCAAAAGAAAGGCAAAATTAATATGGTATCTTTAGTACTTGGAAGTATTATATTTCAATTGACCTCGGTTTTTAAATGATAAATTATATTTAAAAAAAAACATTCTTGTCATATTGTCCAATAGATTTTTTAAAATTCAATTCCACACGGTTTGTTTTTATCAAACTTGTGATAAGAAATTTCACAAAAAATAGAAAACATATATAGCACTATAATTGTGTATGTTTAAAGATCTGACACAAACTTATTGTTCAAAGTTTATATGACAAACATATTTTGAATTTGAATTTATAATACATTTTATCTGTCTAAAGATAGTACGTGACTTCTTTTGTTAAAGGGTGTACTAAAACCGAGTGGGCGGTGGGGTTGGGTGAAGGGAGGGGGTGGGATGGGGATGGGATAGGGATTTGATGAATACTTCATAGTTGTGTTTTTATATAAAAGATACCTTAAAGAAGTATTCCCCTTTTTAAAGGATGGAAAACAGAGAAGAAATTTTTTTATGAACAATGTAGAACCGCAGATATTTTGGTAAATTAGATTATAAGGAAGAGAGGAATTATCGCCCTTTAACCAAGGTCTAGTGGTGAATAGCTATGATGAAAAAATCATAAAAAGTGTATAGTTATAAAAGAGTAAGTCATAAAAACAATGTCTAAAAATCAAACAATGATACCAGAACAACAAAATGAAAGCAACAAGCAAGATTTAGATGGCAAATAACCAGAAATTTACAAATATCCGTCCGGTGGTAGCGAAAATATTTCGACGCCATCTTTCTCCAATGTTGTCAAACATCTTAGTGCAAATTATCAGGCCTACAGTGATCGTGAACCAAAGCTTACAGGAGTCAAACCTATCTTCATTAAAGAATCGACTTCTTTGGCAACAAATCTCCACCAAAAGAACTTTGGATAACACATGTTGAAATCTACAAAGCACTTAGTTACAAGATCAAACCGCAGTTAGTAAGAGGCATACAAACAATAAAACAAATGTGGAGAATATATTTAGACACTGAGGGAGACAGAATGCTGTTGCTAACAGAAGGTATCACCCTAAGAAACAAGACGATACCCCTGCATTCTTAAATCCCATATTATCAAAAGGATGAGTGGTTAACAACAACAATAAGAGTTAAAAACATCCCACTATCAGCAGATGACGGTCAAATTGACAAGAGAATTAAGACAAAAACATAGACGTCATCAGTATAAACAGAGAAAGACTCAGGGTCGACAACTTGGTTACCCACTATTGGACATGTGACAGAATAGTGTTACACAAAAAGTTTGACAAACCACTGTCAAGGTTTCTTACAATAGGTAAATGCACAGCAAGAGTATATCACTTTGGTCAATTGAAAGATACAAACATGTTCTTATGTAACAAATGTCAACTGAAAGGACATACTATACATACTAAATCTAATACTAAATTCCTGTGATGTGTTTTAATTGATTTTAGCCTCTGATGCATGTTTTTTATTATTATTAATTGTTTTTGGCTTTTAACTAGCTGTCAGTAACTGCGAGTACTCTCAAATCGTATTTACTTGTTAATTCGAAATGTTTATAATGCTTCTTTGTTATTTTATATTTATATGGATCTTGTCTATATACCAGCTTTGGTTATTTGGAATATCACTTCTTCTTACTACATTTGTATAAACTTCAAGATTTACCAGTATTTTTTTTAAACCGTTTTTTTTTTCTAAAGTGAATATTTTCGAAGGGTTAAATATTTCGCAGTGGTGTCTTGACATGGCTTTGTTTGTTTGATTTTTGGCCTTGAATGTTTGTCCCTAATATTTTATTAACTGTGCATTTGCATTCAGATATCGCAGATCAAATTTATTCGTTTATAGTGTATTAATGTACGTCTTTTTGATTGAGTTAAGCCTGCCAAAACCACAGTCAAACTCATAAATCTAAAACAAACTGACAACTCCATGGCTAAAAATGAAAAAGACAACAAACAACAGCACACATGACACAACATAGAAAACTAAAGAATAAACAACACGAAACCCACCAAAAAACTAGGGGTGATTTCAGGTGCCCCGGAAGGATAAGCAGATCCTGCTCCACATGTGGCACCCGTAGTGTTGCTTATGTGATAACAAATCCGGTAAATAGTCTAATTCGGTAGGTCACATACATGTAAGGGAAGGGGATTGTAATTACGACGTAAGGAACATATCCGATATCATTTGTAAAACGGTTATTCCATAACGGACAACTAACTCCGTCCGTAAAATGTACGAAGGGATGATTTCAACTTCACCATTTGGAACTCTTGGTTTAATAGCTTCCTTGTGAGCAGCAACCCTCTATCAAGAAAATCATGATAGGAAATGCAAGCACGGGAATATCGTATCAGTTGGGAGATATATACCCCGTATGCAGGTGCTGCTGAAATTTTGCTACTTAGAAATGGAAAGTTCACAATTGGAAAGTTGAAATCATCTCTTTTGTCGTAAAGTTTTGTTTTCAACCGACCCTCCTTGTCAATTTCTAGATGTAAGTCAAGATATGAGGCCGACTTAACTGTATCTGTAGTATCCTTTATTTCTAGCTCGATGGAATAGATGCGTTCCACATAGTCACCAAATTTTGAATTATTTAGTGAAAGAACATCATCTATATAACGGAAAGTAGAGTTAAAGAATATTGCTAATTTTTTATCTTTCTTCCTAAGAAGTTCCTGCATGAAGTCAGCCTCATAATAATAAAGGAACAAGTCGGCAAGTAGAAGAGCACAGTTTGTTCCCATTGGAATGCCGACAGTCTGTTGAAAAACACGTCCTCCGAACGTAACAAATATGTTGTCAATCAAGAAATCAAGCATCTTGATAATATCAGTTTCAGAGAATGTTTTGTTTGAATCAGAGTGATATATATCTCCATGTTAATGTTACTATTGACCAGAAGTATCTTTGATAATACCAAAAACAAAAAATGATACAGATAAAAACAATTATATTAGAAAAGTTAAACTGTATGAGTTCTATTTAAAACCTTTTAGGATTAGAACTTCTATCTATAGTAGACGTACTCAAAAATATCAAATCAAAAGAAAAGATTTACCTGCCATAACATCTCTTCTTAGAACATCTTCACACCATAAATCATATAAAGTAACTGAAAATAGAAAAAAGGAAAATGTTAAGAAAAAATTAAATAAACACTGTCAAAATGTTACGAAAAACAAAACATCAAAAACAAGCAGTACTTTACTGGAGTTTCATAGATTTGAAATTATTTACACATTACTAAGTGAGAAAACTAATCGATAAGCGTTGCTTCTTGTTTATGACATTAACATAGTTTATGGTCCATGTGAGAGTTCCAGTTATTTATTTGATAAATATTTTATGTTCGTTTAAGTGAAACGAATTAGAACATAAAGTGAGAAAACTAGAGACAGATTATTATTTTTTCACTGTCAAAACCATACATTTGTTTTAGTTTGTAAAACAGCAAAATATGTGTCATTTTGTAATTTCAGTTATTATAGTTCTGTGTACAAATTAATGCGTATTATATATTTCAAGTATGTAGTAATTGTGTATAAGTATGTAATATATGCTGTTTCAAAATTAACATCTCGATATCGGTCAAAACATAATCGTGAAACAGACTATAACAATATTTTTAAAATCCAATTACAAAAAAGAAAATTGGTTAAAGTAATTATTTTCACAGGTTACTCCCACGTTAAAAAATACGATTAAAAGTAGGAGAAATAAAGTTTACCTTTAAAAAGTACCCAAACGTAAAGTACGCTCACTAAGTAAACGTAATAAAAAGGTCGAACAACTTTTAATAAAAATATGCTAAATAACGTACACATTTGTAGAGCAAATGTTAAAGGACTTCGAGATAAACAAAAGAGATTGAGACTTTATCAATGGATAAAAAATCAGAAATGTAAAATATCTTTTATTCAAGAAACTCATTTCAATACATCCCTAGAAAACACTATAACGATAGAATCAGATCATTCTTGTTATTATAGTCACGGAACGACTTTCAGCAGAGGATTAGCAATGTTAAATAATAACAAACTAGACTATAAATTAATAGACGAGTATAAAGATTTAGAAGGTCGAATAATTATAATAAATATTGAATTTGAAAATATAATATATTCTCTTATAAACATATATGCCCCAAATATAGAATCTGAACGAAATAGCTTCTACAAAAAACGAAATGACTTTTTAAACAAAAACGCAATAGGTACAATAATTTTAGGAGGAGATATGAACGACGCCCTTAAAAATGTAGATAGGAAAAGTTAAAATATTCGTAAAAAAGCAAGTAAACCAGTCAATAGCCTAAAAAAATTAATAAAATCAAATGATCTTATAGATATATGGAGACACGTTAACCCTCAAAAGATCCAATATACATGGAGACGTAAAGTATCATTACAATTACAATCTGTATCATCTGAAACAAGATGCCCGATGTATTGGAAAATTAACAACGGTTTTCTCAACGAGCAAGAATACGAAGACAACATAAATAAAATTATACAAAAACATAGTAATGAAATGAAAAAAATTAAATAGACCCTAGACTTCTGTGGGACTCTCTCAACTTGGAAATAAAGGAATACAGTATTCAGTATAGTAAAAGTAAAGGTAAACTTAGAATAAATGTAACGCGTAATTTAAAACTACAATTAAAAATATTATATGAAAAATCTAATAATGAAGATAATAATTTCATAAAAGAAAAAAATGTCCACTTTAGAGAAAGAGCTAGAAAATCAATATGAATACAAAGCAAAAGGTCCGAGATCACCATTGTCGTCCCTTGATTTTCGTTGTCCACAAATATAGTCCCTAGTGTTGAGGGTTGGTTACTTGCCATTAATTTTTATACCCCTTCCAAATTTATTTCTCCATGTTCAATGCCTCAAATTGCAAGGAGGGGGATGAAATTACACTGTAAAAAAATTTGGGTCCAGAATTTTAAAGGAAAGTAGTGATTTGGTCCAGCTGAAAAAGGTTGAAAATGAGCACTTCGGAAGCTGTCAAAAGATTTCAAGACGCCCTAAACATAAAATTGTCCATATTTTGAGTTAGAGGCGATGAAGTTTTCTATAAATTTGATATAATTTGTCCCAAAAGTAGTACAACACACTGTAAAAGTTTCTTTGAGAAAGCGCAGGTGGGATTTTTTTTATTTTCATTTATGTTCTAAAAGAAATGCACTACGAATTAATTGTGTTCTCGGACCAAAAGGAGCTCAAATAAGATCAAAACCAGAGTGGGTAGAAAAAAGAGAAATAAAAAATAATGCATATTTCCTACGTCTTGAAAAATCTAAACAAACGAAAAAGACAATACTTGAACTAAGAAACAATAAGGGGGTAATAGTAACAGATCAAGATGAAATATTAAAGCTTGAAAGAGATTTTTATGCTAATCTATACCACACTAAACAAAAACAGGATATAGATGTTAAAAAATACATTTCTGAGACAAAACGTAATTATAAGCTGTCAAAAGAAGAAAGTAAGTCTTGTGACGAGAACGTAACGCTAGAAGAATTATCCATTGCAGTCAATAATCTAAATAAACAAAAGTCCTGGAATGGACGAAATAAGTATAAACTTTTATAAAAAGTTTTGGGAACTTCTTGGACCGCTGCTTGTAAATATTTTTAATTTTAGCTTTGAAAATAAACATCTGCCATTTACGTAAAGACAAAGTTTACTGAGTCTTATTTATAAAAAAAAAAATGATCCTTATGAACTTGCAAATTATAGACCAATATCATTATTAAATAGTGATTACAAAATACTCTCGTACACTCTAGCTTTAAGAATAAAAAAGTCTTTAATTTAATCATTAATGCTGATCAAACAGGATACATAAAGAACAAATTTATAGGTTTCAATTTACGCCAAATACAAGATGTAATAGATTACGCAGATAAGTTTAATATAGAAGGAGCAATTTTATTCATAGATTTTTCGAAATCTTTAGACACATTAGAATGGAATTTTATATATCATACTTTATAATATTTTGGTTTTGATAAACCCTTCATAAATTGGATCAAAACCTTGTATATAAATATAAATAGTTCTATATTTAATAACGGTTGGATATCTGTCCCTTTTAGACCCCTAAGTGGTATTCGGCAGGGATGCCCGTGCTCTTTAGTTTTCGTAATGTCAGTAGAAATAATGGCTAACCAACTAAGGCAAAACAAAAATATAAGAGGCATAAAACTAAATATTGATAGTAAAACACTTGCTTAAAAATCACGCAAGTGGCTGATGATACAACTCTATCCCTGAAATCTAAAGAAGAAATCCGAACAGCATTAAGAATAATCGAAATTTTTGGAACTTTTTCTGGATTACAACTTAACAAAAATAAAACGGAAGGAATTTGGATTGGTAAACTAAAACATTGTAGAGATAAAGTAGATGAAATTAATTTCACGGACAAACCTGTAAAAGTGCTAGGTATATATTTCGTCATTAATAAAAAAGATTGTAAAAAATTAAATTGGGATACTAGATTTGAGTCGAAATCTGATTACATCGTGGAAAAAAAGAAACTTAACCATTTTAGGTAAAATTCTAATAGTTAAAACTCTCATTTTACCACAATTTACTTATTTAGCAAATGTTAAGTAACTCAAAAATACTTGATATAGAAAGAGAAATCTTTAGTTTCATATGGAATAGTAAGAAAGACAAAGTTAAAAGACATACTTTGTTAGCAGATTACAACCAAGGAGGGCTCAAAATGACCGGCATAAAAAGCTACTTCTCCTCTCTTAAAATAAGATGAGTCTCTAGATTGCTACAGGCAAAACAAGAAAATTGGACATTGATACCAAAGCTATTTTTAAATAAATTAGGAGAAAATTTTCTCATTTTAAGAATGAGTTTAAACAACCAAACTTTAAAAAGACTAGATTACATAACTAATGACATTCCAGAATTTTACTTAAAAGTAATAAAAAGTTGAATTTTATTTTATGAAACGAACAACACAGAATTGAAAAACTTTGTCGAAATAAGAAAGCAAGTTATCTGGGGTAATAAATTTATAAAATTTCAAAAAAGCCGCTTATTATGCATAACTGGATACACAGCGATTTTATTTATATTAACGATATTATTGACGATGATGGAAAAATTGCCCTAGATGAAATATTAAAAAAACTGTGAAACACTAAAAAATTGATAGCAGACATTTCAAAAGTCAAAAGCTCAATTCCAACCTCATGTCTAAAAATGAAACACTCTTAAGATATTTATAGGACACTCTAACTAATATAATCGCAAAACTCCATGTCAAGTATGCATGTCGACAGCAAGACCCGGCGGAACAATCTCTTAATATTCAGTGTCGCTGTTGTCTTGTATATTAGTAGATTCGTCTCATATAGGACCACCTCCATGCATTAAACGGTATAAATTCACAATATTGGCCAAGTTGTGGGTTTATTAAAAGATGCCATGAGTTGAAAAATCATAGACAAGATAATGATAAAAAAAAAATAGAAAAAGCTTACTTAAGGTAGATAGGGTGTCTTCCTCCATCTTGGATTTGAAAATACCAGAAAACAAGGTCTAAATCTTTAATAGAATGTGCAAATTTTTAGAGTAGTCGGTAATTCATGTGTAAGAACTTCCACTTCGATATAGAAAATGACATGTTTTATCATATTTATGGTTGTATTTTACAAAAAACAGAAAAAATTTGTTTAATCAATTTTTTTCCAACTTTGCAACATAAGGGGAGGCAACTCAAATGCAAGGGCAGATAATTCAGATTAAGGTACTTTTACTATAGAATGTGTTAGGAATTTACCTATTTTATAATGTAGCAAGAAAACGGGTTCGGTGACCCCATTGTTTCTTTTTCTTTACTGAAAGCATACTATTAAAGCCATCTTCTCATATGTTATCTCAAAATTCTATGGTGTAGATTACGCTTTATTGCAGAAAATTTGGTTTTCCATGCATAATCTATACAAAATTTGTCAATTTTGAACACCGTGTAGCGTGAAAATAAGCGCGGTGACCCATTCTTTTTATTATTTTTTTCAAAAAAGCATGATATAAACTACATTTTGGCAAATTATTAAAAAATTCTATGGACTATAATTTAGACACCCCATCTACCTTAAGTGTTCAAATATAAGGGTTTCAACCTCGATCGGCAAAATTTACTTTTGACAGTGTTATTAGACGAACTTTTATCCACATATCAATATTTTTAAATCTTACAAACATTTAACATATTTGACTTCTTAACATTTACATTTACATCCAATCTGTTCCATTAAATATAAAAATAAGGAGATGTGGTAAAATTGCCAATGAGACATCTTTCTACCAAACTTCAAATGAAGTGGATGTAAGAAATTATAGTAAATAGTATGGTCTTCAACAATGAGAAAAAAATTCAGTCAGTGTGGTCAGGTATATAAGCCCCGACATTTAAAGTACGAAACCATTCAATTGAAAAAACAAACTGCATAATTAATAACAAAGCAGTTTACGAAAAACAAATATGACAGGCATGAACTAACGACAACCACTGAACTGCAAGTTCCTGTCGTGGGACCGGCACATATAGAATGTGGCGGGATTAATTAAGTGTGAAGACGCCAACCATCCCTAACCTGGAACAGTGTTGCAGCAGTGCAAAATAAGAACAAACTATAGAAAAACAGTTGAAAAGGCTTTAACTCATCAGATGGATACAAATAGAAGTAAATGAAACAAAAATACAAAGTCGGTGTAATGCTAATCTGTATTTTAAAAATGATTACCCCACCTTCAAATATAGTTTACATCAATCGTTCTGTGATTCAGTGTAGTTTTTTTTCTCACTATGATATATTAAATATATATAGCTTGAAAGAGGGACAAAAGATACCAAAGGGACAGTCAAACTCATAAATCTAAAACAAACTGACAACGCCATGGCTAAAAATGAAAAAGACAAAAAAACAACAGCACACATGACAAAACATAGAAAACTAAAGAATAAACAACACGAACCCCACCAAAAAACTAGTTTGTACTATTTTGTACTATATCAGTACCCAAGTACGTCGAATGGATATAACCAAAATTGACTAAACAGTAGAAATTATGATTTACTAAGGGAATTCAAAGAATACCATAACACTTTATTAAGAAGATAAACAACGTCAGTACCAAGTAATCAAAACTAAAATCATTTCATTTGTTATGCATTCTGGTTGACCGTATATGTCAAATTCGAGGATTAAGTCTAAAATGAGGAAGATTAAGCAGTTTCTGAGGTTTGTTGAATTTACAATTGTTGAATACATATTAATGAAACCATATCTGAAAAGTTTAAATTGTTACTGGAAAGAACACCATCAATATATCTGAATATGAATTTAAAAGAGCTGGTTTCTTTTGTCTTCTTGCCTTGGCAAATGTCTGACTCGGACTCTCGTGAAAATAATTAGAAGTTGGCAAGGAGAGGCACATAGTTCGTTCCCATACAAATGCTGACAATTGTTTGGAAACGTCTACCTCCAAATTCAACAAATATGGTATCAAAATTAAACTCTAGCAGACTTAACACTTGTTCCTGTCGTTTTAATTTATTGTTCTCTATTAACAAAGCATGTCGTACGATATCCCAAAAGCAAATTTATAGCATTAACTGTATACATTTGAAAGCATTATGTTTTTTTTTCTTTTAAACATTTTTTTTTCAATTTGACATGGGACATGGTGGTATAAAGGGTTAAAATTGTTGGTTCTGTTAGAAGAATCGACCGTAGGAGGGCTGTATAGCTAGTCAAGTTAGTTTACAGTTCCATCAACATTTTGGTAGACTTAATTTCAGGGAAAGATAGAAATTTAAACTTTCCAGAAGTTCTTAATAGTTTGATTTTCAGAATTCACACTTGGTTAACGCCTCTACCAGTGTGCTTTGTATGTGTGACTTTTTGTGTTTCTTTGGTTCATATGACGTGTACTTTTAAAGATCCCGCCATCATGTTATTGTTCTATAATATGTAATTATGGTATTGTTCTATTATAAATTTGAAAATACTTTGAACAACAAAATTATTTTACTCGCGTAGTGGTATTAACCATATGTGGATTCTTAAAAATTCTTAAGAACTTCTTGATAGTTTTAAATCACGGGCTGTTTCTTAAATTATTTTTAACATAACTTTTGTCTTTCAACCCTGTATACCACGTACCATTCCTCATGTAAAATTTCAAATATTTTGAAAACATTTTGAACGACAAAATTATTTTATATTTCTTCCTATTTGACGTCAAACACGCAAAGCAATGAATGTGGTTTTTAAATTTGATAGATGCTTTTTGTGCCTTTTTGTAAAAAAATTGTTTGTTTTGAGATTGTGACACAGTGATGACTGCTGTATCCATATTTTGACTAGTTTATCCTATTTTGTCTGGGTTTTTTTCACGCAACGTTGTAAATATAATGGAATTTGGTGCGGCTGTCATACAAGTGAGAGGTTTGGCGCTATTAAGTCAGTTCAATTTACCATTTACTACATTTAAAAATGCCTGTACCAAGTCCAGAATATGACAGTTGTTGTCAATTCGATTGATGTGTTTTGTCATTTGATTTTGCCATTTGATTGAAACTTTCCGTTTTGAATTATCCTCGGAGTTCAGTTTTTTTGTGATTCTACTTTTCTTTAAGGTATTTCTGAAGACTTTTTTTTTTTTGCTGCGGGCAGAATATTTGCCAATCCAATGTACAATCTATTTGTAGAATGAGATGCAGATGAGACTACAATGTACCGTTGTTTATATTAAATTTTGTAAAGCTTATATATCTAATGCAAACAAGGTAAACCCTCATATTTGGTGTTCAATGTAAATTAAATATTCATTGAGGCCATGAGGTCCTTATGATTCGCCAAACCTTCTTGTGAAGTAACATGCATTTGTATGTGGGATTACCCGAGTGCTCATTTAATTCTTTAACAGTAAATTCGAAGAAAAGCAATTTATATTTAAAAAAAAATATACATTTCGTCGTTTTTATTTTGTCTCTGAAAAAGTACTTTGGTCGATTATTTACACAATATTTTAACTTTTGAAATCGACATTTTGACAGAGACCTGATAGTTTTTACCAGGGGCAGGAAATTTAAGCGAAAATTAAAACTACTAGGGGACATTTGACCGCCGACATTAGAGCCCATTTAAGCGCCGAATTAATCCGCTCACCTGTATTTTCGAAAGCCCATTTTAGCGAAAATTTACCTGGTTGAATAATGCTCACCTTACTATATATACCATGAAGAGTAATTTATATTGGGTTGTTTATATTTTCATCATACTATTATAAAACTACAAATAACAACATATATAGAGATACGTATATGTAGTGTAGAGGAATGTTAACCACAATCGAGACGAGATAAAGAAAAAGAACAGTTCCTAATGCAATTCTATGAACAGTATTCAGGCGCGGATCCAGAGGGGGGTTCCGGGGGTTGGACCCCCCCCCCTTTTTTTTTGGACGATCAATGCATTTGAATGGGGACATGTAATTGGAACCCCCCCCCCCCCTTTGTCCTGGGTTAGGAACCCCCCCCCCTTTTTCAAAATGGCTGGATCCGCCCCTGGTATTGTACAGGGGGTATATCTAGATCCCATTAAGTACGTTCGCTAGGTTATAAATTCCAGGCTTCAACAGACTTTTAACATTTGAGTTACAGCTCTTCTATGAAAGCATGCAAAACAAAACTTTCATAAACTTGCTTGCTATGTTCGCTTGGATGTTTGCAAACAATACAGCCAGGATTCTACTTCGTCAAAATTATCTCCCCATTACGCCAGTTCATTTACACAATCGTAGAAATGGAAGCCATTGTAGGGATGACGCGCTACCAATTTTGCTCTTGGAAACCGATAAATTTATCCAAATTGTATCATTACGATCCTTATATGTCTGTTGTATTTTAAAAGACAAATGTATCAACTAGCTAAAGAGCATCAGTTAATCATCTTGTCTGCATTGATTCAACTTAAAACTGTTGTCTGATCTGTTGTCAGGTGGAATTTTCGAAAATTCATAAACATTTAAAAAAATTCTAATTAAATATTTCGTGGAAGGGCAGACTAGATTTTGTTAGTGATTGAAGACTATAAACCCTAGTTATCACACACACAAAATTATAAATTTTCGAAGATATGCATTTTCATCATCCAACTAAAAAGACTGTCGTCAAGTACTTTCAGTAAAAAAATAGCTATTCGAACACACCTACTCTGTTTTTTGTGATTCATTAGATAGGTATTTCACTTGACCCATATATTTCATCTTTTAGTACTGTGATTTTTTTATGTTATAAAGTCAACCTGTAGCTTTGATATATAAAAATGATAGAATCTGAAGCATGACGGTGTATGAAATATTCTTGCTTTGTACGATATTAAGTCAAAATATTCAACTCAAACACGCCCTAACATAAAAAGGTGCACTCGATTTTTTCTTTTCGATACTATTGTTACCCATTTTTGGGAATTTTTTCTTGAGTCACATAATGGAAGGGCAGACACGAAAATTACTGAACTAATAGATTGATATGTTTTCGTCCGTGGTAATTTTTTTTTTTAAATCGGAGGTTATGCATTTTCTACATCCAACTTGAAAGATACCCATGTCGTCGACTTGATATCTAATGGTTCTGCTTAACTATGTACTAGATAAATTGAAAACTTAGACAAACGGTGTTTTTAAAATAAAACACTTCGTAATTGAGAAGAAATTTGTAATTTTGTTTGTTTCTATTAACTTTTAAATTGTTTGTCACTATAGTAAACATTACAGTACACATTTATCGCCTTCTCTAACAAAGAGCTTCGATTCTTTTGTTCTATTTCAACCGGGTTTCCGACTGAATAGGTAGGCAGAGTTTCAATATATACTGGTATTTGATTGGACATGAGTTGATGTGAATGTTTATTGCCCAATCAAATTCCAGTATATAGTAAACAAACTACCTACCTGTTGTTTACAAACAGCCAAACAAACATAGCAAGCAAGGTGATCAATAGTTTGATTTACATGCTTTTATAGAAGAGCTGTTAACTTTTAGACTTTAAATGCTGTATTTTACTTGAAAAGTTTTATATTGTTTTATGTTTTGCTGTCATGAGTCAGTCTATTAGTGCTGTATTCTAATGGACATGTTTTATATTGTTTTATAATATATGTTTATTTACTAAAAAGGGTTAAAAATATTTCGCTAAAATGGGCTTTGACAATTATAATTTTCGCTAAAATGGGTTAAAGATCTGGCGTTCAAATGGGTTCTACTTTGGCACTAAAACGTCCTAATTTTGTTTCGCTAAAATGTCCTATCAATGCGCTCAAATGTCCTTCGCCGTTTAAACCATCCTGACAAAGCGTCCAGTTCAAATTCTCTAAAATAGCATAATAAAATTAGAAAGTAGTAATAAATGTCCGAAAAAATTCGTAATTATTGAAGGTGTATATCATGCCTCGGTATGTTTTTACGTTTTAATTATTATTTTACACTCAAATATTCCTTCTTAATGTATGCATTACTAAATTGTACTACGTGATAAATACCAAAATATTTATTGATACATGTAAACTTTATTGGTTTTCAAATAAATAATATATCGTATAAACAATGTCAGAAAAATATATAAAGTAACGATGAAAAATAAGCAGATGATGTATGATTGCCAATGAGACAACTATCCAGCTGTGACGACTTGCCGTAAGTAAAACAACTATAAGCTAGTGTACGAAACATAAGCATAAACACTTTTAGCTCAATAATACGTTTACGAGATATTATTGTTTAGTTCTATCCCTTCGAAAAAAATAAGTCAAAGTAAGCGATAATAACAGACCAAAGAAAACCAATTAAACTTTTTAGCGTTATCTGATCACTTTTGCAAGTAGGTAGCATTTTAGCAATTTGATTGTTTTGAATTATTGTGTTTTGAATCTGTTCTGTTGGAATGGTATTGCTGTTGCTTAAACAATTCCAAAACCAGGTAAAATATCAAATGTATGAACATGTTTAAACTTTAATTGTTCCAAGTGCTTAATATTGTTATTTGCATTTCAAAGCAATGCATATTCACATTTATCATTGTTCATGTATATGGTCTGCCATTGGTGCATAAAGTTCACATAATTACTCTCTCAACATCAGCTGGTGTTTACTGTTCTGTTGATGTCATGGACACTCTTTGGGTTGGTCTTCTTCTTATAAGTCGTTGTTTACTACCTTCAACTATGAAGAATAAGTCAACAATATGACTGCAGCTTTCTTATGATCATAGTGTTCCCCTTATCAATGTTCCTTACTAGTGTTCACTCAATCAATATCCCTCTTTGTTAGAAAAACTGTCAATAAGGTTGGTGTATTTCTCTTTCCTGCATTATTGCTGCCTAATCAAGATTGTTTTACTTGAATTTCTGTTCCTATAAAGTATGTACACAATAATAGCAAAAATTAGTAAAGATAGTGTTTTCATTAGGACTCCGCGCTTGAACCAAACGACATATATAATTTTACCGTCCCAGCTATGCCATGATGACGCTCGGTGATGTACTATGTATTCATTACTATAAGGTAACGCTGATACCTCACATTTGTTTTCGAAACTTTTGAAACGTATATTGAAATAAGCTGTTCCTGTAGTGAGCATATTATTCAAATATGGAAGTAAGTATTTTCTTTTAGCATAAGGTAAACCAGCTATAACATGTTCTAGAAGCGGATGATTGGCGGTCGCAGCAAAGAAGTCAATTGCAAACCTATCAAAATTATCGCCACTTTTAAAAACAGCTTGTTGATTTTGATTGTAGACGTTTTGAAGAAGCGACTTTATATTTTGAAGACATTCTATATCATTGTCAGCATATATTCCACCATAATGATGAATGATCGTGAATTTTCCAACGTTGATTTTACTTATCCATGCTGGAAGGTTTGAGTATAATTTGAAAATCCCCGGGTAATATTTTTTTATTAAATCATCAACCATAGATTGGTTCCAAAGAGTATACTTGAAGTCAGGACACAATTTTGACCAGGTCTGTTGGGCAAATTGGTATTTCTGTAGATGTGCTTGACCGTCTTTGTTAATGTCAAAATAAATTTGATGAATGTGGCGTGGAATCTGTGAAATATCATCTCTCTTTCGTAAGTCTGTTTCTCGGCATTCTTCTTTTAATTGTGATTGGTCATTATTTCTTAATGAGGGAATCACATGTATGATGCATAGGATAATTAACACTGTCCCACATGCACAAAGTGCTGACTTCTCTTTTGCCGTCACTATCATTTCTGCAACAACTGAAATAAAGATAATAGATAACATTACTATACAGACATCTATATCGGGTTTCTACATAAACACTAATCCATCCAAATGAGTCTAAGTTTGTTTTTTTTATATTAATTTTGGAAGTTTATTATTACGGTATGCCATATCTGCACACATACCGAAGACCTCTGAATACGGAATATGTTTGAAATGTATCGAAATTTGATAACAGCCAGGAGTCTGTTATTCAGTGGTTGTCGTTTGTTGGTGCTGTTAATTGGTATTTATCAGTTTTCGTATTATTTATAGATGATACCGTTAGTTTTCCTGTTTGAAATGTTTTACACTAGTCATTTGTGTAGCCCTTATAGCTTGCTAGCAAATACACCGGGACAAATAATTCATAAAGGTCAAAGACACCGATAGAGAGAAAAAATTCTAAATATATATAGACATTTTTTGGAAAATACCATTTTTCTCATCCAAACAAATACAGGGCCGCGTCATCGAAAGTGTCCTAGGATTTATCTTAGGACAAGCTGAGGACTGTCTTATGAAATATCTCATTTAAATGAAAAAGTATATCATTTAGATAAAAACAAATATGACATTTAAATGAAGAAATATACCAATTAAATAAAAATATTGCATTTTAATGAAAAATATCAAATTTTTGCAACCAATACCATGCCATACTAAATGATGTATACGGTATTTTTCTACCGCTTATTATGTTAACGATACATGTAGTAAACTTCGCGTTTGCGATTTTTTTTTACTATTATATAAAGATATATAAATATTTCGTTATACATGACGTGTTATGTGTTTGATTAAGATCTTATTGATATTGTGTGCATTCAAATATCTATACAAGCAAAGTGCATTTTAATTATAAAAGGTGTAGTATAGTTTTATTTGAAAACATATAACAACTTTATTTCTAAACAATTATATTTTAACAAAAAATCATCGTTTAACAAAATTGTTTGATTGCATCAAATCTAAAATTAGGTTCACAAACATCCGTGTACTTTTAAAAAGACAACCTTACTGCTTAAAGAATATTTAAACAAAGTTGCTTGATTTAATTCAAGATGTAATACATGTATATGTAGAATGCAACTTCAGTTACTTTTATTTTTTTTAAACGAGAAAACGATGCAAGAGGGTGTTTAGAATCCATAAGTCGGTCTCCACCATGTGTCCACAAAAACTTCACAAGGAAACATAGAGTTCATTTTTCCATGACGATTTAAAAATTAACTGATTTTAACAAATCATGATATATTTTTGTCTATTATAACGGTAACGTTTAAAATAATTGAGACCTCTGACAATTTAAGATAGCTTGACAAACCGTAATATAAAGTTGAATCAAATTGACGCTAAAGCCCATTTTATGTACCAATATTTCTTTCAAATTCCTTTGTTCAACTATAGAAAAATCATCATAGGAGTTAGTCTTTTTTTTAAACCGACCGATTATATTTACACTTTGAAACGGCCCAAGATTAAAATAGCCATCTGAAAGTGTAATGTTAATCCTATTCATAAGCGTATGATACCGGTAGTTTACGCAAATGTCTAGTGGTCCTGAAGAAGGGACCAAAATTAGGACATATCCTAAGATA
Organism: Mytilus edulis; assembly: GCF_963676685.1. NCBI lineage: Eukaryota > Metazoa > Mollusca > Bivalvia > Mytilida > Mytilidae > Mytilus > Mytilus edulis. Next base: position 79,074,748 of record NC_092350.1, on the reverse strand, counting down.
AAATACTTCCGATAACACGACTAAGAGTAAAAAAATCCCAAAGATGGTCTTAGGACATATATTAGTCCTAAGACTCCTTCGATGACACGGTCCCAGAATTATTACATAAGGTTGAATTAATATATAAAATCATTGAGTTATTTCAAATACACCAAGCCGTTGTTATTTTATTATGAGCTGAACGTTAATATTGGTCTAAATAGTTTACGACAAACATGTTTGATTTAAAGAAAATAGTCAATTCATTTAAATTGAAGTCGTCGGATTTTCATTTAAATGTCATTCATAAAATTCATCGATGTAAAAGATGTGGTCGATTATTTTATGTAGTATTTCCTGTCCTCGCTAGAAATTATAGTGTATTTATTAACTCAAATAAATAATTATTTAACACATTTAATTTGATCTACAAATGATCTTCTGATCGAAATTCAATGTTTATTGGTCTTTGTGTATGTGTTACCATGGAAGCATTATATTGCAAATATGATACTACTGAAGAGATTTAAGCATGGCCATCGTTCGTACCTTCACACATGGTAGACAACTATGTAAACCATGGGCCATTGACCCTCCTGAACTCAAAGAATTAACGACACAGTGGTTTTATTTTGAAAATTATTTAAAAACTTTGATAATCCCCAATCGATTTTTTTTCTTCAGAATGTGTGGTATTAAATAATATAATTTCACGACACCCAGCAGAGTGTCTTTATTTTGCGGGATTTTATTTTCTAAAAAAAAAATGTGTCGCCAACTCTTATGAATATCTGTTGAATAAAAATAAATGCTCTTCATACTGATTTCATGATTTTTCGCTCTGTGTAAGCTTTCCTTTTCCACGAGGGTCACTTCCTTATAAATGGGTGTACGGGGATGTGCAAAATATATGGGTCATAATTTTGCTAGATTTATTTGTAAAAAATACCCTCTTTTTTATAATATCATATATTAAAATGCATTTACGTTTGATAACTGTATTATATTGTTTTTGGGTATGTATGATCTACATATCACTATATACATGTATATATATAAATATGCTTTTTGGTATCTTAAATAAAAAATTGTCAATTATTAATCAATTCATTTGAAAGTTCGCCTTTAAAATAAGTTACGAAATGAACTCTGGAAATTTGTCTCCTGATTTGTATATAAGTATATGTCATTCGTTCTTAAATATTTATATAACTATAGGTACTGTCGGAATTTCAGTTACATGATTTACACAAATAGTGTAAAATTGTCCTTTACGGTCAATAAATCCTTAAGGAGTCAATTTGCAATTTTGGTCATGTTAACTTTTTGTATGTCCTCAATAAACAGTTTTGTTGTTTACAGTTTATCTTTTTTTCAATAATATTTGAGATAATAACCAAAAACTGCAAAAAAAACTTAAAATTAACTATTGTCTTGGTCTGAAAATATAGATTATTAAATAGTACTAACCTTTGTCCCGATAGTAATGAAATCGAATCAATTATATCCTTATTTTTAAATTACCTTATTTATATCAGCCGTGAAAAAGTCTGCGGTCAATATGTAGGTCGCTGGATTAATTATGTGGATTAATTATGTGAATGAATGATAGAGTCATGAAATAGAAGTTCCTTTATACGTTCCAATTAATTGAAAGAAATAATTAGTAAAACTGTTTCCACGGGATTAGAATACTGTTTCCACGGGATTAGAATACTGTTTCCACGGGATTAGTATAAAGGGTACAGCATATTTGTTCCAACATGAACATATATTATGGCATTGTTTATAACATAGTTTCTAAGGGAATTGATGTTGATCGAAACAAATATACGTTGACAATGAAAGGGTTTGAACATTAATTACTTGTATAAATATTGTTGTATTGATTTGACATTTTTAAAGGTTGAGATTTTAAGTTAAGGTGGTCAAATGCCTCTGACCCTTATTCAAATACTAGTAGTAATTTCTAAAGCGTAAAATAAACAAGCTTCTAAAGTCATGTAACCGATTAAAATAATTCGCCTGCAACCATACGATGGTTTATATTTGGCAATTGTGTCACTGGCTAATGGGCCGTAGTTGTCTTACATAATTATTCTGACAATTTATCTAAAATGTACATTTGTTTCTAAAGAGGATATTACTTAATGTTTGCTTCCTTATGAAAAGTGCAACTCCGTGAAAAAAAAATGTTGCTTATTCCATTGCAGACGACACTAAAATGTCAATAATGTTGTTTTTTATTGTCAGACAGTACACGAGCTGAGATATTGTCGTTAGATTTATTATCTGTGTCAATGATTTAGCGTAAAAAATGTCGGTGTCCATCATATAATGCTTCGTATCAAATCAATAAATGTACACGACACTGTTTTTCATGCATGTTTTTTGTGCTGAAAGTCAAATTTGAAAAAATCATAATGATACAGTTACTATCAAGTTTCATTTTTATAGCATTTTAATTGATTAAAATGCATTTGATTTGATACGAAGTATAATATGATGGACACCGAGTATTCTGTTGTATCTTTAGATAAAACTTCCTATAAACAAATAGCATGTATAGTATAATTGTATAGCTTTTATAATCATTCTTCTGAAATGAAATATTATTTTAAGTTAAATGAAAATATAATGTACCTTTACGTGAAGAATTTGCAGAAGCTAGTTTGATTAAAATGTATTCTTTTGGGTCCTTTTACTCACAAGAACACTATACAAATCCTTGACAAGAATTACGATTATTTTTTAAATGACCCTTTTTCGCAATTTCCGCCGTATCTTTTGAGAAATATTACTATTACAAATTCAATTGTATACGGTAAAATGTTATATCTTTTCATGCGCTTATATCCTGAAATAAAATCTAAATTTTTAAAATGAATTAAATGAAAATATAAGTTACCTTTACATGTACGTGGAGAATTTGTAGAAACTATGATTAAAATATGTTTACGAAATGAAATAAATGTGCGTCCATCCTTTTATTTGTACGTGATTTGGTCAACATCATTTCATTGGTCATAACATTTACTATTAAACACACCGCGGGTCCTGGTAACCGTAAACAAACTTCAAAACATTATCTTTTTGCAATATCATAACATAAAATTCAACAGCTAACAACAGTAGAATATTATTTAGATTCAACTTAATTCAAAGGCGATTTAACGTAAATCGCTACTTTAAAAGAAAAACAAACCAAAACAAAAAAACACACCTAATGGTTTAAAAATAACAATTTCGCTTTTCTTCGGTCAATTTAATTTAATCAGATTTATTAATAGTGGATTGGGAAAATTTGTACTATGATATGTTGTACGAAACAACGTTCTATTTGATGACTTTCCTACATTTTGACCTGGATCGATATAATCAATGGAATTACGTTTTAAGGTGTAAGACTTATTTGTTGACGTGTTTCATCAGTACAAATGCATTTATGTACATTATATAGGACTATTAATGAACAGTAAAATGTGTGTTGTACATGTATTCCATTCACATAATGTGAACTGGATCGGTATAAAATAACCTAAATTTTAAAACTAACAAAAAAATCGGTTATTGTGTCAATCAAACATGAAGACCAACAAGAATGTTAATAATATAACCATAAATGTTCACACAACAGTAGGACAACCTTGGAGGCTACTTTAAAACTATATGTTGCATTCGTCTCCATTCTGCTTGAGGTTCTTACCAGGTAATCTCTTTAAATGAAATCTGGTTTATCAAAAAAAAAGTTCTAAAACTAGGATGTCCAATTCTAAACACTTTATTACAAGCTCGAAAGACCAGGGGATTTATTGTTGTTTTTTGTTGTTGACAAAATTCTTTCCTTTATTTTTGAAAAAAAAACCAACAACTTACTAAATAAAACACCTGAATATATATAGAAAGCTCATTACGGTATACACTTTAACCGACAAAAAAACTATGTCACGTACCCTGTATTCAGTATCTGGTATTGGTTGTCATAGAAGCATATGTCAAGTACCCTGTATTCAGTATATGGTTTTGGTTGTCATAAAAACATGTGTACCGTACCCTGTATTCAGTATCTGGTATTGGTTGTCATATAAACATGTTACGTACCCTGTATTCAGTATCTGGTATTGGTTGTCATAGAAACATATGCCAAGTACCCTGTATTCAGTGTATGGTATTGGTTGTCATAGAAACATGTGTGACGTACCCTGTATTCAGTATCTGGTATTGGTTGTCATAGAAACAGGTGTCATATACCCTGTATCCAGTATCTGGTATTGGTTGTCATAGAAACATGTCACGTACCCTGTATCCAGTATCTGGTATTGGTTGTCATAGAAATCTATGTCACGTACCGTGTATGTGGTATCTGGTATTGGTTGTCATAGAAACATATGTCACGTACCTTGTATTCAGTATCTGGTATTAGTTGTCATAGAAACATACGTCATGTACCCTGTATCCAGTATCTTGTATTGGTTGTCATAGAAATTTATGTCACGTACCGTGTATTCAGTATCTGGTATTAGTTGTCATAGAAACATCTGTCATGTACCCTGTATGCAGTATCTGGTATTGGTTGTCATAGAAACACATGTCACGTACCCTGTATCCTAAATCTGGTATTGGTTGTCATAGAAACACATGTCACGAACCCTGTATCCAGTATCTGGAATTGGTTGTCTTAGAAACATGTCACGTAACCTGTATTCAGTATCTGGTATTGGTTGTCATAAAAACATGTAACGTACCCTATATTCAGTATCTGGTATTGATTGTCATAGAAAAATGTCACGTGCCCTGTATTCAGTATCTGGTATTGGTTGTCATAGAATCATGTCACATACCCTGTATTCAGTATATATTATTGGTTGTCATAGAAACATGTCACGTTCCCTGTATTCAGTTTCAGGTATTGGTTGTCATAGAAATCTATGTCACGTTCCATGTATTCAGTATCAAGTATTGGTTGTCATAGAAACCTATGTCACGTACCGTGTATTCAGTATCTGGTATTGGTTGTCATAGAAACCTAGGTCACGTACCGTGTATTCAGTATCTGGTATTGGTTGTCATAGAAACATGTCACGTACCCTTGAATTCAGTATCTGGTATTGGTTGTCATAGAAACATGTCACGTACCCTGTATTCAGTATCTAGTATTGGTTGTCATAGAAACATGTCACGTACCCTGTAATCAGTATCTACTATTGTTGTCATAGAAATCTATGTCACGTACCCTGTATTCAGTGTCTAGTATTGGTTGTCATAGAAACATGTGACGTGCCCTGTATTCAGTATCTAGTATTGGTTGTCATATAAACCTATATCACGTTCCCTGTATTCAGTTTCTAGTATTGGTTGTCATAGAAACATGTCACGCACCCTGTATTCAGTATCTAGTATTGGTTGTCATAGAAACATGTCACGTTCCCTGTATTCAGTTTCAGGTATTGGTTATAGAAATCTATGTCACGTTCCATGTATTCAGTATCAAGTATTGGTTGTCATAGAAACCTATGTCACGTACCGTGTATTCAGTATCTGGTATTGGTTGTCATAGAAACATGTGAAGTGTCCTGTATTCAGGTTCTGGTATTGGTTGTCATAGAAACGTGTCGCGTACCCTGTATTCAGGTTCTGGTATTGGTTGTCATAGAAACGTGTCGCGTACCCTTGAATTAAGTATCTGGTATTGGTTGTCATAGAAGCATATGTCAAGTACCCTGTATTCAGTATATGGTTTTGGTTGTCATAAAAACATGTGTACCGTACCCTGTATTCAGTATCTGGTATTGGTTGTCATATAAACATGTTACGTACCCTGTATTCAGTATCTGGTATTGGTTGTCATAGAAACATATGCCAAGTACCCTGTATTCAGTGTATGGTATTGGTTGTCATAGAAACATGTGTGACGTACCCTGTATTCAGTATCTGGTATTGGTTGTCATAGAAACAGGTGTCATATACCCTGTATCCAGTATCTGGTATTGGTTGTCATAGAAACATGTCACGTACCCTGTATCCAGTATCTGGTATTGGTTGTCATAGAAATCTATGTCACGTACCGTGTATGTGGTATCTGGTATTGGTTGTCATAGAAACATATGTCACGTACCTTGTATTCAGTATCTGGTATTAGTTGTCATAGAAACATACGTCATGTACCCTGTATCCAGTATCTTGTATTGGTTGTCATAGAAATTTATGTCACGTACCGTGTATTCAGTATCTGGTATTAGTTGTCATAGAAACATCTGTCATGTACCCTGTATGCAGTATCTGGTATTGGTTGTCATAGAAACACATGTCACGTACCCTGTATCCTAAATCTGGTATTGGTTGTCATAGAAACACATGTCACGAACCCTGTATCCAGTATCTGGAATTGGTTGTCTTAGAAACATGTCACGTAACCTGTATTCAGTATCTGGTATTGGTTGTCATAAAAACATGTAACGTACCCTATATTCAGTATCTGGTATTGATTGTCATAGAAAAATGTCACGTGCCCTGTATTCAGTATCTGGTATTGGTTGTCATAGAATCATGTCACATACCCTGTATTCAGTATATATTATTGGTTGTCATAGAAACATGTCACGTTCCCTGTATTCAGTTTCAGGTATTGGTTGTCATAGAAATCTATGTCACGTTCCATGTATTCAGTATCAAGTATTGGTTGTCATAGAAACCTATGTCACGTACCGTGTATTCAGTATCTGGTATTGGTTGTCATAGAAACCTAGGTCACGTACCGTGTATTCAGTATCTGGTATTGGTTGTCATAGAAACATGTCACGTACCCTTGAATTCAGTATCTGGTATTGGTTGTCATAGAAACATGTCACGTACCCTGTATTCAGTATCTAGTATTGGTTGTCATAGAAACATGTCACGTACCCTGTAATCAGTATCTACTATTGTTGTCATAGAAATCTATGTCACGTACCCTGTATTCAGTGTCTAGTATTGGTTGTCATAGAAACATGTGACGTGCCCTGTATTCAGTATCTAGTATTGGTTGTCATATAAACCTATATCACGTTCCCTGTATTCAGTTTCTAGTATTGGTTGTCATAGAAACATGTCACGCACCCTGTATTCAGTATCTAGTATTGGTTGTCATAGAAACATGTCACGTTCCCTGTATTCAGTTTCAGGTATTGGTTATAGAAATCTATGTCACGTTCCATGTATTCAGTATCAAGTATTGGTTGTCATAGAAACCTATGTCACGTACCGTGTATTCAGTATCTGGTATTGGTTGTCATAGAAACATGTGAAGTGTCCTGTATTCAGGTTCTGGTATTGGTTGTCATAGAAACGTGTCGCGTACCCTTGAATTAAGTATCTGGTATTGGTTGTCATAAAAACATGTCACGTACCCTGTATTCAGTATCTAGTATTGGTTGTCATAGAAGCATGTCACGTACCCTGTTATCAGTATCTACTTTTGTTGTCATAAAAATTTATGTCACGTACCCTGTATTGAGTATTTGGTATTTGTTGTCACAGAAATATGTCATATACCCTGTATTCAGTATCTAGTATTGGTTCTCATAGACGTCTGTGTCACGTACACTTTATTCAGTATCTAGCATTGATTGTCATGAAAACATGTCATGTATCCTGTATTCAATATCTAGTATTGTTTGTCATAGAAATCTATGTCAATTACCCTGTATTCAGTATCTAGTATTGGTTGTTATAGAAACATGTCACGTACCCTGTATTCAGTATCTAGTATCTGTTGTCAACGAAATATGTCACGTACCCTGTATTCATTATCTGGTATTTGTTGTCATAGAAATATGTCACGTACCCTGTATTCATTATCTGGTATTTGTTGTCATAGAAACATGTCACGTACCCTGGTTTTAGGATCTAGTATTGGTTGTCATAGAAATCTATGTCAATTACCCTGTATTCAGTTTCTAGTATTGGTTGTCATAAAAACATGTCACGTACCCTGTATTCAGTATCTAGTATCTGTTGTCATAGAAATATGTCACGTACCCTGTATTCATTATCTGGTATTTGTTGTCATAGAAACATGTCACGTACCCTGGTTTTAGGATCTAGTATTGGTCGTCATAGAAATATATGTCACGTACCCTGTATTCAGTATCTAGTATTGGTTGTCATGGAAATCTATGTCACGTACCCTGTATTCAGTATCTAGTATTGGTTGTCATAGAAATCTGTCACGTAAACTTTATTCAGTATCTAGTATTGGTTGTCTTGGAAACATGTCATGTATCCTGTATTCAGTACCTAGTATTGGTTGTCATAGAAATCTATGTCAATTACCCTGTATTCAGTATCTAGTATTGGTTGTCATAAAAACATGTCACGTACCCTGTATTCAGTATCTAGTATCTGTTGTCATAGAAATATGTCACGTACCCTGTATTCATTATCTGGTATTTGTTGTCGTAGAAACATGTCACATACCCTGGTTTTAGGATCTAGTATTGGTCGTCATAGAAATATATGTCACGTACCCTGTATTCAGTATCTAGTATTGGTTGTCATGGAAATCTATGTCACGTACCCTGTATTCAGTATCTAGTATTGGTTGTCATGGAAACATGTCATGTTACCTGTATTCAGTATCTAGTATTGGTTGTCATAGAAATCTATGTCAATTACCCTGTATTGAGTATCTAGTATTGGTTGTCATAGAAACATGTCACGTACCCTGTATTGGTCGTCATTGAAATCTACGTCACATCCCCTGTATTCAGTATCTAGTATTGGTTGTCATAGAAACATGTCATGACCCTTTTTTCAGTATCTAATATTGGTTGTCATAGAAATCTATGTCAATTACCCTGTATTCAGTATCTAGTATTGGTTGTCTTAGAAACATGTCACGTATTCTGTATTCAGTATCTAGTATTAGTTGTCATAGAAATATGTCACGTACCCTGTATTCAGTATCTAGTATTGGTTGTCATAGAAACATGTCACGTACCCTGGTTTGGTCGTCATTGAAATCTACGTCACATCCCCTGTATTCAGTATCTAGTATTGGTTGTCATAGAAACATGTCATGACCCTTTTTTCAGTATCTAATATTGGTTGTCATAGAAATCTATGTCAATTACCCTGTATTCAGTATCTAGTATTGGTTGTCATAGAAACATGTCACGTATTCTGTATTCAGTATCTAGTATTAGTTGTCATAGAAATATGTCACGTACCCTGTATTCAGTATCTAGTATTGGTTGTCATAGAAATCCATGTCACGTACCCTGTTTTCAGTATCTAGTATTGGTTGTCATAGAAATCTATGTCAATTACCCTGTATTCAGTATCTAGTATTGGTTGTCATAGAAACATGTCACGTATTCTGTATTCAGTATCTAGTATTAGTTGTCATAGAAATATGTCACTTACCCTGTATTCAGTATCTGGTATTTGTTGTCGTAGAAACATGTCACGTATCCTGTATTCAGTATCTGGTATTTGTTGTCATAGAAACATGTCACGTACCCTGTATTCAGTATCTAGTATTGGTTGTCATAGAAATCTATGTCAATGTCCCTGTATTCAGTATCTGGCATTTGTTGTCATAGAAACATTTCACGTACCCTGGTTTTAGGATCTAGTATGGGTTTTCATAGAGACATATATTACCCTTATCCTATATTCAGTATCCGGTATTGGTCGCCATAGAAATATATGCCATGTACCTGCATTCTGTGTCGGGTATTTATTTAAAGTATATGTTTATGAATAAAATAAATAAAAACACATTTTCTTCATAGCACACAGTATATCAGAGAAGAGAAACATAGGAAACATTAAAACAAAACCTTAAATTCGATTACTTATATTATTGTATTTGATTTATTTAATATTGATTTTTTACAGACTGCTCGACAACATACTAAACATATTGCTAATAACTACAAAATTTAGAAAACGAATTACAATATCTCATTAGTTTAACATCAAAATGTTTTATAGCAATTATAAATGTGGATTTAAATCGGAAAGCAATCAAAACGTTTATAAAAGTATTTATATAAGATTAGTCTTCAAAATTTTTTGCTATTGTTACCGTTTGAAACGAAGTAAATATTGTCAAAACTCCTCGGGTTAAATATTGGATGGCAAACATCAGGCAACGTAATATATCTGTGGAAAAGACTGTGTATCTTCGCCACCGGAAATTGGATATTATCGAAGTGGAGACAGAAGATACAAAAGTTTCTATCGATTTTATTGAGTTAATGCATACACAATGTTTGTATGTAAGCTGCTTTATTATTTTATGAGAACAAATACCAACACAAAAGTAGCTGAAAATTTTGAGGCAAATCGTAAACTATCGTCCCGCAACGCACGCTATTAAACTCTTGTTTTGCGGAAAGCGGAATGTGACAGTTTGGGGTGACAAACTGGGCATGAAACGACTCTGGACCTTTGTTTTAGGTACACCCCCAGGGTCAAGTCCATAATCAAATAATCTGCAAGTTCGGCGCATCTTTTAGCTGCAGACGCAACGGACAAACATTGTATTACAAAACAATGAAACAGTCTTTATGAACCTATCAAAACTTTGAATCTTTCTCTAGTATGCTTAATGATTAAGCTAAAGATGAACTATACAGCACTTAAGAGGGGGGGAGGGTACATAATTCAGGCCGTTATTTTTGTCGTTTGAATTTTTCCACATTAATCATTGTTTGTTTTGCAATAACTTACTTTGAGCTATGTGATTTGTTATTTATTGAAAGCAGTACGGTGATCATCAACCCATATTTATTAAATTGTACGTCGTGTGGTCTCTGATTGGAGTTGTCTTCTTAATTTTGTATTTGCTAAGTTGTATCACTTACGCCTTAAAATTTATATGTTCTGCCGGTTTTCAATTGAAATATATAGCCTGTATAAGAGCACAATTTAAAATCAGCAGACGTGCAGCTAATATCTCCTCAGATTTTCCTATTTTGATAGCCATGATAAATAGAGAGCAATGTGAAGAATTTCGCCCAGTGTAATATATAGTATTTTGTATGATTTTATATGACCTGGTTGGCCGAGTGATCTAAGTTACATTTGTACTTGACACAGAGCAAGTTTTTATTTGGTTATAAATCTTATTATTGCTATGATTTAATTTTAATAATATTGACATAAGAAACAATATGTTACCTACTACTTACTTATACTTTGTGATAATATAAATGGGTTAAATGAATACATAGTTCACTTCATAACACAATAAATATTTAAGGTGTTACATGGATTGGCTGAACTAAAAAAGCTATACATGTACCTAAATTGAATTATACCATCATAGTATTCAAAGCTGTGACTGACCTTTCAAAAATTTCATGAATGAACATTCAACATACACTTTATGTTAGACAATTTCTATTGTCCTTTTTTGTTGTGTTGAACCTTTGGTTCTAAATTATTTTAAACGTATTTCACGCTTCCTACAAAATGTACTTCGATCAACGATTTAACACCCATATACAATTTCAAAAAGAAGCAGTCAATTCTAAAATATAAAGAGCCGTAATTTTCTTGTTGTGTCTGTTCAAAAACAGGAACTGAAAGTCTGATTTATGTTTTAAAAAAACAATTACGAAAACAAATCTGTTATTCAGCTTCAAACGACAATCACTGAGTTACAGACTCCTGATTTTTGACAGGCACATACAGTTTGTATTCGGGCACCCAAACTCTTTCCCAACTTTAAACAGTCACGGTTGTAACAAACAGTAAAACTGACGATCAAACGAGATAAATCAGTTGGAAAATAGTTTACTCATAAAAACGACACACACACACACAAAACTTCGGTTTTTGCCTATAAAAAACCCTGAATAAATAGATTAAATATTATTATCTTTGCAAGTTTTATGCATCTTGAAGTAATCGAAAAAAGCGTTGAAGTAAGGGATTCCCAGCTTTTCCGAGCATCGACAAAAGTCCAACACAAACTCTGATTGAATAAAACAAACAAAAAACCCATACATACATACAAATATGAAATAGATGTGTGAAACAAATTGAATCAAAATTTAAAATTTCTATCCAGGAGGAAAGACTTTCGATTGACGATCTTAATACATTTTAACAGATTTTATATCACCACATTATTTGAATAAATAAAAGTCGTTTCATATGTATATATGTCGTGTACAAGTTGCGATTTTGTACAGGTTATAACATGTACAAAAATATTGTACATGTTATAACTTGTATTATGCAAAAATACAGGTTATAACATGTACAAAAGTACCTTATACATGTTATAACCTGTACAAAATATTGCTTAAAAATGGTTTTAACTTGTACAAAATTGAAAAATAAGGATATTTTTCTATTATCGCAACAAATGATATTGACCTCAATAACATTTTCATAACTTTTGTATTATTCCTTCGTGTTAGTGTGTTTTGTCCTTTTTTGATATGAGGTACTTTTGTACATGTTATAACTTGTATTTTTGCATTATACAAGTTATAACATGTACAATATTTTTGTACATGTTATAACCTGTACAAAATCGCAACTTGTACACGACATATATATATTTATATATGTATGGTTAGCTATAACTGTTATATAGGAATTACTGTCATGTTTGAAAATAATTTGTGTAGGAGACACTTTTTGTCGTTGTATAATAGTATGTATATCCATAAGATTTTTCCATTGAAAAATTTCAAAATTTAAATTGCTTGTCATTGAATATGGTCTCGGAAATATTAATAAAATTTCTAAATATAGGTCGGAATTTCTTTAGTTACAAATAATGAAACATATATAACAATCCTATAATGAATTGTAGGTCATAATAAGGTGGTCATGGTACAAAAGTAAACATAGCGTAGCACAAATATTTGTACAAGAAGTGAAGAGACGGTAGAACTATTTATAGTAAAACTCAATCATTCAATGTTATTTCAAAAGAAAGGCAGAATAAATATAGTATCGTTAGTACATGTACTTGGAAGTATTATATTTCAATTGACCTCCATGGTTTTTAAATGATAATTTATATTAAAAAAAAACAACACACTTGTCAAATTGTCAAATAGATTTTTTTTAAATTCAATTCCACACGGTTGGTTTTTATTAAACTTGTGATAAGAAATTTCCCAAAAAATAGAAAACATATATAGTACTAAAATTGTGTAATGTATGTTCATATATCTGTCACAAACTTATTGTTCAAAGTTTATTTGACAATAAATTTTTGAATTTGAATTTATAATACATTTTATCTGTCTAAAGATAGTACACGACTTCTTTGGTTAAAGGGTACGTAACACTAAAACCGAGGATGTGGTGGGGTGGGGTGGAGGGATGGGGGATGGGGATGGGATGGGGATTCGATGAATACTTCATAGTTGTGTTTTTATATAAAAGATACCTTAGAGAAGTATTCTCCTTTTAAAAGGATGGGAAACAGATTGAAAAAAAATATTTTATGAACAATGTAGAACCGCAGATATTTTGGTAAATTAGATTATAAGAAGCTATAAAATCATACTGTAAGATTATCCAACAGAACGTCACAGGACATGCAGACAATCACAAAATTGATAGGACAAAAGGACAGTGTCACACTGTAGATAACTCGGATAAAGTTACTGTATAAAAAAGAATAAATTTACCTAATTTTCTTTGTAGCAAGAAAAATAAACCCGTAATCCTGATTCTCTAATTAAATTGAGAATGGAAATTAAGAATGTCTCAAATAGACAACTACCCGACCATAGAACAGACAACAGCCGAAGGCAACCATACAACGGGTCTTCGATGTAGCGAGAAACTACCACACCCGGATGTGTCCTTCAGCTGTCCCCTAATTAAAATATGTATACTATAGTTCAGTGATAATGGACGTGATACTAAACCCCGAATTATACACAAGAAACTAAAATTAAAAATCATACAAGACTAAGAAGACTAACAAGGCCAGAGACTCCTGACTTGGGACAGGCGCAAAATTGCGGCGCGGTCTCACCCCCTGTGGATTTTACTAACCCTCTATGTATCCGTATGGGGTCAGTAGCGAACCATATAACTTATAATATGGTCCGGGAGTTTCGGACATATATATAAGCGTATACCTTATTTTTTGGCAAATACTAAGAGTCAAGCTCACCTAATTTTTATGTCATAACTAAAAGTGTAGCTTCGCAAATTTTTAGACAATACGTTAGAGTTAGGGTTTAGTTTTGTCATCGATTTGGTCGTTATAATGTTTTTATTCCATTTTCAGAAATGAATGCGGCGAATTTTGAACGTATAACCTCAGCGGATTTTTTTTTCAGTTTGTTTTGCATGCTGCTTGCAGCGAATCAGAAGCAGAAGACAACAAGACTGTTGAATTACTGCCTAAAATACATTTTTTTTTATTTCTAAGTTCATGTTGATTGAAAAAAAACAGTATAATTTGAGTAAGTTATTTCATGCCCAGCGGCAGATATCATAGTCATATTTCGAATGAATGATAATTATTTGATGCAGTTTAATCGCTTTAGTCAATTAAAAATTCAAAAAATCGCTGAAAAAAAATCATGTTCAACAAAACTATGATACGGGTATGAAATATTTAAAATAAATTGTGAAACAATAAATTTACTAATGAAAGAAAGTTACCTTTTTCTCCCCCTTTCCAGTTGGTGTAGTTTGGGACTATGTGTTACCAGGAAGATTTGGACAATTATGACCTAGAAATAAAACAAATTCAGACATAATAATTTAAGTGCTATAGTGACAATTTGTTAATCCGTTTAATTAACCTTATATATTTCTTTGTGTCTAATCAATTCTATTGTTTAATATATGTTTGTTGTAATGGCAATCACTTTGACGATGACAAGTTAATCCGTTTGACACTAATTAATCCTTTTCTATAGTTACTGTTTTTATGTATTCTTTTGTATGTTATTTTATAAATAGTAATTGTAACATTCCTATCTTGTCATGTGCACAATTTATTTTGTATACTATGTATTATTATTTCATTCTTTGTACCAATGTGTATACAGTGGTTTTAAAGAATAAAATTGTCTTGTCTTGTCTTGTCTTGTGGGAAGTTTAGGATTCAGATTCAATATTTTATTTAAGTCTCACTACTTGCAATACATAAATTTACAGTACATACAGAGTATATACACAATATAAAACATACAATACACAAATATAAAATACAGGTACCATTCTATTAAGAATTACGAGAGACTGTAAAATAATTTCTATATAAAACTAGTTAAAATACATACGATTATTAAAATAATTTCATTTTAAGAATATAAAAAGGTATTTCTTCTACTTAAAATATCAAAGCAGGGTTTGGCAACCATATCAAAACAATTAATGTTTTTAAATAAATAAACAAATTTATCATCATCAGACAAATCATTAAAATCTACATTATATTTCATAGCTTCGCTATATAGACAAAAGCGCAAATCTGCATATAAAGGGCATGATAGTATTACATGTTTTTCGTTTTCTATGTTATCATTACACATAAAACACACTCTTCCGTCTACATTTTTATTTTCATACCGCCCTGTTTCAATTCTCAACGGAGCTACTCCGCATCTAAATTTAGCAAAAGCACTTCTAAATGTATAAGATGAATTTTTAGATAAATATAATTCACTTCCATAACTGTCTTTAAACAATTTATAAGTCCGCAATTTTTTACCAACATCTTGTGTCAATATTCTATTTTGCCAGTTTTCTATATACTTATCAAGGTAAAAATTCTTCTATCTGCGTAATATTTTGTTTACACAATACATTATTTAAATCAGTATACAAATCTAAATTACATTCTTTAAACTTAGACATAATCCTAAAACACCAGTTTCTTCTCTTATTAATAGCATTTCTATAACACCATTTAAATATTCTATAATTTAATCTATCTGTGCACATTATGTTACATCTAGCCCAGTGTCGAAAAACACAAGTCCACTGCTTAACACTTGGAGGTCTCCAGCCCATATCCCCTTGAATTGCATCGTTCGGGGTATATTTACCCACACACATAAAAGACCTGATAGCTCTGTTCTGGACAGCATTAATACATGAAAAATCTCTGGTCCCCCAAATGGCCGCACCATAACTTATTACTGGCCAGACCAGGGTATCAAATAGTTTAGTAAATGTACTGTACTGGAAACCTCCATGGGCCTTACTCTTTACAATAATCAAATGTAATGCCCTGTTCGCTAGTTTGGCTACAGCTTTAGCCATTACATCATAATTTAAAAATTCAGTTAATAGTAAACCCAGATATTGATAGCTTTGTACAATACATATCTGCTTATCATTAAATAAAAACAATGTTGTTGTCTGCTGTACAGAAGGATTTCTAAAATGTACAATTTTAGTTTTCTCGTGATTAACATTTAATAACTTATTTTTACACCATATATTTAAAACATCTAAGAGTAATTGCAAATCGCTTTCATTCTCTGCAATCAGTACAATGTCTATTTCTATTAACCGTGTCATATGCCTTTTTAAAATCTACAAACACTGCAAACGTAGATATTTTTTTTTTATGTCTTAGGTCTGGTACTGTCCGGACATTGTTTTTAAAGTTTAAAGTATCGGTATTCCGCCTTTGAATCACTATAACACGGAAAACTCACGGTTATAAATTCACTGGGATAAAGCTGATGACCGTAACTGCATTCACGGTCATCCCAAGATGTCGGATGAAAAATTAGGTCAGTTTCTGTATTGTCTGTTAAAGTGTTTCTATATCATTTTCTTTACAAATCATACATTGAAACGATGAAAAATTATAAAAGATTCACACGGAAATCACTAATTACTACAGAGAAATGTGCATGAAACAGGAATTTCGATTTGAAAAAATCGTGAAGATGACCGTTAATTATAATCAAAATATTTTCAAGATGACCGTAACATATAACAAGGATGACCGTGATTGGTAAAAAGATGACCGTAACTTGTAAAGGATGACCGTAATTTGTAAAGACTGACTGTAATTTATATAGGACGACTGTAACTTTTATAGTACCGTGATACCGCGGGTCCGTGACTGAATTAAAGTATATAACTATGCCTATGCCTTATTTTAGTAAAAAGTATTGTCATCTGATAAAGTCATGTCGATTATAAGATACAAAGTTTACTCTGCTTTCAAATCTGCTTTCAAATCTGCTTTCAAATCTTTCTGTTTGAACCCGTCGACCTGGAACTTATCAATTATTGGTAATATTAATTATTTGGAAAACAAAAGGTCCTGGCTATCCAGGAATGGAGTATTTTTTAATCAACAGCATTGTCCTATATTAGTTATCTTAGAAAGTCTAGCTGATTGCTGAATAAAACTACAATAGGGAACAATTTGACAATGATTGAATTTAGTAGTGTCAGCCCTTTGATTATGACCCGTGTATATAGCAAAATCCTAAATACACCGTTTGGTGGTGCGCCTGTCAAATGCGGAACGTACAGATAAGGTAATAGCTAACAGGTAAATATACTATTGGTATCGGTATCGGATTCGACCCGGAACTTTTTAATTATTGGCAATATTAATTATGTGGAAAACAAAAGGGTCTGGAGTGGTGTAATTTTTAATCTACACCATTGTCCTATATTAGTTATATATAGAGTTGAATTCTTTGATTTGTCGTTTTTACCCGATGACGGCTGACAAATTGGACCTCGTAATTTTAGTATTATAGATGTCGTTATTGCTATAATTAAGATAAGTTAAAATATTAGAAAGGTTTATTCCAATTATGGTCTCACAAGAAGCAAATTATAATTTTCAATCATAATTTAATATACATTTACAAGTTACACAGAACAGTCACTGAATACAACAAACAAACACCAATCACATAAATAGCCCCCCCCCCCCCCTCTTTGCCTGCACACAGGCACAGTGTCCACTATTCTATATTCTAACCACGTTTCGGTATTACATTATCTACATTTGTTTCGTTTAATGCTCAAAATTCGTTTAATGATAAATAAATATATAAATGATGTATTATGATGTGTAAACATGTCCTTTTGATATGCAACTCTTGTTTTGTAGGCACTCCAAATGGATCTTTTGTAGAAAGTGAACTAGAAAACAGTCAACAGCCGTGTTTTAGCGCACGTGTTGGAGATGGCCAGACAGGCAGTGTTTCGTCAATGTTTCCTGAAAGGTAAAGAACACTAGTTATTAAGCGCGGTCCTCGTTGAAGCAACAATTTGCTAACTGCTTTCAAAAATATAACACGCACAACAATAATACTGTATGTACATTTAGATTTTCAAAGAATGAATGTAAAACACTTCTCGAAATTTGAAATGATTTTTGATAATTTTATGAAAACGTAAAAAACATTTGTCTCAATATAGAATTATAGAACAGATTAACGATGAGTGATTTTTTTAGTAGCTTCACATCAATACCAAGATCAAGCACAGACTCTACGTCCTCCATAGCACTGATTAGTTTGACAGAAGAATTTGCAGTCGAAGAAGATGCCAGTTCTTCCAGTATCGCTAAAAAGCCAGACGGTTTTTTTAGCTTTCTTTTCAAACGGTAATCTCAAGTTAATCTATAATTCCGATATATTATATATTTTCATATTCGAAAAAATATTTTACTGTATACTCTATATGAGCCCCGAACACTATATTTAAATACAACAAATAACGATGGGGGCCTCGGTGGCAGAGGGGTCTATGTAGTTCGTCATGACTACTAATGATCACTAGCCTGTCAACACTGAGGTGTCACTGTGGCGGGGTGTGTATTACTCCCATCTTAATTGACAAGGATTGAGAAATAGCCAAAATGTGCTGAAAACGTCGTAAAACCCCAACCAAACAAACAGACATACAACGATGTTTAATTTGATGTGAGCTGCCCGTAGCGTAATATAATTGAGCTGGCTTGATTATTATTATTAACATACAGTGAAACCTGTATTAAGAGACCACCTAAGGGAGAGCAAAAGAGTGGTCTCATAAAACAGGTGGTCTTTAAATACAGGTTCAATTTAAATGAAATGCACTACTTGAGTATCTATAAATAGTGATCACACAGGTGATTGCTTAATAAAGGTGGTCTCTTGAGCAGGTTTCACTGTGTATACTATATACAACTCGTCTAAACATCAACCCAACAATGTTAGATCTGTAAATTTGCTTTCGCAAATTTTTGGTTCTTCCCTCGCCGGGATTCGAACCCATGCTACTGTGATATCGTGACACCAAATCGCCTGCACTGCAGCCGTCCCGCTAGACCACACGACCACCTGGGCTCTCAAAAAAAGAGCTGTCGCTGGCCATGTGTTACCTTTCCACGTCAGTTTTAATCTAGCGGCGTACTACAGTACATGATATATAAGGCATGAAGATGTTATTGTTACAGATCAGCTAAATTATCTATAGTAAAGGATCCTACAAATTAATGTAATATACAGTCACAGAAAATAATTATATTTATAAGTACGTCTGAGTCAGTGACAACTCTACAATAGATGTATCCATCGGATCGCCATCAATGATGGTGATACATGGCTGTGTACATAATGTATATACAACTCGTCTAAACATCAACCCAACAATGTTAGATCTGTAAATTATAATTATTTTCTGTGACTGTATATTACATTAATTTGTAGGATCCTTTACTATAGATAATTTAGCTGATCTGTAACAATAACATCTTCATGCCTTATATATCATGTACTGTAGTACGCCGCTAGATTAAAACTGACGTGGAAAGGTAACACATGGCCAGCGAAAGCTCTTATTTTGAGAGCCCAGGTGGTCGTGTGGTCTAGCGGGACGGCTACAGTGCAGGCGATTTGGTGTCACGATATCACAGTAGCATGGGTTCGAATCCCGGCGAGGGAAGAACCAAAAATTTGCGAAAGCAAATTTACAGATCTAACATTGTTGGGTTGATGTTTAGACGAGTTGTATATACATTATGTACACAGCCATGTATCACCATCATTGATGGCGATCCGATGGATACATCTGTCACTGACTCAGACGTACTTATATATATGTCGTGTACAAGTTGCGATTTTGTACAGGTTATAACATGTACAAAAATATTGTACATGTTATAACTTGTATAATGCAAAAATACAAGTTATAACATGTACAAAAGTACCTCGTACATGTTATAACCTGTACAAAATATTGCTTAAAAATGGTTTTAACTTGTACAAATTTGAAAAATAAAGATATGTATCTATTATTGCAACAGATTTTATTAACCTCAATAATTTTTCATCACTTTTTTTTTATTATTCATTAATGCTTGTGTGTTTTGTCCATTTCTGATACAGTTAATGTCCAGGGGTCTGTATTGCGAAACATTCCTAAAACCTTCTTATGACATGTCTTATGATCCTCTTATCTCATAAGAAACACGACGGGTGCCACATGTGGAGCAGGATATGCTTACCCTTCCGGAGCACCTGAGATCACCCCTAGTTTTTAGTGGGATTCGTGTTGTTTATTCTTTCGTTTTCTATGTTGTGTCATATGTACTATTGTTTGTCTGTTTGTCCTTTTAATTTTTAGCCATGGCGTTGTCAGTTTTTTTTTTCGATTTATGAGTTTGACTGTCCCTCTAGTATCTTTCGCCCCTCTTTTATGACTATCTATTTTCCACTTTGAAGGCAACAGTTAAAGACTTTGGTTGGGTTGTTGTTTCTTTGACACATTCCCCATTTCTATTCTCAATTTTATTTACATAAGTCATGCTGAAGGCCAAACATGTTGAAGAGTATAGATCCAAAGATATTTATAACGAAGCGTGGTCCAATGAAAACAATTTCAGCTCTCTCTTGCTTTTACAGAGTAAGTATGTGAGACATTGCTTTAGTTTTTGCGTGCTATAGGGCATTGTTCCTAAAAAATTCAGATGAATTTGGTAACTAGTATCTAATGTATTGTCATTAATGAATTTCAAAGAGAATGTATGCGTATAGTCAATAAAAGAGAAAAGATATGAATGCTTTTAAAAATAGTGTCACACTGATGTAAGCCATGATGGACGGCATAAAACATACAATTAAATGAAAACACATTATGCCAACATATATCATGAAGCATACATTTCTGAAACTTTGTGGTCATTTTATTCTAAAGAAAAAAAAAACACATTCTGGCCTCTTGATTGTTGTTCTTTATTCATTAGTAAATTTAAATGTTTATTTTACTTTATTTAGATTTATCTCAATTTTTGTACAAGTTAAAACCATTTTTAACCAATATTTCGTACATGTTATAACATGTATAAGGTACTTTTGTACATGTTATAACTTGTATTTTTGCATTATACAAGTTATAACATGTACAATATTTTTGTACATGTTATAACCTGTACAAAATCGCAACATGTACACGACATATATATATATATGTATACGTTTGAACGTTGTTATAAATTTAGATTTGTTTATATATATATATACATTTATATATAATTCAGTATATAACTATTAACGTTATATTGTGTAATTTAAAACATTCATTTGTATGATACATGTGATAGATGTAATATCAATGTATTTTAATCTGTGTTTTTACAGTCTCTCATAACTCTTTTTAGAGTGGCTCTTTTATAAACTGTTAATATTATATTGTGTTGTATATCAAATGTTTTAAAGAGGTGAGACTCTAATAAATTATTTGTTTGTTTGTTTGTTTTTGTTTGTGATAGTCACGCCTTGTTAATTTTACAGGTCCTTGAGAAGCAGAGAAGTCAAGCTGATTTGTTGACCACTAAACTGAAGATGGAGATAAACAGAGAAAAGCTTGAAACAAAAAACTTAAAATTAAGAAACACTATAAGCTTCGTTTAGAGATAAGGATGTTAAAACAGTCTGTTCAGAGTGAAGAGAATGCAATGTTAGCATTGTCAGTGGTGCAATCAGACAATTATTGTAGCTAGATATTAATTGAACATACAGTATTGATACTTTTAAATTTTATATGTTTTGTATTGTTCACCAATTAACCAAATTAGGATGAAAAGGGAATGAATGGTTTTTTTTAATTAGAGTGATGTATGGGTTTAAACAGTCATATTGTTTATATACTGCATTGATGTATGCCCTCACGGGCTTATTTATGATTGAATAATAAAAAATTTCTTATTGTCCTGCCATCCTCTGGACCATTGTAGTTCATCTGACCAACATCTTCCTGATTTTCACCAGATTCATCATCTTCCATTGGCTCCCGGAGCATGATAGCTATGTTATGTAGGATAGCACAAGCACCAATTATTCTACAAACTGTGGCGGGCTTCGCTTCCACCAACCAAACACCCTTTCTATAGTGCAACGCGTGCGGGTATGTGCTCTATTATATGCCTCTTGGGAAGGTGTAGCCGGATGTAGATATGGTGTAAGTAGGAACTTTGAGCATGGATAGCCACTGTCACCAAGTAAAAAACCGTCATCTATTGAACGGTGTCTAGTTTGTAGGTAGGTACTGACATCAGAGGCTCTGAACATGTGGCTGTCATGGGTACTTCCTGGCCACTGTGCATCAACGTTTATAAATTTTCCTGTTAAGATTAAAACATCAGTTGAACAATCTGTCAGTAAAAAGTAGCTGTTAAACAATCTGTCAGTAAAAAGTATCTGTTAAACAATCTGTCAGTAAAAATCATCCGTTGAACAATCTGTCAGTAAAGAGTATCTCTCGAACAATCTGTCAGTAAAATACATCAGTTGAACAATCTGTCAGTGATCTTTTATAATATGTTTTTTTAAAGGATAGATAAGTTTACCAGGATCGTTTCTAAATTTTCGGGCACGGTAAACAACATTTCCGTAAAAATGAGGACGTGCTTTCTCAATTGAAATAAGTCGTCTACAGATACAACCAAACTTTAAAACCAAATCTTTATATCTATGGAAGAATTTAGTAAAGATTTTAAGTAATCTGTTGTAACGAAATCCCTGGCTTAATAATTTACCAGTAATACATAAATTACATTTGTTAAAACCAAAAACGTCACAACCGACACGGGCATAGCGAACTAGTTGTGAAATATGAATAATGTAAATTTTAAATTGGTGCCAAAGGAACATCGCCATTCAAAAAGGGGAAATTAACATTAGGGAACGAAAAATCGTCCCTTTTGTCGTGCATTTTAGTGTGAAGTTTTCCCGTGTAAAACTGAAATATATAAATCTATGAAAGGACAGTTATAACCGTATAATTTTTTTTTAAAGTAAGTTCCTTATATTCTGAATATAAGCCCTGATGTTGTGTGACACTTATTGGAAAAAATTTAAGTTCGATTTTTCAAACGGTGGAGGAGAACCGTGAATAAACAATGTGTATCACTCACTAAACAACATACTTTGCCATAAAACAATTGTGTTTTATTTGGCACAATATTATAGACAGAAAATGTAAGTTCAAAATATTGGAATAGATAGAAGACAGTATTATAGATACATACTTGACATTCGAGATTAAGATTTTAAGAAGACAGCCTAGTATACTGTTTGTATTGTATACTTTACAAGTATTTTTGACTTTATTGATATTACAAAATTCGAAAAGTTGAAAAGTTCAACAGCACAATTTTGTTTGTTTTTAACATTAGACTATATGTCAGTGGTAACAATAGACAAAACATTTGTCACAACAGAGTGAAACAACTATAAACAAGAATCAGCGTAACTAAACAACTTTTCATAATATTGACCACAAGTTGATTTTGTTAAGTTGGTAGTGAAATCTTTGCCTTCTGCAAAGCTTAAAACATCATTTTATAGAAAAGAATAACTCTCTATACATAACTTTAACAAAATCAAATCTACACAACAGAAATATTTTTTGCAAGGATTTAGGTAATTTTTGTCAATAATAGTCTAAAGAGATAAAATAAATCACTTGTTTTAAAACACTTTTAAATCCCATTAACTTTTAAAAACTACAAAATCTTTTTACAAATATTTTGATATCTATTTTGTAAAAATCTGGTTATATGTTCCCAACACAAACAATATCATTCATTACAAAATAAATATGAATTATATTTAAAAGTAAGCTATTAAATTTAAATCACAAAATTTCAAGTCTTGAACCAGTATTGCAATCATGTAAGCAATCAGATAACTGAAGGTCTAAGTTCTGTAACTGTGTTAAAATCTGATTTTCTTTATAATGGGGGAAGTAAAATTAAAACTGGTAATGTCAAACTTTAAGACTTTATCAACCAATGGAACGAGTTTACAACGCAAAGACCTTGTTCTATACATAGATTGTACTGTGTTTTTATATAAATATTTCAAATAACGTAATATTCACGACCTCTACCGTTTTATTTTTCGGAGGAACCACATACCAGAAACACAAACAAATACAGGCAATTTGAAATGAAAAATACAATCAGTTACATGTATAAACAAGAATGTGTCCTCAGTACACAAATGCCCCACTCGCACTATCATTTTCCATGTTCAGTGGGTCGTGAAATTGGGGTAAAAACTCTAATTTGACATTAAAATTAGAAAGATCATATCATAGGGAACATGTGTACTAAGTTTGAAGTCGAATGGACTTCAACTTCATCAAAAACTACCTTGACCAAAAACTTTAACCTGAAGTGGGACAGACGGACGGACGAACGGACGGACAGACGGACGAACGGACGCACAGACCAGAAAACATAATGCCCCTCTACTATCGTAGGTGGGGCATAAAAAATCCAGAGAAACTTCAAAGAGAATCGACAGGGTATATAGAACATTTAGTGTTTGTAGAAATATTTAATATCTCTATTTTTTTCTGAAAAAGGCATTATCTCCAGCTGATGAGTATTAAACTATAAATAGCAGAATGACTTATAAAAGATTACTGTAAATTGTTTTTAAACGTTTCCCCTAAAATAGTTCATTGTTTCCTAGGGAAATTATTGTGTGTTCATTCATTGTAACGGATCCAAAATGCTCGTCAGGGAACATATAATTTAAAACTGCTTCACACAAAAGAAGAATATAAACTCAACTTTTTGGGCATTAGATTATAAGTTCGGATAATTCACTTTTTTTTTTGTCTTATTCATAAATACCGCTGTTTATTCATCAGATCCAATATTCTCTAGGCTAGGGAATGTTTTAATCGTTTTTTTTCCCGATACGTTTATCATTTTTTTCCCGATACGTTTATCATTTTTTTCCCGATACGTTTATCATTTTTTTTCCCCGATACGTTTATCATTTTTTTCCCGATACGTTTATCATTTTTTTTAAAAGGACGATACAAAAGAGACAATAAAGTATCATAAGTTGTAGTCACTATAATTTGGGAAAAAAAAACCAACCCGGACAACGTTAAAAAGACAAACAAAATCTGTAGTACAATGCATAAACAACTAAAGACTGAGCAACACGTCTTTCACCATCAAAACAGAGGTCAATGATCCAAAGCGTTCTGGAATAGTAATTTGATCATCTGCTCCAAATGTGGTACTCGTTGTGTTGCGCACGCTATTTGTGTTAAATTCAGTTATTAGTCTCATTTGGAAATGTCGCAATAAAGAAAAAGAAGGTATGAGTGGTGTTATTTCAATTACAAACAGATATTGAAAATATCAAGGGAATATTCAATATTCAAGTCAGAAATGTGGCAGTTGTTATCATAAAAGTCAGAAATGTGGCAGTTGTTATCATAAAAGTCAGAAATGTGGCAGTTGTTATCATAAAAGTCAGAAATGTGGCAGTTGTTATCATAAAAGTCAGAAATGACTTGGTACATGCATTTTCTTACGTAGAAAATGTAGGATAAAGGTGCAATACCAACATTGATTTCCCCTTATAGTTTTTGTTAAATTTGCACTTTTCAAAAAAATGTGTATCTTTGTTTAAAATAAAGTAATACTTGGCATGAGTAAAGTTTAATCCTGTCCAGTACTATAGACAAAATATTCACATTTCATTGCATATGAGAAAATAACCATCACTGGAAGTTAACTATTCAAACTTCTCCCCTTATTTAACCTGTGTACAAGAGTTAGTAACCATGTAACCTCAAGTTTACCAAATTTTCTATAGAAACCCCAAATTAAAAAAAAATAATGGTGCTTTGAAATACCCAAGACATATGTTTATGACACAGAAATGTACTGCAATAAAATGTAGGATTAATTACCTACAACTATCAAATTCAAGGGAATATTTTTTTTTACCTTTTTTTGGATGTGACGTACCATGATTTGGTGATATTACACCTAAAACCTAGTTTTATAACTAGCTAGACCTCTCAATTGTATGACAGTCGCACATAATTCTATTATACTGACAATGATGTGTACACAAACAAACACATAAGAGAGGCGAATGAGACACTACAACGCAAAAAGGGAAAATGACAAACAGACAAACAGACAAAACAAAACAGTAAACAAAACAAATCAAAGAAAACCAAAGACTGAGCAACATGAATCCCACCAAAAACTTCGGATGAAATTATGTGCTCCGGAAGGGTAGCAGATCCTATTCAACATGATGTGGCACCCGTCGTGTTGCTCATGTTAGTACAAACCCGGTGATGTTATCAAATTTTACTGTTACAAAATGTTAGAAATTATCTTAAATCAAGGAATGTATCTCCCTCATGTAAAGCTCTGATTCCCTGTCCGGCTTTGGCTATACTTTTTGTACCTTTTTGGATTATAGTTCTTCATCTTTTAAATAAGCTTTTGATTTTCAAGTATTTTCAACTTGAGCATCAATGAAGAAACATTTATTATCGAAATGCGCATCTGGTGCAGAATTGCTAAAGTTAATAAATAAATCTCCTGTTTACCGGAGGTCTGATGGAACTTCATTTTTGCCTTAAGTCAACGATTTTAATAACTTACAGAAAAAAACACCCTAATAATGTTAGACCAATTGGGCAAATTTACCTGAATACCGTTTTACAAAATTCAAGTTCCCTTCTAGCGTTTGATTTTGAAAATTATGTAACATAAACTTTTGAATTAAACAAACTGTTGATAGACTATTAAGAATATTTGTATAAAAAGCAAACACGAAGACATCGGTTGTAAATAAATAGTAAGAGTTATTTCGCCTGACGCATCCCATTCACATTCATTTCAGTGAATACAATAAACCTTTTGATATATTAATACTAAATAGTACCAAATGCGTCTGTGATTCGTGTATTCGTCGTTCGTCTTTCCTGGCTCATTAGCCAATATGTACAGGCTGATCTTGTGCAAGGGGCATCCATGACTGTACTATTACGAGGGGCGTTCATGAAATTCAAACACAAAACGCACTTTATAAGAGATGTAAACGGTCGACCCGTATAAGGTAGTGTGTAACGTTCCTAACACAAAAAAAGAAACGCTCATTTTTAGAGGTTGAGTAGACCCTACTTACGGTGCCCCGAATGGGACTCTTGTGGTTTTGTACTCGAAATTCAATTTTGTACGGACAAAAGTGAGTTTTGTTCAACAAAAATGAGTTCAGTTTATAACAAAATTTGTAGCATTCTATAAATATAAATTTTGTCATACAAAATTATCTTTCAGTGGACAAAAGTCATTTTTGTAACACAGACTTTACTTGTGTTAGCTAATTTGAAAATTAGGCGACAAAAGTCAATTTTGTATGCAAATTAGTTTAGTTTGGATTCTGTGAACTAATTTGCATACAAAACTTAGATTTTGTCACAAAATTCAATTTTGTGTTTATTTTTGTGTAGACAAAATTGAGTTTTGTTAAACAGAAGTGAAAATTTAACACAAAAGTTAATTTTGTGCCACAAAAGTCAAGTTTGTCTACACAAAAATAAACACAAAATTGAATTTTGTCATGAAAATTAAATTTTGTGTTTATTTTTTTGTAGACAAACTTGACTTTTGTGACACAAAATTGACTTCTGTCACAAAAGTCAGACAAGAAAAGGGGTATCCAGTGGACCATGTTTAACCAGCTAGAAGACCTTGATTTTGCTGATGACATTGCCATATTATCAATAACAAGTGAACACCTCCAAGAGAAGACCAACATACTTACCAACTATGCAAAGCAAACTGGTCTGAATGTCAATGCCAAGAAGACCAAGGTAATGTCAATAAACACCAGAAATACAACACCAATAACAATCAATGATCTGTCAGTGGACAGTGTTGAAGATTTCACCTACCTTAGAAGCATCATAAGCAAAGATAATGGAACAGGGGAGGATATAAAGCCAAGACTATCTAAGGCACGCGCAACATTTGCTAGACTTCATACAATCTGGAAGTCTAACCAGTACAGTTTAAGGACCAAACTGCGAATTTACAACAGCAATGAAAAATCTGTCCTACTGTATGGTTTGGAAACTTGGCGTGTTTTAGTGAGTGACCTTCACAAAGTAGATGCTTTCCATACTAGCTGCCTTAGAAAAATCAACAAAATATTCTGGCCAAATAAGATCAGCAACAAGAGCCTTTTGAAGAAATGCAATGCTAAGAGCATAACAGAAGAAATTAAACAACGAAGATTTAGATGGTTAGGTCATGTACTGAGAATGCCACAACACCGCACACCTAAAACAGCTCTATATTGGACACCACCAGGAAAAAGGAAATCAGGGAGGCCTAGAATCACCTGGCGAAGAACTGTAACACCAGAATTAGAAGCAATGGGCTACACCTGGGGCTAAGCCCAGTACATGGCTAAGGACAGAGAGAAGTGGAGGCAGTTTGTTGTGGCCTTATGTCCCACTTGGGATGAAGAGAATAAGTAAGTAAGTAACAAAAGTCAAGTTTGTGTTCAATTTTCACTTCTGTCTAACAAAACTTAATTTTGTCTACCCCAAAAAAAGTTTTAATTACAAAATCACAGGATTCTAATTTGATCAACATGTTAATTGCGTACACATTCAATTTTGTCTCACAAAATTGACTTTTGTGTTTTAATTTCCATATCAGGTAACAAAAGTCAATTTTGCATGAAAATAAGTTTATATTTGCATACCTATTTGACAAAATATTAAATGAATTTTGTCATCACAAAATTGAAGTTCTCATAAAACAAGTCTGTATCACATAGTTTTGTAAGACAAAAATGATTGTGTTATGACAGAATTGAATTTTGTGTACACAATTTTGATTACAAAAAGTTCAAGTCCAATTCGGCGCCCCGTACTACTTACATCACCGTATATGTTTTAATGTTTTCCCTTTTTCATAACCAGTTGCAAAGGTACAAAGGAACGTGGTGGGGTTCGTGTTACGTATTCTTTAGTTTTCTATGTTGTGTCATGTGTACTATTGTTTGTCTTTTTCATTTTTAGCCATGGTGTTGTCAGTTTATTTTCTATTTATAAGTTTGTCTGTCCCTCTGGTATCTTTCGTCCCTCTCTCTCTTGTATACATTTTTCAGGCATACTTTAACAGTTTATAAATACAAAAGTAATGATCTATTATAAAAGAAGAAATTGTCTGTTATTTCCAAATACATTCTTTACAGTCTATAATATTGTATTACTGTTTTATTAAAGCATATATACATCATTGTTTTATTACATACATTTGGTTAAACATAATTGAATGTTGACTTCTATAACTGTAAAGGTAAGTTTTCCTTCGTTCCAATGACCATCCACCAAACCACCGATCTGAACTCGACTTCAAACACTCATGTTGCTTTTATTTGTAACATTACAAAATCCATTCCAAATGCTCAGATTTCAATTATATATTTGAAAAATGTTGCTTATACTTATAAAAAGAACCCGTTCTTACAAAATAGATAAGGTTTGGAAACGTACTTTTCGTGAGAATTGAGCCTGTAAAAAGGCAGTATTTTAGTTTTCAAAAAAGATTTTTAAAATACAATATTCAATTATAAATCAACAAAAACAAGAGCTTGCACATTGACATCAAACAGTTCGCGTGAAAATCAATCTTAATTTGGTGCAGACACTTTATACTATGGCTTTCTACCTCAGGCATAGATTACCTTAGCTGTATTTGGCAACACTTTTAGGAATTTTGGATCTCAATGCTCTTCAACTTCGTACTTTATTTGGCTTTTTATAACTTTTTTGGATTCGAGCATCATTGATGAGTTTTTTGTAGACGAAACGCGCGTCTGGCGTATATATAAAATTTAGTCCTGGTATCTATGATGAGTTTATTTATAAGAAAATGGTGGGTGAAAACTGATTTTATAGATAGCTTAACATCCCACGTTTGGAACACTTATAGCTCCGAAAGTAACCAATTATTTTAAATATGTGCACTTTCCATAAAAGCTGTCTCTAGTTTCCAAAGTAAGTACCAAGCTTGTTAAATATTACCAAATTGTGTTCATCAGAATTAGCTGCATAAAAAGCATAATTGTTAAATGAACACTAGTTAAAAGTGGTTTATTATTATTAGACTACGGCTCATATAAAAATATCATTCTCTTTGTTGTATTGAAAGTTAAGTATCAGAAGACTTGTATTAATAAAAACGTATAAAATTGATTGACTGGTAAAGATGAACATGCTAGCATTTAAGTCGAAAAACCTAAATACAAGCAATGATGAAAAAAAACATCATAACACAATTTAAAAAAAAAAATCCTTACTGTAATATACGGATGTAAATCAACAGACACTACTTGAAATCTAGAAACTTTAAAAAGGCAACAAAACGCAGAAAGGGTTAAAAAAGAGAGAAAGTAGAATAATAATATAAAAGTTAACGAAAAAATGAAAGATAGGGAAAGACTAGCAAGACTAAAATAAGTGATGTAAACCTTGAAAAAAACCAAGAAAACAAAAGAGAAGAGATGATGTGATATCGTCGAGATAAAAAAATAAATCAAGAAAACGAAGAAATGCAGGCCACTGTCTTTTTCTGTTTGCAGTCATCAAAACTCAAAAATGAAGATTGCGGTCGAACTTGGTGTACACATATGATTCCGAGAACACTAATGCAGACTAACTTGTAACAAGTGGAAAGACATTTTTGGCACATTTTCCAATGAAAATATCGCGATGTAGATAGAGGACAGACAGTCATCTTTACCGAAAACACCAATACACATTTTATTTTAGGAAGTTGATGTAGTTATATAACTAACAATGTCAAAGAGTAGCGAAAATTACCAAAGGAGTGAAGATTCCTACCATGAAAGGGGTGACGATATTTTCGAGAATACAAAAGAAGCCGATGATATTGTCTCACCATAACAGGAAAATGCAGATGAAGTAAAGTAGTTAGATAAATAGCATGCTTTTTGTCAGACCAACCATAATGAGGAATATTATATACATATGTGGTGTGTATCAAAGAAGTTATTTAGCTTTTATATTCGTCGAACTAAGAAATCTGTATACGGACAATTGTGGCAAAGCCAGATAAGAATGCGAACGAAATAAAACTTGATGACAACATTTAATTGTTTGAGAAAAGGTTCTATCTATCTACTGAAGCCATCAAGAGAGGTTCAACAAAAGAAAGAAGTATTTAAAGTAAAAACAGATGACCATTTAAAGCATCCAATGACAATAATACTTCAATTTGCTTAGAATAATTTAGCTCCTTGAATTCAGACCTTAACCTTGGATTCACAATGTTTAAAAAGATGAAACCCGAAAATGTGAGGAAGGTGATAGAAATGATTGTAGATCGTGTCGTCACTGATGAGTCTTATATAGACGAAACGCGCGTCTGGCGTACTAAATTATAATACTGGTACCTCTGATATAAAAAACAAGATGTGGTATGATTGCCAATGAGACAACTGATAACTATTTGTAAGGTTTGTTGTGAAAAAATCGATAAATTGAAGAAACGAATAAATTTATTGAAATCACAAAACATAAGCAGCAATAAACCAAATGTTCTCTTGAAAAAGATCACATTTCAGCATTGAAACTTTTTCAGTATCACACCACAACAACAGAATCTTTCTTGGGGACACAACTTTTAAATAGCGACCGAAGAGAGTCAATATACAAAGATCACGTTTTATCATTGGGTCTTATTGAATTAAACAATCCCAAATTAAGAGACGTATTTCCTGCATTTCAACAGAGACAGACATAATTAACTTGAAGAAAAAAACAGAATTTTTTTTAGAAGTGTCTCAATAACATATTCACGGAGCTGAACGGCAGCAATAACAATAATTAATGTATGTACTTCGTAGAGGCCTTTGGTGTGAAAAGATCTTTGAATTCGATGATCTGTTCACATTGAATGCTCCTTGTTTATTTGGGTTTCCGTATTTCTTTTTCAATATTTAGTTTTTCAAAAGAAACTATATACAAATCAATTAAAACAATGAAAACAAAATTATTCACAAATTAGTGTTTAAAAAAATCACGTGCGGATTGAATGAATGAAATGCAAAGGCTGTCATTGCGCGCTGCACTCGTGTATGAGGGACAGTGAATTGACCAAACAAATTAATATACACTATCAATGTCAGCAAATTCAGATCAAAAAGAAAACTGTATCAATAATCGAGATAAATAAGAATACCTAGTCATATTATGGCGACACTCGTTAGCCGACTACCACATCTCGTAAGTCGATCAGAAAGCATTAACTGCTTTCAATGCATTTCCCGCTATGCTAGTTCACACCCAGTAATGGTACAATCTGAAACAAAACTCACTCGGAATAAAGGGGGCCTATCTGAATTCCGTATGCATTTGTTGTAATATTTCAACATACAGTACAACTTTTAATTGGGTCCAAATCCCTCCTTTTTCATATAATTTAAATAGACGCATTTCAAGTTCTTTTTTATGAATAAATCATGTTGGGTGACAACACGATGTTGGCCAGAATAACATAATTGAACATCCGACTCTTTCTGTGACCATATAGCTTAAGTCTTGCGACATTAATAATGCACATATCGGGACGTCGTTTACAGCTCATATCATTATCAACTATTTTACAAGTTGATGTGACTACAACTTGTTGATGAAACACTGCTTTTAACCAGATACAGGACGAACAGACAATTAAACGGATGCGCAGATCAAAAAATATAATGCCCTCACCTACGGATGCCACATGTGAAGTAGGATCTGCTTACCCTTCCGTAGCACCTGAGATCACCCCAGTTTTGATTGGGGTTCATGTTGCGTAGTTTGTAGCTTTCTATGTTGTCTTCTGTACTATTATTTATATGTTTGTCTTTTTATTTTTAGCCATGGCGTTGTCAGTTTATTTTCTCTCTATGAGGTTGGCTGTCCCTCTGGTGTCGTTCGTCCCTCTTCTATCGTTAAAAGGGGAATAAAATAGGCATATACAAATTCTAATAACGTTTACCATTTGAATAACTGAACACCAAAGTATCTGATTATGATGTCATTAACTGTTTGCTGGGTCTATACGTGGGTTTCCTTTCATCTTTATGGTATTATACTTAAATGAAAATATAATTTCAAAATTACAATATATCATTTCCTATACGGTCCTCAAAATAAAACGCCTTGTAAAATAAACGAACGTCTGATAAGAGTTTAATTATGTTACAGCTTCGAATAACTCCCCCAACTTTTCATACAAAAGAATAAATCTGATGGAATATTAAAATCTTGATTAATGTTTCATTAAATATTAAACCGAATAATTGATTGTTGGTATTTTAGGAAATGAGTACTGATAGTGGTAATAAATTGGTCTATTTATGGTAAAATGACTGATTCGACTTTAGAAGCAAGAACAAGTACGTGGTTATGTAAAATTACTCTTGTTATTTTCCCGATTGAAGTCATGGAAAAAAAATTCTAGTTACAGAAATGTTGATTATTAGCACTTTATATAACTCAAGAATGAATAAAGGATAAAATCTAAACTATCATTGCAACTCTACCTTAAAGTTAAATCTAAACATGATTCTTGCATAATGTTCATCTTTCTCTTAGCCATTTCTAATTCCAATAAAACATGCACGTGACTGATGTGACAGTTGATATTGCAACGTCAATTTTGTTTAATATGACATAGAAGCTCAAAATGGACATTTCTGTTGTTGTTGACCCAGAGGAATCTCAATTAAATCATTCTTCAAACATGTACGGTTTTGATCGTGAAGCTGCTTGTTATCTAGAACATATTATTTTTGTTCATTATTTTTCTGGCATATCGTATATATCTGATTAAAAGTACTACAGATCTGTACTGTATCGGTAAACCTCGGTGTAAATATTTTGACAAATATGGTCTACACATATAACATGAATATAGAGTATGACAAGGAATTATCATTCCTTAAATACTGAAGTAATTTATTTTTAATCTTAAGGCAAGAGCAAAGAAGTTTGAGTCGCTCACATTTCAATCACAAATATGCTTTGGAAAGGAAGCTTTTCCATATGATAAAAGTGATATATGCTAATCGTACAATTGATATATAACGTGACGGTACCCAAATTGCACCTATTTTGACAGTTTTTTCATCTACGTTTTTTTATGATAAAGACAAACATGTCCATTCTGTGTTTATTTTGTAGCTGTATCCTTCTTTATTATAAAGGTACACCAATTTAATTTTTATTCCATATGAAATCATAGAAAAATTGGTCTAAACTGACCTCCAAACCGGCAATGATTCTGAAATGAGGAGTACCCAAATTGCATCCATGCTTAAATTCACATCGTCAAAAGTCTAATAACAGAGCTTTTGTTTAATTTCTTCAAATATTTTGAACAATTAGATATTAGTCCATGCTTACTCTTCATTATTTTTTAAATGGATACTTGTAACATATTGTATTTGCTCATTTTAAAAAGATGACGTTTTGATGACGTCGCATGGCGACGTTTCAGTACAGTTTGCTTTTTCAGTAAATACTTCATCTGTTGATAAATACTGTGAACGTTTTGTGCATATCTAAATAGTTTTACCTATGTTGAAAGATGTGCTTATTATCAAATCATAAAAATACAACTTGTTTAGTCTCTAGGAAATCTTGTAAGATTTTCGCTGCTAGTTTTGCTAAATAGGTGCAATTTGGGTACCGTTACGTTACTACCAAAAGAAATCAAAAGTATAAAACCCAAGTATTACAAGTATTTGAGCCCTTATAAGCATTTAAGTTTATAAATTAAGTGATTCTTAAAATAGTATGCTTGAAACTTTATGATGCGTCCTTACAAAGCAAAAAAAAAATCCATACGCTTATAATATTGACTCGAACGAATACTGTAATTATAAACACTATTGATTGGTAATTTTGGGGTCAGTAAAATTGGAAGAGGAAAACAACACAGTGTTCTTATTATTTGTTTAGCATTTCTAGCTCTTGAATATACATGTATGTACTATATATTCTTTTACTAATTAATGATTGTTTCATTCTGTGTTTGATGAGAAACCAGATTTTTTATTTTAGATAAAACAAAAATAATAGATTCTCACTTTGACTTCGTTAGATTATAAGCCTAAATTTTTTTTCTCATACTATAAAACCAGTTATTTTATTAGTTATTTTCCGTAGTTAAACTGTATTTTCGTATATGAATAAATATTCCGTATCAACTTCACAAATAATACACGATGGTCTTGGCGTATAGATTCTAGCTACTGACTTTGTTTATCATTTAAATATCGTAAACATATTTTTAATTTGTCTTTGTTAATCATTACTTTTACTGTTAAGTCTATTTTGGTAAAATCAATTTGAAGTGGTTCGGTACTTATATATACATGTTATAAGCGGGAGGTTTGGCATGCCACAAAACCAAGTTCAACCCACCATGTTTTTCTTAAAATGCCCTGTACCAAGTCAGGAAAATGGCCATTGTTATATTATAGTTTCTGTGTGTGTTTCATTTTAATGTTGTGTTTCTGTTGTGTCGTAGCTCTCTTATATTTGATACGTTTCCCTCAGTTTTAGTTTGTAACCCGGATTTTTTTTCCCTTATCGATTAATGAATTTCGAACAGCAGTATACTACTGTTGCCTTTATTTATATATCTCGTTATTGTGTTATTGTGCTTTTTTTAATTCTTGTCTTTCGCTACTGTGATTTGTATATCAGCTTTTTCGTTTTTCTTCGTTGATCATGATATATTTGTTTGTTTTTATAGTGATTAAGATTATAACAAAACATTGACTGCTGTTCACCTTCTTTTGATTGGCTTTCAAAAATTCGGGTTTGAGCGTTCCAGTTGAAAGTAAATTCCGAAAAGCGCTTCGACGCATGATATTTATGGATTGTTTTCAGTTTATGTAGGTTTGATTTGTTCAGACATCTTTGTTAATAAAACTGTCATGCAATTGAGAGGTTTAGCTACCTATAAAACCAGGTTTTATCCATCATATTCTACAGAAGTGTACCAGGGCAGGAATATGACACAGTTGTTATCAATTCTTTTGATGAGTTTGAGCTTCTGATTTTGCCATTTGATGAGGGACATTCTAATTTGAATTTTCCTTGATGAGCAGTATTTTTGATTTTTACTTTATATGTAGGATTTACAGATACATAACAGAACCTACATTTTAGTGCTGAAAAGTTCCGACATCATTTTCGCAATCACCTTCAGAAATAAATAAATGAAGATGACTAGTTAAATCCATAGTGGTAACTGTTACATGCTGATACGACCCAAATCTCCTTGGTCAATATCATACCAAAAGTCACAACAAAAACCCTGTTATTATTTAACAAATATATAAGATCAATGCTCATATGATAAACTATCTTTATGGATGCATGAATCTATGTTATTGTTGTATTGTTGTAGAGAAAGGATTATTTGCTGCTGATCAATTTTTCAAAATGAATGTCTAAGTTGGTATGCCCTGTTTTTTCATCCAAAGGAGTCAATAAGCAAAGCATTACGATACTTAAGTGCATTGTGTAGTGGAAATTCTAATAGATGAATAGGAAAATATTTTGTGGCCAACCTTTACATTTCACATATCGGTGACATTGTCAGAGTCGTTGGTGAACTAGTAAATTGCTTTAGACCACTTCTATTTAATCATTTTGGTGATGATGTTATCAGAAAAAACTGAAAAGGCACAGCGAGCCAATCGCGTTCAATCCATTGAAGAGGATTTCAATCTTGTGAAGATAAAAATATGAGTATAAAGAAGTCCATTTCAAAGAAGAATTGGTGAAGTCGTTGATGACCGATTTATAGGTGACCTATTGATCCGACATGAATCCACTTTTTGCGTATTAAACGACAGTATATTAGGAATCTAATGCTTAGCAGAACTTACGTGCAGAGAAGTTCCCCACATCATTTTCGTAATCACATACAGAAATTCATAAAGGAAGTTGATTAGTCAATCTTATCATTGAAAATGCTACAATCTTCATGTCCTTGGTCAATATTATACCAATAATGACGCTTGGATTATTCAGCAAATATTAAAGACTAGTGCTAATAAGCTTAACTACAGTCATCGATACAGGTGCATTGGGTCATTGATGGAGAGAAAGAGTTATGTAATGCTAATCAAGGTTTGAAAAATAATGTCTGAGTTAATATGAACTGTTTATTAAGGGAGTCTAACAGCAAAGATTAGGGTTGGTGAAACTAATACATCACGACTGGATACTTAAGGTCATTGTTGAGTGGAAAGTGCTCACGGATGAATAAAAAGAAGGAAGTTTCTGGATACATTGTGTGACCAACCATTTCACATATTAGGGTCCTTGTCAGAATCGAGTATGCACTAGTTAATTGATTAAGACCACATGTAATAATAATTTCTGCCGTGATGATATCGGAACATATTTATAAGACACAACAATGCAACCGAGTTCAAAAGTTTGAAAAACTTGTGATAATAAAAATATGTGTATACTGAAGACGATGGTGCGAGCAAACAAGATACGTTTCCGGAATCATTTTTTTGTCAAGAACAAATGGTGGGTTGAACCTGGTTTTGTGGCAAGCCAAATCTCCCGCTTTTATGGCAATGTTCAATATAACATTGAAATGACAACATTACATGACAGGACTAAGAAACACACAAATAATAGCTATCAAAAGGTACTAAGCTTATAATCTAACACGCCAGACGCGCGTTTTGTCTACATGGGCATTTACCAAATAAAATCTACTTTAATAACAAAAAGATGACAGTTTTGATTTTCATTTGCAATGAAAGACTAGACGTAATCGATGAATAAGGGAATACCTTTTTCCTAGCTCAATCTGGTGAAGATTGCCTTTGATCAAAGACGGGTTGGAGTCCCAGAGGTCACAATGTAATTTGTCAGCGAGAAACGTGTTCTACTGATTGCAATCCAAAGAATGATCAGGATAAATAAACAGGGCTATCATTAATAATATCGACGTGCTGACGGTACATGTGTTCAAGGGTATGTGTGCTGTATACATATGGAAAATGTCCGTTCCGACTGGTGAGGTTACAATGTATGTACCAGCCACTTGTATGTAACTTACGGACTCCTAATAACCTAACGATAAATTGATAAAAATTGATAAAAAAAAAAGGTTCCAGTTTCAATAGTGTTTACGCATAGTTGAAGATATTTAAAATTTTAACAAATTAAAATAAAAAAATCTTAATGAACTTTAAAGTCTAAGTAACAACATGCAAACTATGATTGTTGTTATAATTTAAAAAAAATGGTTCTTGCATGTGTTTTTTTCTGGTACAAGTAGACATCGGTTTAATGCAATCCTTTTTCCGTCATACTTTAAAATAATTCTCAATCTAAAAAGACTAGCAAGTTAACTGGGCGTTTGTTTCCATCGGCCTAATACTGACTTAATGTTGAATGTAAAATATCAATAGAAATCAAATGGGATAAAATTAATTATTAGGCATATAACGAGTTTTTTTCTTCCCTAGATTTATAAAACTGCTGGTCTAATATTGTATACATTTGGTATGTTTTATGTACCCAATCTTGCTAATAGAAACAATCATAGTTTCTGATTTTAATTCTTAAGTTTGTATCCTTGGTAAACCGCAAATTATTTACACTTCGTTGAAGACCTCTAAATAAATATACAGTTCTTTT
Organism: Mytilus edulis; assembly: GCF_963676685.1. Taxonomy (NCBI): domain Eukaryota; kingdom Metazoa; phylum Mollusca; class Bivalvia; order Mytilida; family Mytilidae; genus Mytilus; species Mytilus edulis. Next base: position 79,035,772 of record NC_092350.1, on the reverse strand, counting down.
TTTTTATTGACGAAGTTAGAAAATCTTCATCAGATAAAAAATTTCTACATTAAAACTGCGTCAACTGATTCTACAAGTAAAACGGTCTGTCATTGTGGAAATATATAATTATAAGTAGACCGAAATATGGACTAGTACTATCTATAATTATAGAACCTCAGTAATTGAATATATATATATACCTTGATACGTCAAATTGTATTGAACTTTTGGAAAGAAAACTGCGCTTTTCCACGCCTTTAAAAAAAAAGCATTTAACAATCTTAACTTGTTCTTAGTACGAGTGACCACTGTATAATCAGCAATAAACAATCAATTTCAATTATAATGTTGATTTCATGATAGACTGAAACTTCGTCTCAATATTAATAACAAAATTACAGAAGGTTTAAGGCTTATATGCAACATTTCATAACATATTATTGGAGAACCTTTCAAAAGCTTTATGTTGTCAAATAAGTACCAACAACGGTGCGACGCTCAATATTTGGAAAAATGACGGGAATTCAAGACTTGTAAGGGAAAATGATGATGTATTGATTAAGTACATCAGGTAACATATGTGCCCTTCAAAGCATTGTTGCCATTGTTCTTAAACTCGCAATAAGCTAGACAATTCCCTACTTGCATTTAAAATGGACGTTTATACACCCCGTGCTTACTTACGCTTTACATTTAACTGAGGGTGTGGATAGCTCACTGAGTTCTATATTATATCCCCCTTTTGGTTCAACTAAAAAAAGAAAATAGGCCAAACATATGTGCGTGTCTCAAATACCATTTAAACCCAATTAAAAATAATTTCTCAACACTAATTTGTTATATAGACGTAATAGTAAATATTATACAATATTAATTTTGGATTACACTGACCCAGAGGTTGCTTAAATATTTAAGAAGAACTGACTAGTTGATATAATATACTTTTTGTTTCGGAAAAAAAAACGAAAATTATCAATTCAAATAATTTTAGGTTCTGTTAGTTTTGTTTAGTTTAAACATTTCGAATTCGCCCAAAGCAAAAGGGATTAAACCAACTAAACAATCGATAATGGAAAAGAGGGATGTGTCAGAGACAACAACCAGACCAAAGAGCAGAAAACAGTTGAAGGATACCAATGTGTCTTCACCACGGCGAGAAGAGGAGGCGGATCTCAGCTGGTCATATAACAAAAATGTGTATAAGTTCAATGAAAATGGACGCAACACTAAACTTTACAAGAATAAAAAATGTTCTTCACGTGGGACATGCGCAAAAATGCGCTTGAGTTTAACACACAGTATACATACAGTCAAACTCTGCTTAAGATAAGTCCGAGTCCGATGTCAAAATTGGAAACAAAAGTTACTGAGCAAAATGACAATGAAACATAAATTAACAAATGACTACTAGAAGTTACTGTATTACAAGCTCCATGCCTTATTAAACTGATTGAAAGATTGTGTCTTCATCAAATGAAAAGCAGACAGAATGCCTCCCGTTATGGATTTAGTATCATAAAATAATTTAAAAGTATATGAGAAGAACATACGCTGTATCATGCCAGCAACTGGTTTTTGAATAAAGGTGTATATTTTCGATGCAAAGACCCTATGCTTGAATCAATTAAAAATATGCCATCTTTAATGACGTGACAACAGTAGCGCAACTATATCCCTTTGATATGGTTATATTTATGAATTAACTGTTTACAAAATTTTGAATTTTTGAAATACTAAGGCTTTTCTACCTCAGGCATAGATTACCTTAACTGTATTTGGCAAAACTTTTAGGAATTTTGGTCCTCAATGCTCTTCAACATCGTACTTTATTTGGCCTTTTTTTTTTTTTTTTTTTTACTTTTTTGGATTCGAGCGTCACTGATGAGTCTTTTGTAGACGAAACGCGCGTCTGGCGTATATACAAAATTTAGCCCTGGTATCTATGATGATTATATTTACAACCACTGGGTCGATGCCACTGCTGGGGAGATTTATTCCCCCGAGGGTATCACAAGCCCAGTAGTCAGCACTTTTGTGCTGACATGAATTATCATTGATATGGTTATATTTATAAATTAACTGTTTACAAAATTTTGAATTTTTGAAATACTAAGGCTTTTCTACCTCTAGCATAGATTACCTTAGCTGTATTTGGCAAAACTTTTAGGAATTTTGGACCTCAATGCTCTTCAACTTCGTACTTTATTTGGCCTTTTTTACTTTTTTGGATTCGAGCGTCACTGATGAGTCTTTTGTAGACGAAACGCGCGTCTGGCGTACATACAAAATTTAGCCCTGGTATCTATGATGAATATATTTCTTTATAAGTCTGTTTAAAGGTTAAGTTACCTTAAGAAGTCTTCCCAACAATGCAATATATTACAATACAAATTGAACGTAAGAATGCAATATATAATTTAAACAACAAAAATATTTCTTAACTATATTGACAAAAGGAGAGGGAGACACAGAAAGAATAACAGAGATAAGGAGGAGGATGTGGTGATGACGAAATGTGATTTACATACATGATTTACGAATAAAGGTTCTCTTGAGTAATGAATAAGAATTGGCGAATAAAGGTTCTCCGGGTCGGTAATGTGACAGTTGTTGTTCATTCGGTTGATGCGTTTTATCATTTGATTTGCCATTTGATTCTGGATTTTTCGTTTTGAATTTTTCTCAGAGTTCAGTATTTTTATGATTTTGCTTTTTTTTTGGGGGGGTGGGGGGGGGGGAGAATAAGGATGTTATATATATATGTTATATTTGTTATTCCCGTGGGATTTTGTCTATGTGTGTTACATTTTAGTGTTATGTCGTTGTTCTCCTCTTATATTTAATGCGTTTCCCTCGGTTTTAGTTTGTTACCCCGATTTTGTTTTTTGTCCATGGATTTATGAGTTTTGAACAGCGGTATACTACTGTTGCCTTTATGTATTAAGGTTCTTTTGGGTAATGAATAAAAATTACCGAATTTAGGTTCTCTTGGGTAATGAATAAGAACGAGCAAATTAAGGTTATGAATTGGAATCACAGAATTTATGTACGTGTAGAGATTTCTCCGTCGAGAACAACATTTCAAAAATAATAAACACAAATTAATCTTCTTCAAAGAGACAAAAGTACTCAACTGAACTTACTGCCAAAAAATACAATGTTGGAATTCGGGAAGCTTCGATCGATCGATATTCTTTCAACATAATGGTAACTTAATATTTTTGTATAAATCATTATTTTGAGGAAAAAGCTTTAAATTGCACTCTTTGACTTAGTTTTGAAGAAACGTCATTATAAACTCTTGTGTTTAAACCATATACTGAAAAATAACACCCAAACAAAGATATTTAAGAAAATTTCTTAACACTTTTCCTACAATATAATTTTATTTTGAAAAAAAATGAGTTTCTGATATATACCATGTTATTTTGCTCTTTAGTGTTCTCATTTATTTTATATAAAACTGCAGATATTTTTCCTGATCCAATTTCTTTCAAATCAGTTGCAAACGGCAATTCATTACCTTTGACTATTCATAGATATAAGTTAAATGGTTGTAAATCTTTTCAGCATATTAAGAAGACTGATTAATATTCAAATTTCAATGAGTGGAGTAAGTGCAGTTAAAATTGGCCATACTTCTTATACAGTTAACAATAACGTTTGCATCATCACTAGCTAACACGAACCTGTAAAAGGGAAAATATTTTTAAAATTAATTCCAGCGCAATTTAACTGAAAGAGATGTAATTATAAAAAGACTGAGAATTTTTTGAAAATCATTTTATTAATTCTATTGGGTGAACATTTTAAAAAAGACAAGGGTTCGGGTTACAATTTAATGATTCATAACACGCAATGGTTAAAAAGTGAAAATGTACCATTCATAAAAATCAAGGACATACTATCCAAAGAACATCTTAACGCCAAAACTATGAATGAATATGAAATAAGATCATAGAACCTGAAGATGATATCTGTCTTTATTTACAAGGTAAGTTGATCATAAAATATGATACCAATTTATTAGGGTGGAGATGGTGCGATAGCATTACAATCATTGCTCTGTTAATTGTTAATTTAACAACCTTGGGACTACACGATAACATATGTACACACCTGATTATACATACTATAGCCCAAGGGTTAGTAGTACCTATACAATGTCGTAGGTACATGCATTGGAATTGGACGATAACGTTGGTGGCCAGAGGCAAATTAAAAATAATAGACATTTTTTAAACAGAGATTTTAAACTCTGTAAATTATCGGGGTTTTTTTGGGGGGGGGGGTTTATTTCTTATTTCCCTCCAGCACCTACCAACTATCTGATTCTTAAAAGTGCAATACCCATATCTCATGAACCACTTCGGTGGTCTCGTTGCTTTGCCTAGAGTTCATCTCGTTATACTACTTCACCTTTATTTGGCAAAACCTTTTGGAATTTTGGGTCCTCAATGCCCTTCAACTTCGTACTTTTAACTATTTTGTATTCGAGCATCACTGATGAGTCTTTTGTAGATTATATGCATTTATGTCATACACAGTTTTAATCCTATGTGAAATGAATTTATTATCAAGAAAGAATATTACTATTGCGGGAGGTTTGAATCCCGACTGGGTCAAACCAAAGACTTGAAAATTGGCACTTGATGCTTCTTTGCCAAGCATGCGACAATAAAGTAGTAAAAGGAAAGTCTTTCTGCCAGGGAAAATGTTCATGTATGGTGACATGTTATTCTTGTGGTAGTTCCAATAATTTACCTTAATTTTTGGAAATACTAAGGCTTTTCTACCTCAGGCATAGATTACCTTAGCTGTATTTGGCAAAACTTTTAGGGGGTTTGGTCTTCAGTGCTCTTCAACTTTGTACTTTATTTGGCCTTTTAAACTTTTTTGGATTCGAGCGTCACTGATGAATCTTTTGTAGACGAAACGCGTGTCTGGCGTATATACAAAATTTAGTCCTGGTATCTATTATTATTTTATTTGCTAATTCTTATTCATAACCCAAGAAAACGTTAATTCGCTAATGTATCATTTGCGAAGTTGACGCTGAATATTTATGATATTTTTTAGAAAACTGACAATACATTACTAGAAATTAAGTTCTATGAATGCTAGAATTGGAGAGGTTTGTTTGAATGAGGAAATGCTGCTAGATCAGATTGTTTGAATGATACATTGAGAGATCCGGATGACTTACTGAGAAAAATGAAAGTTTATGGTGTTTGCCTTGTTGAATTGAGGGATCAGGTTGTGCGATGAAATGATACATTCTTTTCTACGATTGATTAAATGCAGCACCAATATAAAAAATAGGGGATGTTGTATAATTGCCACTAAGATAACTATCCACCGAAGTTTAAAAAGTTAGGTTGCATGACTAACGAATGCGATATTTATTTGTTTGACCGATTAAACACTAGTAACCCGAATTTAGCTTGAACGGACAAAAACGTGTTAACGCTATTTAAATGAGATTAATTGTTATTTGATAAAGATTGACAAAAATTAAAAAATATGTTTACTTCATTTCAATTCATTTCAATTCATTTTAACGCCAGTCAAATAGATTTCTTTGCGGTGAATCAATTGAAATCAAGTTGCTGGTAATGTACGTCCAACTATTAGGCCACGCCCCCGTTAAACTATTTCAAACAGGCATCAATTCGTTTTAAACATCGTTGAGACCCGAGCTTTGTACAGGTAAATCACTCAAGCAAGACAAACTTTATTTATTTATCGGGTTTTTTTTCATCCAATTTTATCGAATTCAGTTAAATGTGTGTATTCTTAGTAAAGTCGCATGCTTCACAATTGTTAACAAATGAATGAACAATAGATGTGACATTTTTAAAAGAAATTTAAATAAAAACATTAAAATATTGATGCACGGTTTAAAAAATGTGATTCTGTTGAAAATAAAATAGTAAACTTGCAAACTTTCAATCCATTTGTTCTCATCGAGGTCCGCGTTCATGTTTCAATGCGATACGTAACATGAAAGTCCAATATCATATGTTACAAATGTATAGACTCTACGATGTCCGAGTTCTGTCCGAAATAAATAATTGATAGCACTTATAAGACATAATGTTGGAATATTTGTCTTTTGTTGAAGTCGACACGTCTCCCTTTAGATGGCTTTCGGTTATTTCCGTAGTTCGGTTGCTGTCTCATTGGCGTATATCTTACATCTCTTTTTTTTTCGTGCATCACTTATTTATCATGTGCACTGATGGCTGAAAAAATCTGATCATATACCTCGATAGCACTGCCTGTCACGTTTCTTTTGCATCAAATAGAGCGGTTTGATTTGGATTTGAATGGGTTTTACTAAACGTCTAGTGGCAAATATTTCACCCATAATACAGACATTATGTCAGTGGCACTTCTGACGAAAATTCAAACCACAGATTACAAATTGCGTTTTTTTTCTGAAGTTTATTAACGAATGATATGCTGCCTTATACTCTAATATCAGTTACCCATTCGTGAACGTAATGGACGTATGATGAATGAAGTTCCATGTTTTATCTTTTATATAAAATTTAAAAGGTTCAACCGGGTTGAATTATTACATTTACAAAAAAACATCATTTTATTTTTAAAATAAATTCAACAACAATATAAGTATATTTTAAAAATTTAATTGACAGTTTATAATCACCATTATATACATATAAAGACCGATGTCGATAACTCCATTGATCTTTTTTATCGTTATATTTTTAGCACGAAATAAATACAAGACACGATGGATAAAATCTAATGGTTTATATTTCAGTTTCGAATCAGATTTTTTTAGGCACAAGTGTTACTACTCATTTTGATAAACAGTGAGACGCTTACTTGTAATTCGGAATTGACGAATAAACGTAGCGAAATTACCGTACTTATAGATTATACTTTTGTTTTCCATCTTAATTGTATTGTCATTTTAGGGACCGTTATAGCTTGCTGTTCAATGAGGACCAAAGCTCCGTGTTGAGGCCGTACTTTTGACCTCTAATTAAATTATACCATGTGACTTGACGGAGAGTTGTTTCATTGGCACACATACCACATCTTCTTATTTATATTAAACGGGAGCAGTTTATTACATTTTCATTTAGATAAAAAAAAATATAAAAATTCAGTGAATCAAATGAATTTGTAGCATATTGTTACATTCAAAAGTATTTAATTTTGATTGATAGTATACATTATTTTTATTGCATTGGTCCACAAATAATGCCCAGTGTCAAATATTACACATCGATGACCACTTAGATTAGTTACTTTAATTAAACTCATTTCCTTGGCTGGTAGTACACGCTTGTATTTTGTCCTTTAAAGTTAGTCTGTCGGTTTAATCATGGAAGTAATATTAAATATTAATGAATCACAGTTTAAGGAGAATTCTTCGTCATTTGCAAATAGATAAAAAAAAAAAGTATGAAAATTTGCTTACGACTGAATTCAGGCCGAGAGAAATATGTTTTGTTTTATTTCAGATTACGATTGAATTCAGGCCGAGAGAAATATGTTTTGTTTTATTTCAGATTATTTAGTACATATACAAAAATATTCTTAATCTTTTACAATTTACAAATAAAATTTGATAGTGCTTTTTATGCACATGGTAGATGAAACCTGTATGATCTAATTTTTTCAGAGGTTTGTGAAATATTGAAAATAGTACGTTCCGGCAGTGTCTCTGGTTCCGGAAAACACAATTCGCTATATAAAATGCTTGTAAAATTCCGTTACATGTGGTACGCTCATATTTGAATACCTTCCTATAAGAAAGTGAAAAAAAAAGTTTTTGAAATTCACCTAAAAAAGATTAAACGAATAGTTTAACTTACTTTTCAAATATCGAATACACAAATAAATCTCTAATTTATCCACGCTTGAAATTTGTTTTTACTGACAGGTGTCTGCTGGTATTCGATTGGACATCAGTATCAATGTAGGCGTAACAGCCTATCATATTTATCCAATCAGCTGTCTTGTGTGCGATGACATACGGTCCACTTTTTCCTTGTAATGAATTATAAATTGATTGCAATAAAAATTATTCAATACACTATAAAGCAAACAATGTCCAGCCCAAAAATGACTTACACGACGCTATACTATACATATTATACTTAATAATTATTTACAAATTAAGACAGCGTAAAAATAAAATAATAACATTAATAATAATTACTATTTAACGGTAGAGCTCTGAAATTAACGGGGACTACTATGTTATTAGTATGATAGTCCCAGCAATTTAACAAATTGATCATCAAAAGGACGGTTGTGCAATTGTGGTCCAGGGACTTGCCGGTACGTCTAAAACCCACCCAGACCGCTTTGGTGCACTAAGCCCTAAGACATTTATGGAACACTACAGCGAACTTTCTAGACAAATTTGATATTGTCAGATAAAAATAGCCAACGCTTATATTGAAGAATAAACAAGTCATGAAAAGAAATATTACTATACATTGTACGGACATTTTGACTAATTCACTAGCTTTGATACAGCGGAAGCAAAAACATCGAGCGTAGCAAAGATAAAAAAAATAATAATGCTAAAATTATGTATTTTTAAATCAAAGGACAAAGCGTACGCAATGTCACCCGGAATCCGAATCTGACTGCATGCCTAGCAAATTACTACAAAATTAAACCAAAAAAAAAGGAACAACGCATGTTAGAATCAGGAAAAAAATGGATTTAGATTAGATTTGTGATCATTGGAATTTATTAAGACTTTTTAAAATATCAATTTCTAGGAACTTTTTTTAGATCGAAATTAATAAAGTTCATATATAAGTCATGATGTGGTACAGCTCACACCGATAAATATATTACGGCATATTCATATAAAATTACAAATAAACCTTTCAATAATGAATTCTTATAAACTGATGTTAAAGCTCATAATATAAGAGATATGGGATATAATTCAATTTGACGGCAACCAAACGACAAAAACACTATAGATAAATCAAGACCGCATGTTTAGTCTTCAACAAGAAACATGTGTCTACACGAAATGCCAAGCTCTAAATCGTCATGAACTTGTAGATACAATATTCAAAAAACAACAATATTAAAGTCTAAATAATATAAATATTCATTATTCACACATATTCTAGATTTTCTAAATCGTTTGAGACACGTATGCAACGCCCATGTATTTTCCGTTCACATAATGTTTTGACGGTTTTCCTTTTTTATTTATAACGTCCTACAAACATTGCTCAGACTAGACAGCATGAAAGACTAATTTTAAAACACTTTTATAAGTCAGCGTATAGGTTTATTCCTTGAATGCCAACATCCTTTGATCTACCGACAATTTACCTATAAATAATGTTGGCTTTCGAGGAATAGGTGCAAAAAGTTATCACAACACGAGAGCATGCTTATCAAAAATTGACATTTAGAGGTATAGGGGGAGGGTTGAGATCTCACAAACATGTTTAACCCCGCCGCATTTTTGCGCCTGTCCCAAGTCAGGAGCCTCTGGCCTTTCTTAGTCTTGTATTATTTTATTTTAGTTTCTTGTGTACAATTTGGAAATTAGTATGGCGTTCATTATCACTGAACTAGTATATATTTGTTTAGGAGCCAGCTGAAGGACGCCTCCGGTGCGGGAATTTCTCGCTACATTGAAGACCTGTTGGTGACCTTTTGCTGTTTTTTTTATTTGGTCGGGTTGTTGTCTCTTTGACACATTCCCCATTTCCATTCTCAATTTTATTTAATTCGAATTGAATTCGAATCGAATGCGAATCGAATTCGCTAATCGCGTACATACACGCTTCTTTTTTATTCGAATTAAATGTCCGTGTGAACGAGGCATAATTAAACAGATAGTTAAAATCTAATTCATGTTTGTTACGTTGTTGAATTTTTTTTTCTGATGATACTACTTGAACGAATATGGATTCTCTTAAAATGAAACTTTGAAAAGTGTTGCATCACATGTGCATATTGTGAGAAATTCCAGTTTACACAAATGTGAAGCCTCTTTGGACTTTGAAGGTTTTTTTCAATATTTCTATAGTTGTGTGTGCTGTAACATCCTACCATATTACTTAATTAAATTTCTTGAAACTTTGTATCACGTGTTAGAATACTATTGATGTATTATGTTCAGTTTGTTCAGGATATTTTTCTTGGTAATAATACTACACACTTTTTTGCAAGTGATTCATAAAATGATACTGGTAAGGGGTTTATCGTGTTCGCAAATCATCGGTGTTCTTATAAAACAAAGTAATGTAGTTTGATTGGAATTGAGACAAATTTCCACAAGAGACCAAATGACACAGAAATTCACAAGTATAGGCCACCGTACAGTCTTCAACTATGAGCAAAGCCCATACCACATAGTGGAACTAACTATACACATCAGATGAAACCGGTTTAACTTATCAGATGTAAATAAATAGAAATACTACACAGAATAGACGTGGTCAGGTTCTTGTATATCCAAACAAACAAAAAACACTTGTAAAGTACATCCTCTGAGAAAACTTGCAGTTACTGAGAGCTAGTTCAAAGCCACAAACAACTAAAAAAATCAATCCGCTATAGACTAAATTCTTGTTACCCTATTTTATGGTTAATTGTTTAATTAAAATATTCATATAATTCATGTATATATACGTAACAAATAAATATTTATAATAATATGGAACAAAATAAATCTCTAATATCCTCTTTTAGTTTGAAATAATTATATTTAACTAAATATAAATGTTATATTTATATATATGTCTTATGTTAATAAAACTTGTTCATTCCCAAATTTATTTATTTTTTAATAAATAGTAACAAAAATCATTTTCTTTCTATCTTTATATTCATAATGATTTAACCCTTAAATTTTGCTACTTTTCTTATCAAAATGGGATAAAATGTTACAATTTCATCAAGTTCACTAATTATTTTTTAAAGTTAAATACTTATAAAAACAGAAATATTTTTGTTGGCATTCAAGGAATAGGTAACATATAAAATGTTGGCATTCGAGGAAGACACCAGCGTAAACACGGTGTTTTTTTTAACAAATCGATAATTTCGTTGCCCAGGGATATGAATTTGACATTAAAAGTCCCTCAAACCTTTACAATACCCGGCCGTGTCATTTCCGTTTTAATAGATCGAGAACACGACCTTTTAGGATATGCATGAATTACCATACGTATGTCCGAGCATTTGTTATAATGTATTAACGTGTGACGTAATTTATTTTGAACTCTTTTTTTTTGGGCGCTTTTTTTACCAATCCACTAAACAAGAAACAATGCATGATGGGCTACAACATGTTTACAATCAAACGAAAACAAGAGTTATTTACTGAAATACAACACATTTATTCATGCTTTGCGGTATTATCAATTTCGCTTAGATTTTTTTTTGTATCCATATTTATATCTTGTGATATGAAGTATTCTTTCAATGCTCAGATTAACGAAGAATTATTTCTATGCAAAGAACAGAGTATTAAATAACCAAATAACCCGATATAAAGTCATTTCTGTATGATTGCTGATGACGCAGAGATTTCGGGTATTCGTCCGCAAGACAGCAACGTAACGACAGTTTTAACACAAAGCCAATTATCTTTAAGACAAACTTACTAGTGTAAAGCTAACAGTCGGTGCTAACTTTCATAAAGACAGTTAAAAAAATTAGGGATCCTTGAATTTTGTGCTCGTAAACACAGGAAAGATTAAGAGGGGTTCAAATTTATATTGGGGTCACTAAATTTTCATCGCTTTTCACAAAATTGATTTTATGATATTGTACCCTTTTTTATGATGTAAAAAATAATTTAAATCGATAATTTATTTCTCTATAGGAAACAACAACGTATAATGATCAAGCGGGACAATTTAAAGCCGATTATACGTTATGTTTTCTTCTCATTATTGAAGGCATTGCGGTTGCCTATCATTACTTACATCCATACACTTCATTTGAAACTTTAAAAAAATGTATTCACACAGAAATCACAGCTTATATTAGTGTGGGTGTAAGGGCAGGAAAGTTATATAAAATACAAAACTATTAAACCGTTGTTTTCCCCGTTTGAATGGTTTTACACTAGTAATCATGGGGCCCTTTATAGCTTGTTGTTCGTTGCTAGCCAAGGCTCCGTGTTGAAGGCTGTACATAAGCCTACCATGGTTTACTTTCATTAATTGTAATTTGGATGGAGAATTGTCTCATTGGCACTCACACCACATCTTCCTATATCTATTTTCTATACACCTTAAGAGCGTCAGCCTGAATGTGTGCGTCTTTCTTACGCCAAAATAATGCAGAACGACAAATTGAATTATTAAGGACAGGGATTGATTGAATGATTGATTGATTGTTTGTTGCTTAACGTCCAGTGGCAAATATTTCATGCATATTCAGGACGAGAACAAGTTCACAATATATACACTAGGTATGTTGATACGATAGAGGCCATCTGGGATGATGGTCAGGGAAATTTGGACTGCCACTGGAAAATGAGGATACCTTGTATAGGGACAGAAATTTTGTCTTGCAACAGGCCACCTACGGACCCCTCAAAAGAGTTGTTGCAAGGATTCTTAACGTGCAAAGAGCAAAGAGCGTTGCAGTCTCTTTACACGAGGCATCAGATTTCACGTCCCCCTTCTGACCGGACGTGACTGCAACTTGATACATCCCGCACAGCCAAATGGACGCCCCATTTCGGCAAGCGTTTTACTGCCGGTCGGGAGAAGACTGGCCAAGTGACCATATTTCTATACCCCATTCACCCTAAAGGACAGGGGGTTTCAATACTAACGGATTCCCTGTTAAGAAAATGTAGGTGATCTTTCAGCAATTTGATAATATGCTATTGAAATGCATATCCAATTTATTTATCGACAACTTTATGTCAAAAAAGGTAAATCATTTTGACAGAAAACAAAGACACTTTTCCTTGCATATTAAATATTTAAAAATTGTTATAATAAATGGGTATTTTTTTTTTTAACATTTTGATCACAGCCAAATTTTGTACGGTGTGTAGAAATACCGCAAAGGACTTCTTAGTGCACTGAAGGACTATACAAATCATTGGTGCATTAAGAACAAAGTTTTTGCACTAAGGACATTAAAACGATGTTATTAGACCACAAAAATGGATATGAGAAGATATAAGTATATAACTCATAAATATAAATTTGGGTATCAATATATATCATAATTTTGAAATTGACTTTCTTTTTTATCAGCGCATGCCATGTGACCGAAGGCTTATTGCAAATTCCCAAACATCAATGCTCAGTCAACCTTATCCAATAAACAATTGTCATTTGATCGTTACTAATTGATAAGTTTATGATAGTTGTAGAATAAACTTAATGATTTAGCGTAGTTTATTTTCAACTTGATGAAAGAATAATTTTATTTTATGTACATCTTAACAACACAGGAGTTTACATTTGTACATACTTTCATAAGAGATTGATAGACATTAAGATGGGAAAATGTGGCATTCGTGGGGATCTTAAAAACCCGATTACATCATTATTATATTGTGTGGGAACGGAACTGTACGGTTCCTACATTTTCGACATTCGAAAATATAACAAGTTGCAACATGGAAAGTTTTCCAATAGTGAATCAAATGATACAATATAACGTTTCTTCTAGACATTCAAAACATTCTATATGTATATATGAACCAATCAAATAATAAATGACGTATGCATACAAACGTTTTTCGTCGAATGGAGGAGCTTTTAATATATCGATCAGAACTGTCACACAACAGCGATAAAAATGTCAATAATCATTGAAATACACATCGTTGAGTCCAGAAATTTTAAAAGTACTATTTCTGATGTATGGTCTTACCTGTCTGAAAGTTTGAAAGCCATTGCACCAGTAGAGATTCACAAATTATATTTTTTTCAATATCGGATAAATTAATTGACTGTACAATCGCTTACGAGTTTACTGTACTATCACTTGGGCCTTTCCTGTACAATCGCTTGTCCAACTTATCAAAGCTTATATTCAATAATGATGTGATATAATTTGCAATTATACAACTATCCATCAAATTAATTGGATGTACACATGTAAGCTATGTTAGGCGACCATACCTTATAATCGGCTATATATATATATAAAACAAGTTTTGAACAATTAAATTCGAAAACTAACGGCATTATCTAAAAAAAAACAACAATTTACAAAAACCAAAAATAAAATAATATGCCAGACATGAACCAACGGAAACCACTGAACTAAAAGCCACTGACTTGGGATTTTCACAGAAAGAAGATGACGTGATAAGCATGCATGTGTGTGTACGCTCAACCTCCTAAACTGAAGTGGATGTAAGCAATTATAGGCAACAATCAGGCCTTCAAAAACGAGAAAACCCCTTCCATATAGTCGACCGATCACTAAAAGGCCCCGACTGGAAAATGTGATTTTTTTTAAACTCTAACCAGAGTGCATGTTTATCAGCTTACAGAACTTGAAAACCAAAAAAATCGGTTATAAATAAAAATACGGATAAATATTTTTTTTAAGCTATCTTAATCATAAACAAGCTTCTGTCCTAGTTTAGAAATCCAGGATAGTTAAGAAAGTAATTTAAGTTTCAAACACTTTACCCACAGAGTAATTTTTTGTGGTTTGTAGATAGCTATTGCAACAAAAGTCGGAAGGCTCAACAAAAATGTAATAAACTATTATACTTTGCGAAATATGTGTATCTTCTATTATATCAGTATGTGTTGGTTAAAATAAAATCTCTATACATTTTTTACTATTTCAAAATATCTTTATAAAACATTTCAACAGAACTTAAAAAAGTGAACTTACGGAACAAGCAAACGAACTTAAAAGAAACAAAAATAAGAAGAAAATACACTCTTACATAGAAGTAAAAACTATAACAGTCAGAAAAGCAAAATAGATATGACAGTAATAACTATACCATAAAAAAACCAAGAACAACATGAAATAACATAATATATACATTCTTTATAAGTATACTAGTGTATTCAAAACGGGTCAAGGTTGAATGAACATGAATTTCTATATATTACTGTCAACTGAGTGTGGCGCGTGTCGATAAAATATAAAATAACTTTCTAAATGTGATTATAAAATTGTTTATTTTTAAAACGTTGACTTATATATGCAATGCCTTTTGTGTCAATTGTATCATTCCATCAGGTCCTTTAGTGCAATTTTTTGTTCTAAGTGCACTAAGGGGGACTTTTGCGGTATTTTACCGGACACCCCAAAAAAGAATTAAAGGACAAAACGTTATTATGTGGATTTTTTTCGGAAAATGTTTCATTTGTCAAATATTTGAGAACAAATCTATTCTTTTTCAATTCAATACATTTTAGGTAAACACTTAGAGTTACACATACACGACCCTACATTTTTGATGGAAAAAAATGCATTTTCAATATCGTATAATCTTTTTAACTATATTAAATTTGCGGTTTTGTGATATGTGCATGTAGTTTGAACAACGTCGTCATTAGTGTTTGAAAGAAGCTATAAAACATGATTTAAAACCTTATACACCACATACGGAGGTACATGTATGATACCATTACTAGTGAACGTATGATATAAATGTGAAATAGCCATTGTAATTGCCACGTTATTTTATGGATCGTTCATTTTATTACCTTTAGATTATTAACAAGTGCTATCGAACTTAATCTTTATAGACCGTATATTCAACGCATACATACGCTAATTTTACAGTTTAGAGGTAGAAGACGAAGAAGAATTATTTATAATAGTGCAATCTGAACAAGCAAATAAATAAATACATATTTATATTTATATTAAACAAGTTTTTTATTCAAATGAAAGATAGGATAAGCGCATTTACAAACAAATGTACATTTTGTATGGAGAGTTGTCTCATTGGCACTCACACCACATCTTCCTATATCTATTATATACTCAATGCTACACTTAAATTTAGGTCATACATATGTATTGTTTAAATCTATGAGGATCTTGACGGGGTCCTTCATTTCTTAGTTCAAACGGAGACACGGTTCCTTGATGCGACCTAAAGAGGATAACGAAATTAACTATATAAATGATCTTACATATAAAATATTTGTATTTTGCGTTATTGATCGTTCCTGATGAAGTAAAATCCAGAAACGTGAATTGGACGTATGAAATTTATAAGATAAGATAAGATAAGATTATTTTATTAACCAATCAAGGTGCCCAAAATTTGAGCTATACAATCAAATGAATGAATTCCCTTTTTTTTTTTAAATAATATCAACGAATGATTTTATGTTTCATAATTAAAAATAATATACTTTTTTTATTTTAGCATTTATAATACAATGTATCTTCCACATAAAAGGGCGTAACTCCTAATATCATTCTGACACACTAAACGGATCTTGACCCGATCTGAAACTTTTAAACGTTACTTTTTATGATTTGTCTAGGTTTGTCCAAAACAGTCTTAACAGACTGGATTTAACGCTAGAGCATATCAAAAGGCGTAAGAGAATGCCGACTAATAGCCAGTCAAGATCGTTTAACTAAACCTACCCGTTGTTATCGCAAACTAAAATTTATCTCATATATACAGGATACATGTTCATTTATTACAAGAATTTTTGTACGTCAAGGTGTATGATAGCACGATAATATACGAATCGTAACAACGCTTCAATATGCTCGTCTACTATATGCTCTTCCACAATTTACGCCTGTTTTGCTCCAGCGACCGGTATTACAGTTTAACATAGTTTAAAAGCTCATTGATCTGTTACTTTATTTACAATTTTGAGCAAGACTTAACTGTTTATTATTAAAATTCAACAAATGTCAACATTATCTTCATCAATTTTATTATTTAACAAAACATTGTTTTTCATTACAAGCAATTTCATATATTAATATACAGCTAGTGAATATTTGTTGTCTACCGAAAATATAAGATTTAAATTATATACGCAATCAATAATTTCTGTGATGTTCTTTTATTTCCGTTACATATCTAATTTACGAGTACAAAATAGTAAAACAGAAAAATAGAAACGATAAATATTCAGGAATATCTAAAGTTTCGTAAGCAATTGCAAGGTATCACACGTTACTTAGATTCCACGAGTTTTCATAGCAATTAGCAATTTTTAAAACGAATATGTGAGATAAAGATCTACTGCATTTTGGCAAATTCAAATTATGTTATACTACTATTTTATTTTCAACAGATTCACATTTCTTAAACCGTGCATCAATATTTTAATGTGTTTATCTAAATTTCTTTTCTTCATTTGTTAAAAATTGTGAAGCATGCGACTTAACTGAGAATACACGCATAGACTTAACTGAGAATACACGCATATAACTAAATTCGATTAAATTTGATGAAAAAAAAAGATAAATAAATGAAGTTTGTCTTGCTTGAGTGATTTACCTGTACAAAGCTCGGGTCTCAACGATGTTTAAAACGAATTGATGCCAGTTTGAAATAGTTTAACGGGGGCGTGGCCTAATAGTTTGACGTACATTACCAGCAACTTGATTTTAATTGATTCACCGCAAAGAAATCTATTTGACTGGCGTTAAAATGAATTGAAATGAATTGAAATGAATTAAAAATATTTTTTAATTTTTGTCAATCTTTATCAAATAACAATTAATCTCATTTAAATAGCGTTAACACGTTTTTGTCCGTTCAAGCTAAATTCGGGTTACTAGTGAAATGAGGTATTGCGTTTTAACTGAAATAAGAAATCAATTTGTTTGACTGCTGAAGTGAGATATCAAGTTTGATGACAGATGACATGCGATATTGCTTTGACCGATAAAACGCAAGATAAAATAAGATATCAGGTTAACACTAAAGGCAACAGTTGTATACCGGTGATCAAAAATCATAAATCAATTGAGAGAAAACCCATCAACGTTACATTTTTTTTTAGCAAAACCGAGGAAAACAAAGGAACAACAGCAACACAAAAGTGCAATAAAAACAAAAGCCAAGACACATAGAAACGGACTATTTAGTATTAACTGCCATATGTCTGACTTGGTACTGGGAATGTTTAGGGAAAGTGGATGGAACCTGGTTTAATGGCTAGCCAAATCACCCGCTTAATGAAAATGTTAAAAATAAATATCTCTAAAATGACACCACTACATGACAGAATTGCAGTACAATCACACGCAAGAATATTCATATCAGAGAAATCAAGTTATAAAGTCAAACAAGTACAAAGTGGAAGAGCATTGCGGACCCAAAATTCCCAAAAGTTGGGCCAAATACGGCCAAGGGGACGACCATTCGATACTCTAGAGGGGGGCAGGAGGATTTGTTTTGGATCGGTTAATTATTTTTTTAAACTAAGAGGACTAGTAATCTATTTTCAGCAATATTGAAGCAAGATTTTTCTTTTTCATTAAAACAAGGGACTGATTTATTTCCACAACTATATTTATGATATTCGAAAACATACATTTTTTACATTATTTGTTTATTATAAATCATACATGTATAGTCAAGTCATTATGTACCATTTAATCAGATTCTATCATCATTCTCTGCAGAAATGAATCTTTAAAACTACATACTACTTCCAAACTTCATATAGATGTATTGCATACATACACAGTATTAAAGTTTGGTTGTATCTAGCCTTTTTTTTTTAAAGTATTTGCAAATATAGTTCGTCGAGCAGAGCTAGCCAAACATTTTTTGAAAGGTTGTGGAGCCACTGAAGGCTCAAGAAGCTGTAGAACAAAATCATGCTATTTGGGTGTTCCCCAAGAGCCTTTCTTAAACTGAAAATGCAAGTTCTGTTTTAATATTTTTTTACAATATTTTGGTCTCAAAGTAAAATATAAAGATTCAGTGTGCATACGGGGTATATATCTCCCAATTGATACGATATAACCGTGCTTGCATTTCCTATCATGATTTTCCTGATAGAGGGTTGCTGCTCACAAGGAAACTATTAAACCAAGAGTTCCAAATGGTGAAGTTGAAATCATCCCTACGTAAATTTTACGGACGCCATCACGAGTTGGTTGACCGTTATGGAATAGCGTTTCACAAATGATATCGGATATGTTCCTTAGGCAGCAACCATTTGATTTTCGGGGGGGGCGGGGGGCTATGGTTTTTTTTGGAAAAAAAGTTTGTTTCCAGTTTTTGGAGAAAAAAATAATTTGTTTTTGATTCTGAGAGAAAAAAAATGTTTGTTTCACCCTCAGCTGCCACTATATGTAATGCTTAAATTGAAAGAATAAAATTGTTTTCGACTTGTCGCAAAAAAAATTTGTCCAGAAAAAAAAACCATAGCCCCCCAAGAAAATCAAATGGTTGCTGCCTTACGTCGTAACTACAATCCCCTTCCCTTTCCTGAATGCAATGTGACCTACCGAATTAGACTATTTACCGGATTTGTTATCACATAAGCAACACGACGGGTGCCGCATGTGGAGCAGGATCTGCTTACCCTTCCGGAGCACCTGAGATCACCCCTAGTTTTTGGTGGGGTTCGTGTTGTTTATTCTTTAGTTTTCTATGTTGTGTCATGTGTACTATTGTTTTTCTGTTTGTCTTTTTCATTTTTAGCCATGGCGTTGTCAGTTTGTTTTAGATTTATGAGTTTGACTGTCCCTTTGGTATCTTTCGTCCCTCTTTTAAGTTTCTAGGGACAACATCAAAAGACCTGATGATCAAGTTAAAAATAAAATTACTAAATTACAAAATGAATGCAACACTAACAGAATACAGAAGGGCAATTAATAAACAAAAGATAAATAAATGAGAAACATTGATCCCGAAAAATCAGGGGCTACGTCTGAGGGAGACCTAACTTGCTTCTTGCAAGGCACTCGCCGTGAACACAATTTGATATGGAGACAACCTTTAGGTTTTGAAATGTCCCACATGAGGCATTTGCCTCAATGTTAAGTTACGGCCCTGTAATAAAAGCGAGGTAAGTGTTCCTGAGAAAATATACCCCAAGTTTGATGAAAACATTTCAAGTATATTTAAATAATATTTATAATTTTAATTATTAAAGAATTGGGAAGTGTTTCCCGATTTTTGTGTGGAAAAAATGAATTTATGAAGAGTCTGGTGCCATCTCATACTTTCGATTAAACCTGCTGAGCTATTTATTTTCAATACACTGCAAGTCAGGTAATATATTTTCTAACTACCACAGAACAAACCATTTATTTTTGTGATTATCAAGGCTGAGTTATTTATTTTCAAAATCCTCCTCTGCAGTGGCAGATGTACTAGGAAATGTGAAATAAGGTCGTTTCGTTGTAGGATTGAGATATCTGTATATATAACCAATGACATAAAATATCTGCTTGTTTGTCTCTTGTAATTAGAGATTAGGTTGTATGACTGAGGAAATGATAAATGAAATATATGCTTAACGTCAAGTGGCAAAAGTGTCATGCATGCTCATGAAGAGAAAAGGTAAAATAATAAATGCAAAGGGGGCTATTTCTTGATAAAGAAATAAAAATTTAGCCTTGCAACAAGCCACCTACGGATCTCTCTGAGAGTTTTTGTATGAGTTATTAACATACAGAAAGTGTGGGACTTTCTATACACGAGGTATCGGATTTAACGTCCCCATGATGAACGGACGTGGCTGTGTATTTATACATCTCGTTCAATCAAACGAACACCTGACCTTGGCAAGGGATTAACTGCCTGTCAGAGGAAGACTTACAGTGACCATATTTCTATTACCCAGTCATTTATTTGTGGTTCTGATAAAATAAGATATATCTGCTTGGAAAACTTTAGATTAAATAATGTCAAAAACGAAACAAATGAGTGGTTTCTTCTTTACTTCCGGGCGATATCAGAAAATTTCTAAAAATATAAGATTGTAAAATTTTCAAAACATAGTACTCTTGATAAAGTTAAAACACTGCCCTAAGGTAAATTTCTATTCGCTTGTCTTATTGAGAGTTATGATTTCGGTATTCAATTCGAAGACATTGTTAATTATTATCCAAGGAAGGGATCGTACTATATACGGCAAAATTCAGAGAAATATACACATTAGAGTCTCAAAAGAGCATAACTGCCTAAAGCTATTAGCAGTGATAAGAAGCCATGTGGTCGAGTTATCTAGCATGTCTGGCATAGTGGAACGATCTCGTCCCCACGATATCTCAGTAGCATGAGTTCGATTTGTCTACTAGTTTTAAGATTTTGAATCCATGCCAGGGAAGAACAAAAATGCTGAAGAGCTAACATTTATTGTTTAGCTGATATTCAGACGAACTATATGTACCAATTCAGGAATATGACAGTTGTTTCCCATTTGTGTGTTGTCTTTAAGCTTTCGATTTTGTCTTTTGATAAAGGGCTGTCTGTTTTGAAGTTTCCTTGGAGTTCGGTTTCTTTGATATTTTATATTTTACAGTCCAAAACGGAAACTTAATATAACTACCGCGGTGATTTTCGAAGACATTGTTAATTATTATCCAAGGAAGGGATCGTACTATATACGGCAAAATTCAGAGAAATATACACATTAGAGTCTCAAAAGAGCATAACTACCTAAAGCTATTAGCAGTGATAAGAAGCCATGTGGTCGAGTTATCTAGCATGTCTGGCATAGTGGAACGATCTCGTCCCCACGATATCTCAGTAGCATGAGTTCGATTTGTCTACTAGTTTTAAGATTTTGAATTCATGCCTGGGAAGAACAAAAATGCTGAAGAGCTAACATTTATTGTTTAGCTGATATTCAGACAAACTATATGTACCAATTCAGGAATATGACAGTTGTTTCCCATTTGTGTGTTGTGTTTAAGCTTTCGATTTTGTCATTTGATAAAGGGCTGTCTGTTTTGAAGTTTCCTTTGAGTTCGGTTTCTTTGATATTTTATATTTTACAGTCCAAAACGGAAACTTAATATAACTACCGCGGTTATTTGGAAGTTGTAATTTGAGTATCTGACCACTTAATAATACTACAGCGAAGGAAAATACAGCCAGTTTTTGTGTACTGAATACGATACAGTGTCGTTCATCGTCGGATGAATGTTACAATACTATCTTCAATGTAATAATACCAGTACTTTCAAGTGATCTTAGACCATGACAAGATTAAGAAAATAGTTCTTAATATTCAAGGTTCAATTTGTATATATTTTTTTTCGCTTTTTGATTATAATTGTCTGAACATGAGAGTTAAAACAACTTTTTAAATTGTTATTTGTATGGAGAGTTGTCTCATTGGCACTCACACCACATCTTCCTATATCTATCTATGAGAAAATATTGAGAGAAAACTTATCTTGCGAGTGGCGAGTGTTTAGACTCGTTAGAAAAGCTAACTCATATGTGATTTCAAAATCTTTATCTATCGATACTTTTATAAATTTGAATTTACAGGGTTTGTCTTTCAAAACTTATATTTTTCGAATTTTAATATATCTAGTACTGCTTAAACGTCTAGCGGCTAATATAACAGGTGTATTCTGGACGAAAACCTGCTAATGAGACATACATTAACTCTACTATGTGCTTAAAACTCACACTGAGAGGGTTAATAACGTGCCAATTGACATGGTCATGTATTGTCCACAGAAATCATTATTCATACTATGAGCCGGCAGTATTAACTCTCTCTTATAATGTAGCGTGGTTCGCGGAGTAGCAGTGAATGTCGCGAATTTTATTAATCTTTGGCTTAACACATATTGGGAGCAAAACCATGACTAAAGACCTACCGCACTCGAGGCGAGCATGGCGATTTTTCAATATAATATGATATAATGCTACATAAAATTATATATATATAATAATGAAGGATACTTGAGGTGTTGGGCCTTTTAAGATACTAATATAATCTTGTACACAGCAAGTATCCTCATTTTGTCTTTAACAGACTAAACCCTTTGACTTTTAACGTCGCTAGTATTAATCTCGTGTGGTGCAGACACAAGTAAAGACATAACAATATAACGATAACTATCCGTGTTAAATTTTAACATTAAAATATAAAGTTCTCATACTTTAATACAAAATACTCATAATATAAAAACCAGTTCAAGAGGTAAAAGTAAACAAAAATATTTTATATTCTGAAGCCAAGCTTTGATGTTATAGTACACCTGTGGGACAGACGCATTTTTTCATACTGGATTCCATATTCCATGCAAAGGTCTAGCAACAAATGTATTTAAGATTGAAGACGCGTGTATTCATTTATGTGATTCATACGGGAGTCTACATTAAAAAGTTTTCATATGAAAATTCTTTATGACTTAATAGAAAGGGGACTTTGATATAAGAAAGGAAAAGAGTATTTAGTTGGAGGTATTAATCATTATATACAAGCTAAATAAATGTATCCTCTTTAATGTTTAATGACAACACACCGAAATTTGATGAAGTATCTCGAATAACATAGCTTCGTATCGCTTCTGTTTCTTTCATATCATCTTACAAAAAGGACAGAGAATAATTATTTAACAATAGACGAATTCCTGAAGGGTTTTAATATTAGAAAGAAAAATCTATGTAAGAAAAACTTCAAAGAAATTAAAGTTTATATAAAACTTACTTCAAAGAAGAGAAATTACATTATCATTACGTTGTCATTGTAAATTTTAACTTAGAAATTTGTCTTTAAGACACAATCATTTTTCGTTATGAATTATAAATTAAAAATAAATTGGATAGAAAAGGATCTCATGCACATAAATGGCCGCATTAAACGATAATACATCTTAGTATGTGTCTAGTAATAAACAAATGGTTTCCTCCCGCGAAGTTGGACTTTGTTATAAGTTCTAAATAGAGGACTATGATTAACTAACCCAGTAGCATATACATCTTATTTTATTCATAGTTGATTTTACCACGACGAAGTGTATGATTAATAATAAATCTTTTGGTCATTTCATTGCAAAAAAACCTTGAAGTTTGTTGCTTCATGTCATGTGGTATATTCTAATTGATAAGATTGCAGAATTAAGTTAACTGAGATGTGGTCAATTAATTTTGAACAAGGGATGATTGATCATAGTCGGAACTTTAGACTTAAAAAACGCAGTCCAAGAATCTCTGCGAATGGAGCTTCTGATAAGTGCAGAATCGTGTCAGAACTTAACACCGCTGATTCATCAAAGTAGATTGTAAAGTATTGCATAATAGCATTTCGCGTAAATCAGCTACATTTCAGGACCATTTTAACTTAAACTTGCTATGTGGTATGGGGTTTGCTCATTGTTTAAGGCAGTCATTTTGGTTTCTTGTGGAGAGTTGTCTCAGTGGCATTCATACAATATCTTCCTATATCTAATCAATGATATATGGGAACGAGAATTTTTATTTTTTTTATTTTTAGTAATTTTACCTTAGAAACACTTGTATACATTTGTATGTTTATATCGAGAATCAAGCATTAAAAAGTATTTGAAAGAATCGTGAACCCAAAGAATGAGTAAATTTTCGGTGCCTTACCTTTTTTAAAAGATGATGATTTTTAGACCAGAATTAAGATTCCTTATGTTTCATGGCTGCAATATTCTTGGACAAACTGGGAATTTTAGAAAAAAACAAACATGATATAATTTGTTGTTGTTGTTTTTTCAGGGGGAATGCTGAGCAAAATATGTCGAACAGCATAAGTTTCCATGGCAAATATTACATGTTTATCGCAGTACCTGGTTATGGTAATACCAATGAAATAGCTATACGGTTATATATCAAACTTATATATTCTACTTTGTTATAGTGGAAAGGGATTAATATAAGTTGCAAAACTTGTTTCCCAATCCACTATAAATAAATATGTTTAAACTTTACTTTGTTATAAGAGATTACTCACGGTTGCCCCACGGTTAAACAAATTTAATCATACTACATTTGAGCGAGTACAGATGTGTTTGAAACACGATGGATTGCTTTTTTGCTCATATATTGTGAAGTTACTGTCGCATTGATAGATAACAACATCTTCATTTTTCATATGTATAAAAAAAAAAATTTAATATAATTGAAGATGAAAAACATGTGTTGTTAGAATGCCCAGAATGTGCAGATTTGCAAATGATCTTTCAAACAGTGTATAAAATGTAGAAAGTAGTTTTAGTAAGTTGTGTAATGAGGAAAAGTTGTATTTATGTTTCATAATGACAGAGTAACCCAGTTTGGTATTTTACAGCCAAAATCTGCCATGAAGTACTTTTTACAAGAAAGAGTATTTTATACTCGTATCAACGGTATATAATGTTGTGGCTTCTTAATATTATGGTGTTTAATGCTAAAATATATTGATAGATGTTATACATGTATATGTGATATAAATGTATTTTTAATCAGCGGCATGTGTGTTTTACAGTCTCTCATAACTCTTTTTATATTGGCTCTTTTATAAATTGATTTGTTAATATTATATTGTGTTTTATATCATATGTTTTAAAGAGGTGAGACTCTAATCAAATATTCGTTTGTTTGTTTGTTTATTTTGCAATTTTTGCCTAAAAAGTTATTTTAGTGCTTGCACAGATTCAGATTCATTATTTTAATAGAGTCTCACCACTTGTTATACATTAAAATGCACAATTATTTAATTTAGCTATATCTTGCCGTTTGTTATCTTTATTTCTGTCAAATTTTCACTGTAAAATTCGAATAAGTATTAACCCTTTATATGTACAAAAATATAGTCCATTATACCGGTATGTGTTGATATATGGCCATTAACAGCATCGTAAGCAAGAGCTGCGTGGGAGCAGTCGTTGTGGCGCATTCATGGGGTAAACTGGTCCGCCGTTCTATCTAAAGCTTTGCACCGAAGGAACGGGTTGGAGCTACTGTCACATTGGCATTAATTGGATGAGTCTTACAAATTCAACGATTCGTTAATAAAATTGGCCAATTAAAGTGATAGGAAATTGACCTCAAATGTTAATACAGCGATGCCGCAAAATAAACAAGTATCTGCTAATTTACCACATGGTAGTAGCGCAGATAAATGACCAACGAGCGTGTTAACATGTTTTTGACAAACTGAGCCGGTATCTTTTATTCCCTTAAGAACTCAGTAGGGTAATAATTGTGCTAATTTTTCTTTGATTTGCTATCAGTATAATACATAATTAAAAATAGCCCATGATGTACTAGTCTCGTCGAATTATTAAATCCCGTGGTCAGAATTCTGACCACGGGATTTAGGCCATACCTGTTGTCAGTGTAGCGATAAGTGAACACAACAGGGGTCCAGTTTATTCATGGGGACGATTACAAAATATTTCACACTAACAGAAAAGATAGGAGGGTGATAATTGATGATAAGAACTATTAATCTCACAATTATTACTTTTAAATTGAAGATCTCATTAAAATTCATGGTACAAATTACAGATTTAGTTCCGCGAGTAGTACGAGGTGTTTATAACTACGATTTGTCTTGATATTTCAATAACAAAATCGTGTAACGTGGACTTCACGTTGTTATGAACTTAAGGTGATCTCGATTACGCCTTTGATCTTTTCGGGACTTTAAAAGAATTCGGTATTTCAAATTGGTCTCCACAGCGTGTCGCTTTTCATTTTAAGCTGATAAAACATGCCTCACTCGGTTGTACTTTCCTATGTAAAATTTGATCGAAGTTGTACAAACACGCTGGAAGTGTTTATAAATACACGTGTTTTTGTTAAATGTCTTTGATGTTAAAGTTAAATCAGATAGAATCAGCCAAGTATAAATTTAAGTATTAATCGTGTATTGTGATGGGATGGCTTTTTGATTGACTTCATTTCACACTCAGCTAGACTATCAACACTGGGGCCCACCATAGGGAAAAACTGTAATGACATTTTACTTCTAGGTTAGCGAAGCCGAGTGATGCTCACACTCAGCTAGACTATCATCACTGGGGCCCACCGTAGGGAACAACTGTAATGACACTTTACTTCTAGGTTAGCGTAGCCGAGGGATGCCCCTACGACGCATGTTGGTATCGTCAGATCTCAGAAGCTTAAGCCGGGTGATGGCCCTACGAAGCTGGTTGGAATCGTCAAATCACAAAAGCATAAGCTATGTTAGCGTAGCCGAGTGATGCCCTACGCATCGGGTTTGTATTTTCGAATCACGGAAGCTTTAGCCGAATGATGCCTCTACAAAGCTGGTTCTCATCACAGAATCTTTGGCCGAGTGATTCCACTAATTTGCAGGTTAATTTCTTCGCATCGCAGAAGCTTTAGCCGATTGACGTCCCTAATTTGCAAGTTGGTATTTTCTCATCACAGAAGCTATAGCAGAGTGATGCCCCTACGAAACTTGTTGGTTTCTTCTCATCACATAAGCTTTAGCCGAGTGATGCCCTACGGCGCTCGTTGGTATCTTCACATCACAGAAACTTTAGCCGAGTGATGCCCCTACGAAGCTGGTTGGTATCTTCACATGACAGAAGCTTAAGCCGATTGATGCCCCTACGAAGCTAGTTGGTATCTTCACATTACAGAAGCTAAAGCCGAGTGATGCACCTACGAAGCTGGTTGGTAACTTCACATTACAAAAGCTTAAACCGATTGATGCACCTACGAAGCTGGTTGGTATCTTTCCATCACAGAAGCTTAAGCCGATTGATGCACCTACGAAGCTGGTTGGTATCTTCACATTACAGAAGCTTAAGCCGAGTGATGCACATACGAAGCTGGTTGGTATCTTTCCATCACAGAAGCTTAAGCCGATTGATGCACCTACGAAGCTGGTTGGTATCTTCACATTACAGAAGCTTAAACCGAGTGATGCACCTACGAAGCTGGTTGGTATCTTTCCATCTTTAGCCGATTGGTGCACCTAATGTGGAGGTTGAATTCTCCTCGTCACAGAAGCTTTAGTCGAGTGATGTCCCTAATTTGCAGGTTGAATTCTCCTCATCACAGAAGCTTTAGTCGAGTGATTTCCCTAATTTGAAGGTTGAAATCTCCTCATCACAGAAGCTTTAGTCGAGTGATGTCCCTAATTTGCAGGTTTGTTTCTTTACATCACAGAAGCTTTAGCCGAGTGATGCACCTAATTTGCAAATTGTTTTTCTCGCAATATACAGAAGCTTTAGTGTCATCAAACAAATTAGTGATTCCCTGAAGTATCTTTTTGATAAAAAGTATATTTGAATTGGATTCCTGCTTCCTATTTGCAAATACGATGAGTGTATGTCTTCGAGGTATAAATATATGCATCTTATCGTAAATTGTAGAAAGTCGGTGATGTTTTGTATGAAATTGCACACATGCAAATTCTTGCTATTCATATAAGGTCATTGCTTGTTTTAGTACTAATTTAAGCACCAAGGATATTTCATGGTCTCTTTTATTTAGTAACGAGTGAAACACATACATTGTATTGGTTTTAGTTACTAGTACCACAGACTCTTGTGTTTTCCTCTTATATTTTTATTTTTCATTCGGGGAGGATGTTGCAAATTAGGAATTGAATGCCGGGAAACAAAATAGTCCACAAATACTATATATATATTTATACACTAGGCATTATTCTAGACTAATCTCAGAAGCATAAATGTAAAAAATAATTAAAAAAGTTGTAAAGATTAAATATATCAATAATATATGTGTGATACAGTGCTAATGTATGTCAAAACATTGAAAACGGTGCACACCTTCCGGACCAAAAGTTCACCAAAAGCAGAATTGGCCGTCTTCGATTTCGGATCGCTTAATTTGATTTATAGAAATGTGTAAGCGTTTCAAGGCTTAGACATGCATACACGAATCGAAAACACGGGAAGCAACCCAACCAGATTCTGTGCATCACGCTGCTAAATAGATAAAAAAAAATAACCTTAAGATTATCTAGGAATTTCAAAAATCTAACCCTTTCAATTTTTAGGTTGTGGTCTCTTAAACAACTTTGTTTGGTGAACCACTTTCTGGATCAAGTTAAAGTTTAATACTTTTGTTGAAAAAATAACATACTTTTTTCGTCATAGGTTATAACAGATTTAATTTAATTTTAAATAAAATTATAATCGTAATAAAATTGTGTTTTCTATACCTTGAACTGGGCCCCTGAATGTACACATTTTATACTATGGGAGAATGTTTAACATAAAACGATGTTCTAAGCTTTAAATTAATATAAATGAATTCTAATGTTACAGATTGAATAGAATATTTGTGAATAATTATATAAATTTGTTGACAATTGTTGCTGGTAATCGGTTGGGATTAAACAGTGTGAAATGGGGACATACCACAAAGATCCAATCTCACCGCATGTAAAATATGTATAGATAAAACGATGGTACATGCTGGCTGGTATGTATAGATAATAAGATGGTACATGCTGGCTGGTAATTACTATTTTTGAAATACAACACAGAATGTGCACCTTTTCTTGATCAAATTATGAGTGAAGCCTTAGGAGAAAGTTAGTATACGACTTGTGTGGTACATTCACTGTAAAAAAAAACCAAAGGTGTACAATTGACTTCTCGAAAAGCATAAACATCAGGTTTGCAGGAAATAATTTCAAGGCGTGATTATTATGCTGACAATTTCAGAAAAAAAATATGGTTTTCTTGCGATAATAAAAAATGAGTTAATATGTAAATGTGAGTGATAATGAAACGTCTTAATGAAATTGCGGAGATTTTTTGGTCAAAGGGACAGCAACCTTTAAATTTTCACAAAATAAACAAAAATAATAATTTAGTGGTCAAGAAATGGTCTTCATAGACAGACTTTTGCCAACCATATGCATTACCATATAGCAAGCTCTTAATCAGTCCGCTTTGAAATAATTCTACACAGACCAATGCTAAAAGTTTGTCATCAACACAAAAATATGTAATCGGGACACAGACCAATCAGCTACAACTGAATGATTTATAGAATGAATGTTCCATTTTAGTGTCCAGTTTATATATTTCATGCATATTCGGGACGAGATCAATTGATGCATTAATACTAATGCTAGACTCTGCAAAGTGCCGGATAAAGGGAAGAAATTTTGAACATATTGCATGGAGTAGATTAGTTGAAAGTTCAAGTATCCAAGGTACCCTCAAACGTCAATTGTAAGGGTTCGTTAACTAACAGGTCATAATATTCTTGACATTTTCCTTAAATAAGATATCGGATATACTCCCAAACCACCACCACCACCAATTCCAATCGAATGTGGCTGTGTATGTATATCATCTCGCACAGCCAAAGAAACGTCTTTGATAAATGCAAACTCATTAACTTGTTTTAAAATATCAAAAATAGAATTAGTATTTTTACTAGCTTTTGGGGGTATTAATATATATGTATTGTAGAATTTAGTTTTGATTTAATTTTATATACATGTTCGTACCATGTTGAATTAAAAAAAATAAAATTGTAAAGATTAACCAGAAAACTAAGCTAAACAGTTGCGGATTCAGACATTTTCATAAGTGGGGGCCCAATAACTGCTTAAAAGGGGACCCGCTCCAGTCATGCTTCAGTGGTCCTCTATAATCAACCAATTTTTTAACAGAAATGGGGGAACCCGGACCCCCTGAAAAACCGTCTAAATCCGCCTCTGTCTCATTATGGTAACCAAACCAGTCTTAAATGACAGTCTGACCACTCTAACGTTTTTCTTACTATTTTATCCTAGAACCTTTACTAGAAATAATATCTGACATTATGAAATTCGTTCATCGAGATTTGAAACCTATACGGCATGACCTTTTCCGGATTCCATGCAAAGATTGGATAAAGACTGTTTTCTTCCAAAGTATCTTTCAAGTTACATATACATGTTATTGTATATATTTATATAGGTTTGAGAATTGATACGAGTATATTGTCAAAGATGCAACAACCCGTCCAAAGAAAAGAAAACGTCCCTTGGCCACCAAATGGGTTTACTTCCAGCACCTGGAGACTTACTTCAGCTGGCCCCCTAGACAAAAATGTATACTAGTTCAAGGAAATGAACTATGTCGATGTTCATTAATAAATACGAAGGCGTCACTTATTTCTTAAAGATACTATTTACAAAAATAAATAAAACATATACAGTGAAAAGCTTTTTAAAAACCCTAGTCAGTAAAAAAAGGAAAACTAAATTAGAAATATAATCATATATTTTTATTCTTCCACTTCAATCAATTTCAAACTGAATATTGTACTTGAAAAGCTAGATTTGGACAAAGAAGATACCATTTTTATCTTTTGTTTAATTATTTTCCAACAATTTGTACTGAAAACCCATATATGTTTTCGCACTGAAATATTACATTATAAAAAGTATTAGAAGTTAATTTGAGAGCACCGACTGCAAAATGAACTGTTTAACATTTTTCGCGTGATTATTTTTTTATCTTGTGGTCCAAAATGCATTTAACAAATCATAATAAACTATCTTTAATGTGCATTTAACTGCTTTTTATTCGATTTTTTTCGTCTTTGTAAATGTAATCGAAAAACGAAATTAATTAGTTAAATTATAAATTCATTTATATTATAAAAACTCGTGGTTTGAAACAATCAAAACATTTTTTTTATGACAAGCCCAAAAATGTAAATGGAAAATTTGAAGGAATTTTAATCACTCCTTTGTATTGTAGTGATGTTTGTCAATCTTACTGCTATTTTTTCTTTAGTCCAGGGGTCAGTTGGTGTATTAAAGGGTAATATATCACAAATAGTTCAGATGAGCGTGTACAATGCAAACAAATAGAAATCCGATATTTTTTCTTTGATTTATGTATTTTGTTTGTTGAATTTGTTTAATTCAAATATTTGCTTATATTAACTTTAATATTTCAAGTGGAAAGTAAGGTAATTTTGTTCGTAAACTTTAGTAATTCATAAAAATTACGAAGGCGTGGTTTGAGAATACGCCAGAAACGCCTCTCTAATAACATAATTCTTTATGAGTGACGAGTACATAGGATTTAATTTAATTTGTCAAAGTTTACAGACACGATTTAAATTTTAAATTTACTGATTGGAATTATCACTTTTGATTTGTAATTTAATTAATACCTTTTCATCCGACGTTGATGACTGTTTGCTGGGCGGGAATTAACAGCCTTGTCGTCTGTGAGATTTTTATGAATGGATTTGACTTTGTCAAATGATTAAGTATTAAATGGATTATAACGTTATGATGATTTATAAATTCACCTGAAAATCACCACTCAATTTTATGAATGAAAACAAGTGCACGTGGTTTTTTTCTTCTTTAAAGAATGTATAAATAAGCTGAACCAAGAAAGTAGCTTTTTCCGATAACCAACTGAAGAGAAATAATAATAATAATTTTATTATCAATGAATTAATGTGACCAAATATCGTGAATACTTGACGACAATTTATAAATAATGGAGAGATATACGCTGATAATGATTACAGTTTTTGATTTGTCGTTTGGTATTATGAACCACTATAACAATAGACGGAAAGACATCTGTGAACCAATACAGATACCAATGTGCCAACATATGAAATACAACATGACACGGATGCCAAATCTTCTACATCACAGTTCACAAGAGAATGCAAAGTTACAAATTGAACAGTTCACAGAACTAGTGGATCAAAAATGTAGTGACGTTTTGTTGTTTTATCTTTGTGCAATGTATGCACCTATATGTACAGTAAACTTTCAGTCAGAACCTATCCCGCCATGTCGAAGTGTTTGCGAAGAAGCACGCGCTGGATGTGAACATATATTGAATGAACATAATATTTCATGGCCGGAATATTTAGACTGTTCGTCGCTGCCAAGATATGATAGAGGAGTCTGTGTCAGACCTGCAGCTATTGTTCCTTCTTTAGGAAACAGTTAGTATTATTTTATCTCAGAATTTAAATTCAACATTTAAAAAATGTTCTCGTTTATCGTAGTTTAAAACATTTCCCGTTCTCAAAATTTTAATTCAGCATTTGTAAATGCAAATTTGAAGCATTTCTCCTGTTCTTATCCCTCTTTCACTTGCACTTTCCGTAAAACCTAACCCCCGGATTTGAAGATCACGAAAACCCTACAATGCTATAAACAAGATCAAAACAACTGCAAATTATTTATTTCGTATTGGTTAAGGAAACGTGGAAACTACTTTGTCAATTTTATGACATTCAGCTCACATAAATTAATAATTTGGTCGGAATATGATTGAAATTTATGCAAATTATTTTTGTTTCATCACGAAAATCAAATTTTCAGACATAAAATCAGAGATAGACGTATAATAAAACTATAATTTTTGCCCTTGTTTAAGTTAGGTTAAGACCAGTTTCATAAAGCTTTGTTTGACTTGTTTAACCACATTTAAAAAGAACTCTCTCATATTATTAGCATAGTTTAAAATGATAAGCTGCAATATTTATTTCATGAAAAATGCTAAAACTGCAAAATTGCGTATGACATAAACCTTTGCATTGCTAGATAAATACTAGAACAGATTGGTCACTTGTTCCTTAAATCAAACAATTCATCAACACTTATGCATGGAGATGTCAAAACCATTTACAAAAAGATTTTCGTTTATAAGGTTGTTTTTTTTTTATTTCCAGAGAAAAGTTAAATTTCTGTCAGTAATGCACTTTGTTATTGACGTTTATTTCAATATTAAAGATGTAAATACATTTGTTTACACTATTTACATATTATACTTCATAGAAAGACAACCGAAACTAAAATGAATATTATTTGTTCCTGAAGGATAATATATATATATATAATTTGCTCATTGTTGAAGGTCGTACGGTGACCTATATAGTTGCCAACTTTTACGTTATTTGGTCTCTGATGGAAATTGCCTCATTGCCGATAACACCACATCGTCTAACTTTCATATTGCTCTACATTTTTTTTATCAAGTTTTTGATTGTGTTACGTGTATATATTTGTTATTGAAAGAACTAAAATTTTGCGAAACAAGTAATTTGGATATGATAATTAATATTTTGATAATTTGAGATATGATATTGTGATGATAGAACCTATAAGTTAGCGTATATTAAGGTTCTGGGTGAAGGTTTATTCTTCTATTCCTTCGTGAGAAACTGAGTTAATTGCAAGGAGTTCGTGTAGCTCAATCGTATTTTTTTGTGTATTGTTTTTTTATCTGTTAATCTCTTTCTTTAAGTCATGCTTGAACTAATTTGGCGGTGCCTTGGTCGCCCCATCTTCGCTAGCCAAGGGTTACAATCCATTCCCATTCTCTTCTTCTATTCCCGTTCTCTTCAGAAGAAGAGAACGGGAGTGGATCGTAACGTGAAGAGAACGGGAATGGATCGTAACCCTTGGCTAGCGAAGATGTGGTCGCCCTTTCTTCAACCCCTTTAAAAAAATATGAGCGTGATAGGGAAATAAATAAAAAATGAACATGTCCTTTCCCTTTATATAGTTAAAATATGATTTATGAACAACTGGAAAAAAATAAAAACGGTTGCCACTATACGCAGCCAACCTCTCACGGATGACAAAAATAAAGATAAAAAAGCACACAAAAAAAAAGGATGCTAAGCATTGATGTGTTAACTGTTTTGTTGATAAGGCTCAAGGCTATTGCTGAGAACATACAATATTTGAGGGTGAAGTTTTTTACAATTGCAATACTTGTATTTAGGATAGTTTTTAATCGTTTTGCAAAATATTTCCATAATTACCAAAACGTCTTCCGACAGTAAAGACCACACATGAAAAGCAGGGCGTTTGTCTATTGTGAATGTGCACATGTCAAACTGGAGTTAGAAGTCTATAAAACAGACAAGTAAATGTGTGATGTATTTAAAAAAAAAACGTGAATTGCGTAAAATTAATCTAGAGCTTTAATTAATATTTGATGGCTTTTTAATGTTAACCAATGCAATATTTAAACGAACAGTCAAAGCCAGATACAATCGAAGTGAATATTGTAAGAATGTTCGGTTCTGTAAGATATTTCATGACTGCTGGTTGCAGTTGAAAATGAAAATTATACTTTATAAATTTTGTGCGACCGAACTCGGGAACGCATTACTGGATTTACCTTCATCGGGAATGCTCAAACCCAAATTTAAAGCCAAGGAAGTATAAGTACTTGAACCATGTGACGAGAAGAGCGGTATGATCAAAAAGGGGTATATTAGAATAGCCGACCCCATGTAAGGTCAACTTTGCCAGAATTGTCTCGTTTGATCTTACAATTTACTTCAAGTCATGATAAAAGTTTTCACTCCTCAATTCATATAAAATGCTGATATATGACTTAGACGTGCAAAATATGCAAAACAATTATACCTCGCAAGCAGGTAAACCATTTGCTACGCTCAACGCCAATAAGTTAACACATAAAAAAGATAAATAATTCAAAAGACAACTTGATAAGAAGTAATTCACAAGACAAACTTGATAAGAAGTAATTCAAAAGACAACTTGATAAGAAGTATACATGCCATTAACTATATTTATTAACCGATGTCGTATTGTCTTTATCGATATTTTTCTATATTTGAAATAATAATAAACTGCAAAATAATATATCGCATAGTAACTGAATTAACTTATACAATGTTCCGTTTCATCATACAATCTAAATTAAATTAATGTTTGAACTTGTTAATTCTGTCCTCAAGTGTTGAATTTACACGAAATAAATGTACTTCAGGTTAAAATGGCTTGTGTATTGGACATCAAACAGGATGTGTGTTTCTGATTGATGTAGTAAGCTAAGACCTAACACGCGCTTTACTTTTATAAACATCAATTGGATTAAGATCAGTCGAAATCATTTGACGCTTCAAATTGCAAATATTTACATACTGACAATGTTTATACGTAAATGTCTTTGTCATCTTCACTGTAAAGTTCAGTTCAAACGTTGCTTTTCACGCCAATCATACGAAACAAACAAAAATATCTATGTTGCGTGAAGATGACAGAGACCCTCATCTCTTTTGATATGAAGGTACGAAATGTCATCAAGTATTTGAGATGACAAATTGTCTAATTCACGTGTCGATTTTCTTAAATTTTCATTTTACATCGTTGACCTGACTATATAAGATATGAATAATTGATGTGGGATATATTTGAAGTTAAAGGAAATTACATTTAAAATTGAGACGACAAATTTTATTTAGAAAGAAGTGTAGGGGGTTATTTTTGTCAAAATAGGAGATAGCGGGATCCTTTGAAGTTTTTCTTCATCTCTACTTAATAAACTGTATTTAAAGTAAGAAGTGATAAAAACTTACTGAATAAAAACTTAATTAAATCTGAAATTTTAGTAACTGAAAAATGGACATGAAGCCTTTGAAAAGCACACCTGTCGTGTTACGAACGAAAACTCTCTTTAATTTTTGAAACTTTTGTATGGTGTTTTTGTCAAGGGTAATGACAGTGAGTTTAGCTCCCCATGAACATCGTTACAAATTTGCCTTGGTTTGACGAACTGTTAAGTGCTTTAGATCATTATATTAACATAGAACATAAGTGAGCATTGCATCTACACAATTTATTTCTAACATTTACCGGTGAATCAGAGAACCCATGCAAATTGTACAACAACTGTAATGATTAAAATTTCGTATTGTGAACTTTCCTTTTCTGAGGCTAGCTTTTACTGGTCTGTTTATTTAGACTTTGTGCTCCTTTGTTCATTATCATTGATATGGTCATATTTATAAATTAACTGTTTACAAAACTTTTGAATTTTTGAAATACTAAGGCTTTTCTACCTCAGGACTGGGACTATTACACTAAAGTTAGTGTACTATTACACTAAAGTTAGTGTACTATTACACTAAAGTTAGTGTAATAGTTCCAGCTCAGGGATAGATTACCTTAGCCGTATTTGGCAAAACTTTTAGGAACTTTGGTACTCAATGCTCTTCAACTTCGTACTTTATTTGGCCTTTTTAACTTTTGTGGATTCGAGCGTCACTGATGAGTCTTTTGTAGACGAAACGAGCGTCAACCGACTCAATATAAAACTGTATTAATAAAATAAATGCATGGTATATATTACATGTGAGTTCCACTTTACTTTTGTTGTTTTAAAGATTTAACTGCTGAATTTCTCTTATACGAATCTTTCAGCGTATGTTTGGTTTTATTACCGCAAACTAATGGATGTTTCAGAACTATGGAGTTTACATGCCATGAACTCTTTTTAAACTGTGTTCAGTATTAAAATGTTTTTAATTCCATTGCAGAAGATAAGTCAAAACTGGACAGTCGAGGACCAAACAACAAAATTACAGACTTTGATTTATCAAAAGAAAGTTATTATGAAGGTATATCTTTACTTATTTCTGTTAGTTACTATATAGCATAAATGGCACCTACTTAAATCACAATCAACCTTTCGATGTACGGAAAGTGATAAACGCACACGAACCTTATTGATTGCTGTTCTTTGAGAACTGAAAGAACGGTAAACTTTACGCCAATCAACCGTCTTATTGGTTGGCATACGAATCCCCATCAACTATTTCAGTTTTCACTCGACCATTTCTCGGTCTGTACTCTCAGTGCATACACAGTTCAAGTTACATTCAATTGTAATATGTTATGCAACTCAAATTTTTTAGCCTTTGTTTTAAAATCAATAAGGTCGGAATATGGTATTTAAATAAAACACTTCATGAATGAATGAATGAATTTTCTTCACATATCGTGCTAATTAATATAGACCAGGAAATAGTCATATCTAATAAATTAGTATGATCTTACAAGTGTTTAATAATTAGTTCCTTTACACAGTACCTTATCATTGTCCTCGTTATCTTCAATATCTATTATTGAACTATTCTATAGCAAGTACAGAATGGCGACATTAATATTTTTGTAAACCTTCCCTCCTATAGTTAACTTTGGTCCCCTCTTATTAAACTAAATTGACCCGCTGATGACGGTACATTAAGTTACGCTTGTAAATGGCCATCAGGGCATGTGTCAAACGAAATATAATTTGTACCTAGCTATTAACACCTTATGGCGTATTATTACGCGAACTAAACCTTTCATCGTTATTTGTAAACGATATTTAATTTTGAGTTTATCTTCTCTTCCTTTTATCTCATGATTACGGATAAGATAAGGGGAAATCTTTGTTGAAACAGTTAATTCATATGCATAGTTTGTGTATGATAATTATTTATTTATGTTCTTGTCTACAAAATCCCTTTCATATGACAGTAACGAGGTTTTATTTCTGTCATTTTCTTTTGACAATAATACGTCTCTGTGTGACATATACTTATTAACTTACAAAACATCCATGATAGAGCTTGCCATTTTGAACTTTCGTAATGTTGTGCGTTCTTTATGATCATATCAAAAGAATAAAAACTGGGTTAATAAATATTTAGTTGTATAATTAATTAATTAAGCATATTTGGTGAAACCGGTGTCTACTTTGTACACATTTTCTATTATAGTACTTTGACCACTTCCGTACGTTGTAAAATTTATAATGTTACGTACGCTTGTTTTAAGAATAAAAATGGGTAATTAGCCTTAGCATTTTTAAAACGTCCAGCTTCAAATAAAGAACAAGTTGCTTCTCAAATAAAAAAAAAAAAAGGTGTGGTGTGTATGTCAATGAGTCAGCAACCCGACTACAGTTAGCGTCTGGGTAAGACATTATGATCAATCCCTTAAATGGATCGGAACTTTTTTCTGACAGACTTTAATTACTCTATCAAATGCGCCCACGATCCTAGATGCATGCTATATTTGCTCTGTTTCGTCACAGTTTTGGTCATATTTGGAAAGTCATTGATTTTAAATCTGGTAGATAGTTGTCTCATTTTTAATCATTCCAAATCCCAGGTTTTTATAATGAACGATAAAACGGCCATGATATTTTTTGTATATAGTTTCTGATCGAATTACTTATTTATATATTTGCTTTAGTATTTTTACAAATGTACCATAAGAACATGTCTGTCAATACAAAACGTTTGATATCAGTATTAACACTATTTAAGGAAGATGTTTTAAGCATTTACCTTCTCCACAGGAAATTGTCTATTTTGTTTTTAAATTTGCATTATTTGTTATCAGATTGCAGGTGTAACAGAAAATCAAAGCTTAAACGAAAGGCATATAGAAAAGGAAAATATCATTTTTGTAAGTATGCTATAATAAAATTGACGGTACTAATTTTCTTGCACCAGATGCGCATTTCGACAATACATGTCTCTTCAGTGATGCTCGTGGCCAAAATATTTGAAATCCAAAGCTCATATAAAAGATGAAGAGCTATAATCCAAAAGGTCCAAAAAGTATAGCCAAATCCGTGAAAACCGTATTATTTTCATTTGTAAATGTATACCTTGTACAACTACATGATGAGAGTTAAGGTAATAATTTTTCTGATTGTCATGCCTGATGTTCTGCTTTTCACCAAGCTGGTTATTTTATCAATTCAAAGAATTTTAGTTTCTTGTATATATATATATATATCGAAGTTAAGTATATATAACGTTCATTATCACTAAACAAGTATATACTTTAATTTGCTTAAGGGCCATGCAGCTGAAGCACGCCTCCGGGTGCGGGGGTTTCTCGCTGCATTGGAGACCCATTGGTGGCCTTCGGCTGTTGTCTGCTCTATGGTCGGGTTGTTATCTCTTTGACACATTGCCCATTTTCGTTTTCAATTTTATAACATTTGGTACTAAATAACTACTCGAACTCCAATGTAATGAGTTTTCTACATTACTTTTTATAGTTTAAGTACTTCGTAAATAACTCGTTAATTTCATTTTTTTTATCAAATCCGTATGTATCGGTCAATATAGACTTCATACATGCACAAAGCACCAAAGGAAAAGCCTGTTTTGTAGAAATGAAACTATTTTGGGATCACGCCATTTCCCAATTAAAACAATCCTTTGATGTTTATATAATTCTTTAATCACCCATTTTGATATAAATCTGGTGAATATGTTATTAATTTATCCGTAAAATTCTATCTACGTTCAGTATTTATTCTTTTATGTTTGTAGCTTTCATTCTCGTTTTGTACATTTACATCTCGAGTTCATCTAGTCCTCACTTAGTTCTGATCAATATTTGAACAATTCCGAATTGTTTTCGTAAATTTGGCGACAAGATGAAATTCGATAATTTTTCTTTGATCTTGGAGCAGTTAAAATCTACCCTCAGATGACCAATTCTTTCAATACACAATACTATTTCATTAGATTAATCAGATTTCAATTAGATATTATAGATTGCACTGTACAAAGTTCAAAATAGCTAGAGTGATTTCGATTGCGATTTTTTGGTAGATAGAATGACTGTGAAGTTTTATCAAATTGGACTTCTGTTACGATTTTAGTTAACTTGATTTAATTTCAACTAAGGGAAATATTTGTTTCGTATTAGGGAGCTACCATTTGATTTTTAGGGGGGGGGGGCTAGGATGAAAAATTTTGTCCTGCATTTTTTTTAGCTGTAGTCTCTGTCCTGCCTTTTTATTTTTCACTCTGTTCGGTCCTGCTTTTTTTGTTTTAGTTTATCCTGACTTTTTTTTACCTAAATTGTCGTCCTGACTTTTTTTTTTTTAATTTTGATTCATATTGTTTTCGAACTTCGTTGTAACATGATGGACATATTACACACTGAAACGAGCCGAGGATTCAATTCTTTAACCATCGAGGGCCATACATATCGGAAGGTTAGTGTCCTGAAACAACAACATATCTTACAAATGTAGTACCATAAATCGTGTAAAGCCAGAGTCACCACGCAGTGATATTGTTTGCCTTAAATTAGTGGAGAATAAAGGCTGTTCCCCTGGAGAAGAATCCCAATTTGAAAAAAAATGGCTTTCCCAAACAGTGCAGTCTCAGTATTAATTGTGCATGAATACAAACCGAAAAACACTCATTCAAAAAATTTTCTTATCCAAAATGACTATATGTGCACATTTGAGGGTCTATTTATGTATCATCACTGACAAAATGGGGTCTTATTTTAAAGCAGGGTTTGACTCTTGAAAATGGGGTTGTATATTGTAGTTTCAGTCAAATTCTTAGTTTATTTTAAATTTCCCAATTTGATGAAAATGACGCATATTTTCCCAATAAAAAAGGGTAGAGGTAGTTTGGGAAAAAAAACAATATCACTGCCACGGATTCTATTGTCAAAACACTGATTATATGCTCAACCAAAAACGACTCGATTACAATTTTTAAAATTCGTTTTAAACGAAATATATGAATATAATGGACAGATGGCAATTTCAACAGTTTTACATAATAAAAAATTAGTCTTTATAATTATATTTCAAACGCATGTTCAAGGAATTTTGAGAACATATTTTTGAAAAGAAATTTCGCATAGATAATATTTAAAATGATTGTGTTTCATCTTTTCGATCTACTTTTCTTTTAAAGTAAATATAAAAAGTCCTCAGCAGAACAAATATTTTTTCACTTAAGATTAAAAGTCATATAAATTAGGTAAATATGATTTTAACAAAAAGTACTTGCGCCTTTTCTTTTGATTAGATTTAAACAGCAACGTTAAGTTCCTACTTATATTTACAAATTATCGAACTAAAAAGATTAACTTTTTTTTACAAATTTAAATTCAAATCAGCACGCATGCTTTAAACGTCTTAAGTAGATCGGTTTTGTGTTAGAATGAACATTTAAATAAGTCGGGATATCGCTGTCTTCCTTTTGCTTGACAAATCATGATGGTGTCGGGGGGAATGCAGGTGTTTTTTCCTTGAGAAATGTTAAACTGTTACACCTGTCCAAATGACGACTAAAGCATATCATAATTTATGTAAGTCAAATGCGTTTAATATACTAAAAACTATACATCTACAAACATCAGTGTTTCTAAAAAAAAAATAGAAACCGGACACCTTTCCGTTCTATTTTTACAATAGATATATGAATTGTATATGAATTAAAATCGACTTATAAAATGAATCCTTGTAAAGACATCACCTTCACAAGTAGGGAAACAATATCAAAACTAAGTGAAAAACACGAAACTTAAACCAAAGTTGTGTTTGATGAATGTTATAACTATCACACTTTCCTGTTTGCGCCATTTATCTGCTGCTGTTTCAGTTGCATCGCATTCTTCACATATTATATGTATATATTTTTCAGCAGGTATTCGACTTATAAGTTTGGGTATTCCTTTGGTATCTGTCGCTTCTCTTGTGGAAGTTATGATTGATTGGTTTTTGTTGTTTTAACGCCACTTTTAAGCACCGCATTCAGGCTATTTGGTGGCGGCAAGTTTTTTATTGGTGAAGGAAACCGGAGTGCCCGGAGAAAACCACCAACCTTCGATAGGAAAAACTGACAGTCCTAGTCAATTAAGAGTTGCGTGCACCTGCACGAGAGGGGTTCGAACTCACAACCTCAGTGTTGACTGGCTATTGATTACAGTAGAAACTACTTAGACCACTCGGCCACCCATGCCCCTATTTGATGTTATGAAAAAGTTATCAGCATATGTTAACAACATAACAAGAACAGTTCTGGAAACGAAGTAAACGTCAAAGAATGTCATTAAAATTGTATTTTACATCGTCTATTTTTTTCTATACAAACTGTATTTGTTTTTTCAGCAATAAGAGGAGTCGTAAAAGGGCAAGCCATTGCCAATACCATTAATACGGTTACCAGAGTAACTGTCGTAAAAGTTTACCGGAGTACAAGAGTACACATACAGGAAGGAAGTAGTATAGAATTATGGACAAATTCCACGTGTGTTTGTCCGGAACTGACGAAGAGAAAGGAGTATCTAATTGTTGGATATGAAGATTTATCAACACAAAGACTTTTGTTTTTAGACAGTTGTTTATCCGTCAAGTGGAAAAACAAATTAGATCGACGGATAAAGGTTAGACAAACAATACGTATTTAAGTAACCCATCCTTTTTCTAGCATGTTTTATTTAGAGCTTTGACCAGTTTTCTGTTTATAAATATAATTGTTGAAGTGCACTGTATACCCTAGAAGATATGATGCTTGGAAATCTTAACTCATTCATAGAAGGTGTAGTATGATTGCCAATGAGACAACTTTCAACCAAATTTTTATTTCAAAAGACCAAATGACGTTTTTCTGTCGAATTTTAAGTTTCATGAAATTATCAAATGAACTCCTTCAACTGATTTTTATAGTTTATTCTTATGTTTTACTGTTACGTACACCACTGTCCCAGGTAAGGTGAGGGTTGGCACCTTCAAACTAGCTTAACCCGTATGTGCTAGTCCCAATTAAGTCAGAAGGCTTTAATTCAGTGGGTTTTGTTTGTTCCTGTATATCATATTTCATTTTCGTTGGTTATTTAGTGTTCTCTTTTGAAAGATTTTTAATTTGTCGCTTCGGGACCTTATACAGCTGACTATAGGGTGTGTAAGAACCTCGTTTGTCAAACCTCTCGATGGTTTTGATATCTTCGCAGTATGAGGTTGGTTTTATGACCCACAGAAGTATCCAAAAATGGTGTTTTACTTAACCATTATTTTTTATATTCAAAAGCAATAAAAACGTATTATTTACAACATACATTATTGTCATACTTTTTAGTGTGCTGGTGTGGCTTTAAAATAATCGGCTTTGATCGTTCCTGGTGAATGTTAATTAAGACCTTCGGAAGCATGATATTTATACAGTGATGTTTCCATGTTTTTCAGGAAGAAATAAATCAAAATGTTATTTAACCTCTCCTTCTACTTAATTTACCCAAATAACTTTTTAGTTTACACGTGACGTTATTATGTGTTGGCCGCCCATTAAACAGTGGTAATGGGCTGCTAATGTTTGTTTAATTCTGTTATTCTTGTCGTTTATCTATTTTGAAAAATATTTGTTATTACAATTGGTAATTTACTAATTGTAGTTAACATGCATGGCAACCTGTTTCTATATTGAATTTGACGAAATTTCTAAAATAGCAGTACATTTCTGTCTGATCGTGAAAACCGTCTCGATACAAATACTGACACTTCTACTGCGTCTTTTTACAACAGACAGTGTTTATTTTTATCTGTGGAATGCACTTGCTGCAGAAAACACGTTTAAAGTTCAAAATAGTCAATTAAACTTTATTGGAAAATGCAGTGGTTTATGAAATAAACACTTTGGGATCACCAAAGATGTATTTTATGTTTTTCCTCGATTGCTGATTAGAGAGAAGTTATTGTTCATGTTTTTTTTTATATATATGAAACACAGGAAATGGCTAATGAGCAACCCAATGATAAAATAATTGAAAGACCTCTTGTGGTCTCCAACAATAGACCGGTGATTTTCACGATATACCAATCGTCACGAGTTTCGAAATAACATAAAAAATTGCGGTGCACACTTTATATAACCCGCTACGCGGGTTATTCAGTGTGCACCACGTTTTTTATGTTATTTCTTCATAGCCTACAGAAAAAATATTACAGTCATTCCTTAAATAGAATTATTTTAAATCTTTTGAAACTCGTGACGACATGGCATACAGTAATTTCTTATATTTGAATTCTTAGAATGAAATTGAAAACAGTGTAGCTGTGGCCATTGATTGACACATTAAAATCATCCATTGACTTGGACAATTTAGGTGAACGTTTGTATGTAACGACCAATGCTCACTATGTACTTTTTAAAGACACTTAAACTATGGGGTCACCAAAGGTTCTCAACACCTAAATAAAGTAATTCGAAAAA
Organism: Mytilus edulis; assembly: GCF_963676685.1. Classification (NCBI taxonomy): domain Eukaryota; kingdom Metazoa; phylum Mollusca; class Bivalvia; order Mytilida; family Mytilidae; genus Mytilus; species Mytilus edulis. Next base: position 78,991,101 of record NC_092350.1, on the reverse strand, counting down.
TTAATCAGAAATAACACGATATTTTGATTTATATCAATTATATAAATCAAAACACAAAGGTTATTCATGATTAATTTTTCGAATTATTTTATAATTAAAGGCGTTAAGAAACCTTTGGTGACCCCACAGTTTAAATGTCTATCGTAGGTACGTCGTGAACAGTGGTCGTTACAGACAAACGTTCACGTAAATTGTTCCAGTCAATGGATGATTTTAATGTGTCAATCAATGGCCACAGCTACACTGTTTTGAATTTCATTCTAATTCCATTTTAAACAAGTCAAATCATGAAAAAACGTTGATGACTTCACGGTCACATGACAAAATTATGTCTATGAGCTGATAAACAAAACAACGTCAGCCAATCAGAAGACGCGTTACATCCGAAATTAAATTATTTAGAAATAAACAAAAAATTGCCATCAACAAACAATTCTCAAAATTGGGGAAAGCAACATAAATATATGCCATACGAAAACGACAGACGAACTACCTAAAGGGGACCGTTTAACAAATTAACCCAGAGCGTCTTACTTAAACTTTACCAGGAAGAGTTTGAATGTTAGACTTTTCTAAAATATGCAGTTATTATTAACTGATAATTTATCATTTAAGTGATGGCTTTATTTAAATTAACAGCTATCACAATTTCTGAAATTTCCGCCTTAATTAGCATACTTGCATGACTGTACGATGGTTAGTTAATATCAATTGTCTTTCAGAATTGGGAAAAGAAAATAGCAAGAAGTAAACGAAACCAGAAATGTCGTAGGAAGAAAGGGAAACGGTGTAGAAAAAATAGAAAAAACAAGTCAAAGAGAAATAAAACTAAAGAAAATAGGAGAAATAAAATGATTAGGTAAATATTATTTCCTTCAAGGTGTATTTATTTTGGGACCGGCATATACGCAGTGATGGAAACCCTGTTTCATAGATGACGATGTGTATATTCCTATTGTCGTAACCATAGTCATGTTCTTTTTTCTCGAATGTGACCTACTGAATACGTCGTTATACAAGGCTAGACGCAAGTTTCGTCTACAAATTAAAGATTAATGTGTGACGCTCGAATCAAAAATCATAAAAAAAGATTATTAAGGACAAAGTTGAGGGGCAATGAGAAAAAAAAGGAAATCGACTTATCACCGGGTTTGTACTTACATGTACAAATGACTTCTGCCACATGTGTAGCGTTTGACTACCATTCAAGAGCACCAGAAATGACCCCTGGTTCTTGGTGGGGTTCGTGTTGCTAACTCATTAATTTTCATTGTTTTGTTTTGTATAATGGTAAACCACAATAAAATTATAGCAATCAAGAATTGCACCGTTCCCAATTGAGAATGTACAAGCTGTCGTTTATCGGTGAGATTTAGTTGTTTCCATAATGTCTTTAACTCTAAATCTCTAAATCGTGTTAGATAGATTGATTGTCAATGGGTTTACGCAACCTCAAATATCAAATGCATGTTCAGAGTGAAAACAGATTGTCAAAAAAAAAACATTCAGTGGGCGCAAAAAAAGAGTTGATCAGGAGAATCTGCGCTTTGTAAGAAAAAAAGGGATTTAAATAGTATCAATGCAATGACTATAAACGGTAAACGAAGCCATCGTTACTTTGCCCATCAATTGAAGGTAATTCAAACATACTTTACAATTTAACGCCACACTGCAAAAATGATTATTTATCCTTTTTTTAAGATTTCTTAATTTATTTTCAGAGACAATTCGCTGTCAGCCAATAAAAATCCATGACAGCACATCATTTGCGGGAAAACATAAAAATCCACCATGGAGATAACTGTGATAACTTGTATATTATATTTTTTGTTTTCAATTGTAAATAAATATCATCTAATTTATGATCATGTAAATCGAACTGTGCTATTAACTGTCTCAAATTATCTTGAGAAAATGGTGAAAAGGGTTTGTACAGATGTTAACAGTATAGTTAGTAGTGAGATATATGCTACCTAAAATAAATACAGGTATATGTTCTAACAATGTTAGTTTTTCATGAAATTTACAGTCATCCCTGCAATACTTCATGAAATGCGAAATAATGAATCGTAAATCTTATTGTCAACAAATATGATTTAAGCATTCAATCAATTGTTTGTTCATTTTTATCCATTTATTTGGACGGCTGCATTCTCTTCAGGCAAACCCCAAAAATCTTGTATAGGAAAATGGTCTGTGCCTTAGATATTTTTTTATTCTGCTAATGTTTCAAGACAAGAATTACTGGTTTACCAAAAATGTTTGAAATTCTGATTTACTTTTACTGTAAATCGTTATTCTAGAATGCTGGGTTTAAATTTTGTAACACAAAAAATTCCGACGTGTTAAATCCATTGGCAACAATTTTCCAGAACAAAACATATTTCTGCTCTTTAGACGGGGTGTTGTCTCTTTGACATATTCCCCATTTCCATTCTCAATTTTATTTTAATCAATATAAAATAATAAATTGAATAACTTCACATTCAACACCTACTAAGACGTATGGTATAGTCAGTGCTTTTGTTGAAAGTAAAATGTATAAAGTAATTAAATGGTGCTATCAATATAACTGTATAACACATTTTAACATTAAGTTGGTTGTATATAAATAATGTTTGTTATTGTTATTGTTCTTTAATTGTTTTGTTATTGTAACATTTTTTTTGTAATAATGCATTTTTCCTTTTGTTTGAACGTTAAACGTATGTCTTACGTTGTTCACATCCCGTGACTGTCGAATCATCGCCTGTGTCGACATTATTCATACTTTCGTTCTTGCAATTTATACTTCTTTTAAAATCAAGGTTGGTTTACACTCCAACTAATGTAAATATTTCAAAATGCTCTACACAGTAAACACGATAAACACATATTACAATAAAAATGTCATTTGATGTTCAACATACATATTGTTTTTGCATCAAACATTGCAAAGCTAATGTTCTATATTGTATTTTGTTTTAAATATTTCCACCATCTTTTTCTTAGTGTGATATATATAACCTACAACTGTTGTTTTTCGTTCTAATATGACGTGATGCTATCGATTTGTAAACTAGAAAGGGATACAATTTTCGATAGGCGTTTTTATTTTATTTTGCGCGGAGTCAAAGATGTACATATTGATACCTGTTAACGTCTATCCAACGTTAATCTTGAATTTCATGTCAATTTCGCTGAATGTAATTGAAAAACATACAAAACTGTTATTCTTATATTAATGCATAACAACAAGAATTAAAACATACGAGCATGTTGGAAAAATTCATTCGATAAATACAGAAACATATAAGACATCTCTGATAATTTGAGAATTTTAAAGATTAGTATTGGCGATCAACGCCGTCGTAGATGACATCATATCAAAGAAGCCTCTCAATTTGAAGGTTATTCCGTAACTTCTGTGTATTCGAATTCGGAGACTATCTCATTTAAACTGAAATTTCGGGTATATGTTCTTTCATTTTTGATGCATAATATTAATCGCTCATTAATGGATTTTACCGGGTAACATAACGTCGTGTCGAGTATGGATTTCATGGTAACTAGAAGTTAATAGAAAAAAAGTATTTAAATGATTAAATTAGGTTAACAATTATAAGTTTTAAACACGTTTTCCTGGAGGCATAATTCGTTCAAGTTAAACAGTTGTTGGTCGTTTTTACCTCCATCTTGCAGGGCTTAAATAGAACTACTACATATACTGCACACTAACCTTCGCTTCTGTCTTTTAAATTGCCGTACTTGTCCCATTAGAAGCTAAATAATTCAAACAAGCTATGAATTTGTTGGCATTTTGTTCTGGCCTGGACTGTCATATTTTTTCTGTGTTATCCCTACGATCGGGATGAAATTACATCAAACCTATCCAGGCCATTTGAAAACTTCCTACAAATCTGCGGCATGCATGCATTATTTCTTAATCAAATAATATAAAGATAAGTCTGATTTGTACATTAATGGGAATGACAATTATAAGTTCTAAATTTGTTATTTACTGAAAAGAAACATTTTGCATTAATATATCAATTGTTATATTGTCTGATAATGTTTGTTGTTATTAAATTGCTGAAAACATGTATTTTGTAAAATATTGTCAATAAAAATTTCAAATGAATTATCATTTACTTCATCTTTTTCATGTCACAATTTGGAATTAATCCGTATGCTAATGCCTCTACTACACACAGAAATAAGTCACGAATATGCTATATTTTCCTATTGATGACATATTTGTCGAATTTGGATGTAGACCTTTTCAACAAGTTGTCGACATTCCTATGGGAACTAACAGTGCGTCTCTACTTGCCGACTTATTCTTATTTTGTCATAAAAAAGAAGATCAAAGAAGATTTCACATTCAGATATTGATTATGTTCTGTTCATTAACAGTCCAAACTAATCTGATTGGGTTTCTTTATTATAGCCTCCAGCACTAGAAATGACAGAAACAACAAACACGGCTTCCTCTGTCTCATTTATTTTATCTATACCTCAAATCTGAAACAAGCGATCATCTCAGTAACAGAATCTGTGACTAACGAGGCGATTTTAATTTTTGAATTATCAATACCCTATCCCCACCTTAGTAGCAGTACACCAACTTCACCTGCATATGGAATATACAAATATGTTTATTATAGTGTATACAAAATATGTACAATATTGAAAAAAATCAATTAAGTTACACCCGGACCAATGGACCTAGTAGTCACTTTAAATAGATACTATAGTATTAATTCAGATTGACTTTAGGAATTTTATATACATGTTAATTACACAAACATAAATGTTGTCTGTGTTTTGTTAATGACTGTTCTAAGTATCGAGCTGTTTTTCGAGGATATTAAGACAATGATACATTTATTTTTTCACTGTTATTCAAATTCAATACGGTTTCACTAAGTCCAGAGAATAATTGATTACGTAGTCCATTGTAAGATTGGCATTCAACCAGAAAGTGTAGTTCATTTTCGACATGTCCAGAGTCGCACATTCTGCAAATTTGTTGGTATTCTGGATATCAAACAAAACGTCCTGCTTCCAATCTTAGCGGAAGAATGCCACATCTAAACTGGCCCAGTACCGATCTTTCTCTTCGTTTTAAATTGAGTTTATATATGTTTCTGTTGAATATGTAGATTTAAAGGTTCTATATACACGCAGTTTTGAAAAGTAAGATAAGTGTGTATGTCATTTTGTTGCACATATATCCATAAATTGTTTTTGACACAATTAACATCACATTTTAGCATTTGTTGAGACTTATCATCCGTACCAATTAAAGACATTATTGTTCTTACACTAGATGACCAATTGTTCGTCCATAGGTCGTAGTTCCATGAGTACACCTTTTACAAAGTCTACTATTGTCCATACCCATCAATAGGTTCCAGTAACCACTCAACATATCCGTTGATAGCCAGTTTTGGAGCAAATATGTGAACTAAAAAGTATCTTATATGTACATTTCCCAACTCATTCGGTATTCAAGAGCTTGCAGCAGCTACTCATACTTCGTAAAACGTCACCAGTGTCGGAGTAGAAAGTTGATAAACCTGGGGTATGTCAAAGAACGTCTCGTAATTATTTTAAAACATTTCATCGGAAGATACCAAGACCTAATTGATAGATATTCCATGTCAACTTTACAAATAATACATGACGTATGGATACAAGGTACTGACGTTGTTCATTATATTAATAACGTGTTATAGTATTCTTTTATTTGTCTTTGTAAATTATCACCTTTACTGTTTAGTCTATTTTTGTATTATTCATTTGAAGTTGCTCGGTACTTCCCGTCATTGTGTTATTTTGCTAGGGTAAATTTTTGTATTCTTGTCTTTCGTTTTTGTTTATGTGCCTTTTCTTTATGCCTTTTTTGGTTTTTTTTTGGTTTTTTTTGCTGATATTTTTTTTTATAGTGATAAAGATTAAAACACAATGTTGACTGCTGTACCCCTGACATATTCATCTATAATGTCTGTTAATTTTGTCAATATGAAGGTATTTTATGCGACTGTCCTACAAGTGAGAGGTCTAGCTAACTAATAAATCAAGTATTATCCAGCATTTTCTACTTACGCAAATCTCTGTACAAAGTCAGGAATATGACAGTTGTTATCCATTCGTTTGATGTATTTGAGCTTTAGATTTTGATATTTGCTTAGGGGCTGTCCGTTTAGGATTTTCCTCGGAATTCGGTATTTTTTTTATTTTACTTTTCAGTAATTATTTGTGACGATTACATAAAGATTTATAACTTTGTAGCTATTTTCTTGTGCCTGTACGTCAAATGATGTAGGGTCTTTCAAGGTAATCGGCTTACTAAGTCATAAAGAATTTTTAGATGATATACATGCTATAAGAAACCAACATAGAAAACAAATCATATACTACATATGAGATGGTTATGGATTTGATGAATTGGTGGAATAGCAGCTATTGTCCATCAAATTGTAGACCCGGTTTTTTTTAACCGAAAAGAAACTGTTTTGAATTAATGCAGTAAGAGGTCAAGGTCAGGTGATACCTGCAAGATGGACATGTACATCTTACAGTCATTCAATACATCAAATATAGTATATCTAGTGCATACAGTATTCGAAAAACAAACATAAACGCATTAACTAAACTACTGAACCATGAAAATGAGGTCAAGGTCAGATGACTTTTGCCAGTTAGACATGTTTACCTTACAATCATTTCATACACCAAATATAGGAAACCTGTTGCTTAGTGTATGAGATATGGACTTTACTACGAAAACTTAACCTTGTTCACTGATCCATGAAATGAGGTAGAGGTCAAGTAAAAACTGAACACTGTCTGACGGGTACGAGAACTTTGCAAGGTACACACATACCAAATATACTGTTATCCTGTTACTCATAATTAGAGAGAAATTAAGAATACTAATTTTTCCTAGTAGTCACTGAACCATGAAAATGAGGTCAAAGGACAATGGACATTTGACGGACGGAAACTTTATAAAATATGGCATCTAAATGCAAAGTTTATAGGATTCAGGTCTTTTACCTTGTGAAATATTAATCTATTAAGAGGTAAACTAACGCCGCCGGATCACTATCCCTATGTTCAGCTTTAAGCGACAAAAGTCGGAGGCTCGACAAAAATAATTTTTGTAGGATTTGGCTTTAAATGACGATATATATAAAAATTAGAAGTTAGAAGATGTGGTATGAATGCAAATGAGACAAGTATCCACGAAAGTTCATATGAAGAGGATGGTAGCAATTATAAGAAACTACGACCTTCAACATCTAGAATAAATAACATACCGTATAGTCGGCTATAAAAGGCCCTCACATTAACAATATGCAGAAAACTCATTTAAGGGAACAAATGGCCTAATTTATAACAAAACAATTTACGAAAAACAAAAATGACAGACATGAACCAACGACTGTACTACATACACTTAAAGAATGTTGTGGTGTTAAACATGTCTGTACATGTCTGTGAGAGCTCAATCCTAACTCTAGCATGGGACAGTTGTGTTACAGCATAACATAAGAAAAAAATGGTTTTTCTTTCAAACAAGGTAATAATGTATATCTTTATTTTATAAAATTGGTCATGGATCGAAAAACATAAAATATTGATTGGCTCACAATTAACAGTTGTCAAACAAGAGGAATATACGTTTGATTCATTTTGATTGCTTCACAATTTCTGATCCAATTATTTCTAAAACAAGAGGGTGGTCTTTCATCACAGGCCACTGAGCTTTGATATTGTCTATTTCACGTAAATAGTTTGAAACGCTACGAAGTAGTGTAAACTTGTCAAGTATTTTCCAGAGTCTTTCGTCTGGGTTCTTGTAACTTTTCTTTGCTACATTTCGTAAACAGTTAATCAAATACAACTGTATTTTCTCCACTTTTTCAGGTTCTTGTAATGTGCACTGATCTACAATACAGAAACATTTATTTTATTTTTATGTATCAAAACTAATGAATAGTGCATGTCTTGTATAAACCAAATCGTCATCTTAGGAAAAATTAAATAAGTATAAAAACTATGGTGATACTATTCAACATGTCTTAATAAAGGCAATATTACTATACTGCTGTTCAAGTCATAATTCGATTTAACTGAAACAAATCCGGGTCAAAAATCCAACTGAGGAAACGCATCATCTATAGAGAAAACAAAACGGAACAACAAAAACATTTACTTCTAAGTATAATAAACCTAAAATACCTTTATAATTAGAGATAAGTTTCTGAAACATAATATTTTACGATACAGAAAATCTGCCAAAGTCAATATCTATATATTTTCAACGTTATAAACTTATATGACGAGAGATAAATTTGAAGCGGTATAACAATATCATTATTCATAGATAACAAGTAGGAATTTTGTTACTTTAAATAAAATAGTCCTAAAAGCCTGGTTCTTGTTAAAACAATGATTCCAAATTAGGAAAATTTACATTTTTTTCAGCGACGATGTCTTCGTTTTACTTTGCAAAAAGAACTCTTCATAGTTATCAGGTTTTAACTTGTGTACACTAGACGAGGGTTTCGTCTAAAAAAAAACTCAAATAAAAAAAAAAAAAAAAAGCCCCAAAAAACTTAGCTTTGACATTCACTATATGATCAGTCGTTCGCTTAATATTCCTGCAATATGAAATAATTCAGAAACGAAGTAAGGGAGACAAATCCGTCACATTGAAAGTAAAAGTTGAACAAATAGCAACAAATTAAATAATCTTATAAGAAATTAAAGGGAATAAATTAATACTATAAAGTAAAAGCACAAAAATACTGAACTCCGAGAAAAAAACCCAGAAAGTTCCTAATCAAATTGCAAAAACAAAAGCCCAAAACAACAAACGAATCGACAACTAATACTTAAAGAAAGATTGAAGATAAAACAGCGCTTCCGAATTAGATAAATGAACATATTTTCATTGACGATAACTGTGTTTTACTAAACAACGTGACATCATACATATAAAAAAGAAGATGTGGTATGATTGCAAATGAGACAACTATCCACAAAAGACCAAAATAAAACAGACATTAACAACTATAGGTAACCATACAGCCTTCAACAATGAGCAAAGCCCATACCGCATAGTCAGCTCTAAAGGGCCCGATAAGACAATGTAAAACAATTCAAACGAGAAAACTAACGGCCTTATTTATGTAAAAAAAAATGAACGAAAAACAAATATGTAACACATAAACAAACGACAACCACTGAATTACAGGCTCCTGACTTGGGATAGACACATACATAAATAATGTGGCGGGGTTAAACATGTTAGCGGGATCCCAACCCTAGTATGTCGTCCGCTCTGTAAAAAAACCTGCAGTGTGAAAACATCCATTTATGAAATAAGGGAGACAAAACCGTAAAATGAGGGGGGAAAATAAACAAACAACAATGAAACAAAGAGTTCGATGAAACACAGCTTTAATACGACTATGCACGGGCTTCGATACTTATTATTACTTGTTTATTCTTTAGTTTTCTATGTTGTGTCGTGTGTGCTGTTGTTTGTTTGTCTTTTTCATTTTTAGCCATGGCGTTGTCAGTTTGTTTTAGATTTATGAGTTTGACTGTCCCTTTGGTATCTTTCGTCCCTCTTTTAGATATCTTTGGTTTTATTTATTTTTACTGTGAGTGTTCCTGATGAAGAGACATTCTGAAAAGATTTGAAAATGAGCATAACAGCTATATACGGCAACATATGTGAAAATAACAAATAGCTTGGATGTAGACAAAACAAAAATTAGAAAGCGAATGAATGCACGAGTTAAAAGCAGTTATAGAACCAAAAAATATTCTCCAACATGCTTTTTTTCTGCCCTATACAAAAAAGGGTAAACATTTTTCTTTTTTCTTGCTAATCCTTTCAGCTTTAAATTCTTTTCATTTATACAAGTGTTTACTACAGTAGACAAAAAAGAAAAATAAAACAACCATTTTAGAGAAATAACTCTTACAAGGATACGCCAGACAGTTTTGATCTTTATGGAGATTTGGTAATCATTTTGAACATTTATGGTCCTGTCTCTATCTTTAACAGTTTACAAGATCATTTTACCCGTATGTACTATTATAGACTTCATGGCCATTATGGCTGGTAGTCTTGAGTCACCGGACATATTTTATAACCTAGATGCTCCTAAAATGATTGAAGCCAAGATATGTTTTATTCGTCTAAGTAATAAACAAGGAAAGGATTTTGGAAAGTTAATGGACGACGGACACAATGTGATAGTAATAGCTTACAGCGAACACAGGTGGAATATAGAAAATTAAACACTTTATCAAGACACTGACATTTGATTCTTCCAACCGAGAAAAAAACCAAGAATATCCAACATAAATTCGGATTTAAACAGCCCGATGGAACAGAAAAGTGATACAAATTATTCAACTGTTTAACAACAACAGACATAGAACGAGTAGCAGTAATTCATTAACCAGATTGAATGATAAGAAATGAAAGGTACAACTTTATATATATTCAATGTGTCCAAAGCGTATGAACTGTATATCATAATGTAAGTTTTAATGTCATAGGCTAAGTTAGTTTGTTCATTGTTTAAAACATACGTGGTAAAACAAATAGATACCTGCACAGTAAGAGCACTATTAAAGAACTTTTACGCAATATGCGGCCTTATAAAAGCATCAAATAATTTAATACAATAAATATGTATATGGGAATTACACTCCATAAAATCACCAAAAATACCAGGTACATAAGAAAAATTAAAAATATTATCCATTGGCGCTCAAATCGAAATAGTTGAAAGTACAAATCAAATATGTAGTTGAACATTTTTAAAATCAGAAAAATCAGAAACGTTTTGCCAAATGCCGCTACGACAATCTATGCCTGGTGAAGAAAATCCTTAGTGTTTCAAAATTCAATATACAGTTAAATTGTCCCCATAGCTGCTTCCCTGGACAACTAAGGGTTGATGTAACAGGTGATTATTTTGATAAAATATGTTTAACATTAAAACAAAAATAAAAAAATATACAGTTAAATTAAAAACGATTTTTGTACCTGGTCAGAAATGGTGATACTGTTTTCGATTTCGTGTGTACTGTATATAGTTCCACATGCGACCATTGAATTTCATATCAACGCTCATGTATGTAATAAATCTAATTTGAAAGTTTGAGTTAATACAGAGGAGCTTATGTTCATTGAACACAAATGTTGGTTAACACTACTGGAAAGAACCAACCACTGTCCATTTAGTAAAATGACTGTTCACCAAAATTAATATTTTAATTAAGTATTTGAATTGCTAAATTGTAATAAGACATACCTGTAAATGTTAAAACAATTCCTCTAGCAAGAGTTGCCTCTTCTGCAGAAAGATTACACTTTCTTAAACTTGCTGCACATTCAAACATATAATCTGTGTTTCTGTGGTTTAATAAGGAACTCATTTCCGACTGATGAGCACCAAATATACCAGGGGTTGAAGGATCAGTAATTGCAATTACTCTGAGTTCTGGATGGACCCTTCGATGAAATTCAAGAAACCAATACTCATGGAATCCAGCTAAATGAAAGCAAGATGTTATAAATTTTGAAAAAAGGCACGATTTTGAAACGAACAAACAAAAACATGTCAGGAACGTTACCGTTTTATTTTATTTGTGCGCCTTTGTAATTTTGGTCTCTTGTGGAGAGTTGTCTCCTTGGAAATCATACCACATCTTTGTTTTTATAAAGACAACTAGAATAGTACAAAGATAATTTAAATGCAAAACTGTAATAAGTTGATTGTTTTTCTGAATAAATATACATCAACACCTACACATACAGATATGGTCAGACTGTATAAAACTGAGGCAAAACTTATTTAAAAAAAAAAGGATTATTGATGGCTAGTTAGCTAACGTTAACATTTATTTTATCCTGTTCTTGTCTTTCGACTACTCACAAATAACAACATTCTTATGATTTAATATACGAACGCACATATCGTCTAGACCAGACTGATAAAGTCAAAACAGTTGGAACGGAAAATCAAATTCGAAGTAGAAGTTCATTTAAAGCAGAAAAATCCGAAAGCTTGTATCAAATACGGCTAAAGCTGTCTTTGCCATTGAGAAGACACATCTAAGTGCTTCAAATAATTCAAAAATAATTCAAAATGTAAATTGATTGACTGTAAAAAGTCAATGATATCTCATGTACTACTGACTACCTGGGTTAGTGATACTCTCGGTAACGAAACGTCAACCAGCAGTGTCATCGACTCTAAAAGAATCTATTTTTTGATATTAAAGACACTTCTGTCCAGGTTCATAAAATGTCGTCTTGTCTTTCGACTACTCACAATAAACAACATTATTATGATTTAATATACGGACGCACATATCGTCTGCTCACAAGGAAGCTATTAAACCAAGAGTTCCAAATGGTAAAGTTGAAATCATCCCTTCGTAAATTTTACCGACGCAATCACGAGTTGGTTGACCGTTATGGAATAACCGTTTCACAAATGATATCGGATATGTTCCTTACGTCGTAACTACAGTCCCCTTCCCTTCCATGAATGTGACCTACCGAATTAGACTATTTACCGGATTTGTTATCACATAAGCAACACGACGGGTGTCTCATGTGGAGCAGGATCTGCCTACCCTTCCGGAGCACCTGAGATCACCCCTAGTTTTTTGAGGGGTTCGTTTTGCTTATTCTTTAGTTTTCTATGTTGTGTCATGTGTGCTGTTTTTTGTTTGTCCTTTTCATTTGTAGCCATGGCGTTGTCAGTTTGTTTATAATGATTTAAAAAAAATAAGACTAGAGTGTTGGTATGTCATCAATAGTAAAATAAAAAAAAAAATACCGAACTCCGAGGAAATTTCAGAAATTCCCTAGTCAAATGTCATAATGACACAAAGCTCAAACACATCTGACAAATGAATGGAAAACAACTGTCATATTTCTGACTTGGTACAGGCAATTATCAGTACAAAACGGAAAACGACAAAAACAAATCAAAATTATCTTACATACATTATTTTCAAATACAATAAGGAAAACTTTCATAAAATTGTAAGGATGATTATATTTGACAAAGTGATTGATGTCTAGAAACTGTAAGTAGAATTAGACAAAATTCAGACAAAAACTGATGAACGATTTTTTTGTTTCAAACTTTTATAAAAACAAAATTTTGGAATAATAATTCGCTTTTAGCAACCAATTTCAGTTAAATGTTCAAGAATATAACTGGTGTAATATTGGTTCACAAGCAAATATCTCACTTGCATCCGTATTCCAGAGGCCTTTAATTTAATTCTAAGTTTGAGATGGGTTGCGTATGTGGTATAAAGCATGTTGTCAGAGTTAGTAGAAAGAACAAAATGTAAAAACTGAAAAACGTGAAACAAGGAAGCCAACAGGAAGAAGTATTTTGATGACTGATTCGTACAACAAAAAATCCTGCTTAATCAGGAAAAACGATCGATTACACATATCTAAATGTATGAGATGAAATCATATAGACTTAGAAATAAACTCATCATAGATACCAGGATTGAAATTTTGTATTTGTGCCAGACGCGCGTTTCTTCTACAAAAACTCATCAGTGACGCTCGAATCAAAAAAAGGGTGAAAAGGCCAAATAAAGTACGAAGTTGAATAGGATTGAGGACTAGAAATTCCTAAATGTTTTGCCAAATACAGCTAAAGTAATCTATTCCTTAGGTTGAAAAGCCTTTGAATTTCAAAAAGTTTTGTAAAAAAGTTCATTTATAATTATGATCATATCATTGATAATTCATGTCAACACAGAAGTGCTGAATATTGGGCTGGTGATACAATCGGGAAATAAAAAACGCCACCAGCTGTAACATCGACCAAGTAGTTGTATATAAATTCATCATAGAAACCAGGATTAAATTAATTTTTTTGGCACCAGACTCGTCTACAAAAAATTATCAGTGACGCTCGAATAAAAAAGGTTAAAAAGGCTAAATAAACCACCAATATACAATTCCATGTGTTTGGCTTTACATTTGCATTTTGTATTCATGATTATGACAAGGAAGTGATACTGATTCCTATAAATAAGATAACTACTATCTAGGGCTGATTATGATTCTACTGTTGCAGTTAGGATTATTATGGCATTATTATTTCACTTGTTTAAAACTATAAACATATTTCTTTATTTAATGATTTACATGAATCTTATTTAGTACATATTTCTTAAATGCTTTTGCTATTTGAATTCATTGGTTAAAGATATTTATTTCTATTGTAAAGTTTAATATTTGCACCGTCGCAAAACCTTTGAATGCTCCATTTCTACATACATTTGGCTCTACATAATAAAAGTTGTACTTTGTTGATTAAATTATATATTGTTTTCACTGTTTTTGGTTTTCATTTACTTAGACATATTTTAGCGCATCACATTTGGCATCAGTCGTTTCCGTACAATTCAGTTCACAAACCAGATCAAGCTGTGGTCGCATCCCCGAATCTTCAGCAGAATTGTTCCTGCTACACTACGTAGGATGTCTCTCTCTTAAAGTTACCGAAAATGGATAGCATGTGACGTGTTCAAACTAGACAAAAACACATGTATTCTTCAACTATTCATTCAATGTTGGGTTTTTTTCGTAAAACAAAGATATATCACATTTAAGCTTGAACACCGTGTATTTACAAATGAATTACTTGTACACAGATAAACTCATGTAAGGAAAGAAGATAAACATAAGACGAATTGTTGTTTACTGTAAGGGGATAACTTAATAAATAAAAATACCTTTTAACAAAACAATCTGGTCAGCTGTTGACAACTCATTGAATCCTGGAATATTTCTAGCAAAATTTATCATGTTTCTAATGAATCTATCCATGTGAGAAGCTATTTTACTCATTCTGTTTCTTCGATCATCAATGTCTATACCAGTAGCTTTATAAAATTCGTCATAAACATTTGAGGGTAAGTATCCTAACTTGCCAAATATTTCCTCTTTTTGTTTAAATGTTTCCTGAAAAAAATTAGATCATATTATCTGATTATATTAATTTGTTTTGGTTTATAATTAATTGTTTTAACTACAGTTTTGAAATCGTACATCGAATGCAGATGTCCATAAGATAAATAAATATATCAAATTTGGATTCGACTTACAATTAGTTGATCCTTGTAATGTATTTACACATCAAATAATTGATATTTCTGAATTCTTGAACTCCTAGACACGTCCTACTTTTTTTCTGATTAATCTCGGAGTGAACAAATGTTATACCAGATACAGACAAAATAAGTAAAATGTCAACAATAGGTATACACCAGTCAACATTGTGTTATAATCTTAATCCTATAAAAACAAACAAATATGTCAACATATGAAACACGAAAATGTTTATAGACAAAGTACATTAGCAAAAATGAGAGACAAAATACAAAAAATAGCAAAAGAACACAACGACGGGATGTATAAGTACCGAGCGACGTCAAATGTATCTCAACAAAAATAGACTTCACAGATACAAATAAAAGATTATAAACAACGTCAGTACCTAGAAACCATACTTGAATACCACCGTGTATTGTTGTTACGGTTGATATTGAATATTTATCAACAAAGTCTTGGTTCTTCCGATGAACTAAATAAAAAAAGGACGAGACGTTCTTTGACATACCCCTAATTCATCAACCTTCTGTTCAGACACTTTTGACGCTTTATACAGTCTGTGTAGCAGCAAGCTCTTGAATACCGAATAATTTGGGAAATGAATATTATATGTGCAGATGAAGTTGGTATATTGCTACTAACATTGGGGAAATTAAAATTGTATAGTTTGTCATAGATTCTGGTACTGAGATGACCAAGTATGTCACATTCGAGGAATATGTCTAAGCCTCGAGGTGGAGGAAGCCATGTCCGTTGTTTCTTTTATTCATAGTTCTTGAAGTTATTTTAATGGAATCCAATCAGACAATTTGGATTGTTAATGAAAAGATCATCATATATATATCTGAATTTAAAACTAAATGACCTAGCTTCCTACATCTTCTTGTTTTTGACAAGTGTCTGCAGAAACTCCGATTCAAGAGGTCTGTAAGGAGAGGCGCAAAGTTTATTCCCATGGAAATGCCGATAATTTGTTGAAAAAGTCTACCTCCAAAAACAAATATATAGTAAATAAGAAAGTTAAGCAAACTGTTCACTTGTTTCTCTGTTTAGCATGTTTTTCCTTTTTGGTCGCTATTTACAAAATATACCGTATGGTATCTCAAAGTAATAAATTTACAGTGTCAAGCTTTTCTAATAATGGCTGTTTTCAAATAATGGACGTTGGAAAAGAACGAAAATTTTTAAGAGAGAAGATTTCAACGTTTGTATGATGGTCTGTTCAATCTTATCTACAAACAATCCAGTGCCACCTATTCCCGGAGTATGTTTCTCTTGAAACGATTTTCTATGACTTGCATTTTCTTTCGGACTTTATCTTAATACAAAATAGATAACAACCAAGAATTTAAACCATATATTCCTGATGATTTAGTCAAAGTTATTACTTTGAACTTTTTGGTTGCAATCATTAAGCGGTTTAACCTAAATTGAATGCTATTGTCAAAAATTGACAATGAGTAATTTTCCATTAGTTATAGCCTTCATTTCGTACTCGTTTTCTAGCAAGTGATTCATCGAATGCGACTAGAGCACTATGTTAAACGCATGGTTTGTTAAAATTACTTTCCGTTTTTTGTTTTCTTTTTTGTCATGGTGATGTATTCCTTTGACATTCCTTTTCGATGGACCTTGATGTCCTCTGTTTTCATTAATAATGTTTGTTATTAGAATACTCGCCTGTTACATTTTACCACATAGTTTTACCTGATGCTTGAGGAAAGAATCAATTTTAGGCGATTAATTTGTAAAATATGTATGTATGAGGCTGTCCCACGTAAGAGCCTGTAATTCAGTGGTTGTAGTTGTTTATGTTACATATTTGTTTTTCGTTCATTGTTTTGTACATAAACTAGGTCGTTAGTTTTCTAATTTGAATTGTTTTACATTGTTATTTCAGGACCTTTTATAGATGACAATGCGGTATGGGCTTTGCTCATTGTTGAAAGCCGTCCGGTGACCTATAGTTTTTGATTTCTGTGTCATGTAGTCTCTTGTGGAGAGTTGTCTCATTGGCAATCATACCACATCTTCTTTTTATTTCTAGTTATGTCATGAACTATCAAAACAGTGTAAAAACCTACATATACGGTCTTCTGCAATGCCAACAGTCCATCTGCTTCAAACAGTTCAATAAATTCACCATTAAATTCTTGTTCGATTTGAATTAAATTTTCAATTAAACTGTCAACTTCTTTATCATCTACGTAAATTTCAGACGATTTTTCTTCTATCTTTTCTGTCACTTTTATCTTCTTTATTTCCTTAATGTTGCTTGTTCGTTTTTCGTGTGTGTATCGTCCTATCTTTATAGCTGTAAATGTCAAATGAAAATATTTTTATTAATAAAAGAGAAAAATAAAAGAATAGCTTTTATAGAGTACAAAAGTAGTTTAGCCACTTAAAACTACTAATAAGGTGGTATACATGGTCTTATATCTATCCCTATTTATGAAATTATTCCTTACTTGTTTAACTATAGAATATATCTAAATGTTTTATTATGCTGTGAACAAGGTAAATCCATTTATAAGGAAAAACGAAATGTAATTATTATTTTTAAAATTTTAATATGGACACTTAATTTCTTTTCATCATAAAAAATAAAAAGAAAGCTTCACTCCAAGATTCATGAAAAATTGAAAAATGATTTACTAAGTTATTGATGTCCAAAACTTAACCCATAGACTCAACGTTAATGTTTATACAGACATCAAGGGAATGCAAAATCGATATATGTCGCTTCCGCTACAAACAGTCGCAGGCTGGCCATAAAAAAAGTCAACAACGTCATGGCACACAAACCACAAACCAAAAAGCCACGGAGACAGCAACTTAATGGCACACAAACCAAAGAGCAACAGAGACAACAAATGAATGGCACACAAACCAAAGAGCAACGGAGTCAACAACGTCATGACACACAAACCAAAAAGCAACAGAGACAACAACGTCATGGCACAAAAACCAAAGAGCCACAGAGAGAACAACATAATTGCACACAAACCAAAAAGCAACAGAGACATCAACTTATTGGTACGCAAACAAAAGAGCAGCAGAGACAACAACTTAATGGCACACAAACCAAAGAGTAACAGAGACAACAACTAAATGATACACAAACCAAAAAGCAACAGAGACAACAACTTAATGATACACAAACCAAAAAGCAACAGAGACGACAACTTAATGGCACACAAACCAAAAAGCCACAGAGACATCAACTAAATGATACACAAACCAAAAAGCAACAGAGACAACAACTTAATGGCACACAAACCAAAGAGCAACAGAAACGACAACTTAATGGCACACAAACCAAAAAGCAACAGAGACAACAACTAAATGATACACAAACCAAAAAGAAACAGAGACAACAACTTAATGGCAGACAAACCAAAGAGCAACAGAGACGACAACTTAACGATACACAAACCAAAAAGCAACAGAGACAACAACTAAATGATTCACAAACCAAAACGCAACAGAGACAACAACTTAATGATACACAAACCAAAAAGCAACAGAGACGACAACTTAATGGCACACAAACCAAAAAGCAACAGAGACAACAACTAAATGATACACAAACCAAAGAGCAACAGACACAACAACTTAATGGCACACAAACCAAAGAGCAACGGAGTCAACAATGTCATGGCACACAAACCAAAGAGCAACAGAGACAACAACGTCATGGCACAAAAACCAAAGAGCCACAGAGAGAACAACTTAATTGCACACAAACCAAAAAGCAACAGAGACATCAACTTATTGGTACGCAAACAAAAGAGCAGCAGAGACAACAACTTAATGGCACACAAACCAAAGAGTAACAGAGACAACAACTAAATGATACAAAAACAAAAAAGCAACAGAGACAACAACTTAATGATACACAAACCAAAGAGCAACAGAGACAACAACTTAATGATACACAAACCAAAAAGCAACAGAGACGACAACTTAATGGCACACAAACCAAAAAGCAACAGAGACAACAACTAAATGATACACAAACCAAAAAGCAACAGAGACGACAACTTAATGGCACACAAACCAAAAAGCAACAGAGACAACAACTTTATGATACACAAACCAAAAAGCAACAGACACAACAACTTAATGGCACACAAACTAAACAGCAACAGAGACAACAACTTAATGATACACAAACCAAAAAGCAACAGAGACGACAACTTAATGGCACACAAACCAAAAAGCAACAGAGACAACAACTAAATGATACACAAACCAAAAAGCAACAGAGACGACAACTTAATGATACACAAACCAAAAAGCAACAGAGACAACAACTTAATGGCACATAAACCAAAAAGCAACAGAGACAACAACTAAATGATACACAAACCAAAAAGCAACAGAGACAACAACTTAATGGCACAAAAACCAAAAAGCAACAGAGACAACAACTTAATGATACACAAACCAAAAAGCAACAGAGACAACAACTTAATGGCACAAAAACCAAAAAGCAACAGAGACAACAACTTAATGATACACAAACCAAAAAGCAACAGAGACAACAACTAAATGATACACAAACCAAAAAGCAACAGAGACGACAACTTAATGGCACACAAACCAAAAAGCAACAGAGACAACAACTAAATGATACACAAACCAAAAAGCAACAGATACAACAACTTAATGGCACACAAACCAAAGAGCAACAGAGACGACAACTTAATGGCACACAAACCAAAAAGCAACAGAGACAACAACTAAATGATACACAAACCAAAGAGCAACAGAGACGACAACTTAATGGCACATAAACCAAAAAGCAACAGAGACAACAACTAAATGATTCACAAACCAAAAAGCAACAGAGACAACAACTTAATGGCACACAAACCAAAAAGCAACAGAGACAACAACTTAATGATACACAAACCAAAAAGCAACAGAGACAAAAACTTAATGATACACAAACCAAAAAGCAACAGAGACAACAACTTAATGGCACACATACCAAAGAGCAACAGAGACGACGACTTAATGGCAAACAAACCAAAGAGAACAGAGACAACAACTTAATGGCAAACAAACCAAAGAGCAACGGAGGCAACAACGTCATGGCACACAAACCAAAAATCCACGGAGACAGCAACTTAATGGCACACAAACCAAAGAGCAACAGAGAGAACAACTTAATGGCACATAAACCAATGAGCAACGGAGTCAACAACGTCATGGCACTCAATTAAAAATATATCTACAGGTTTTGTTGTATGTCCTCCAAAGAATGTCTATATAGTGTCAAGCTTGATCTTATTATATAGATATACGCAAACGAATAGGCTAACTTAGTAAAAGACCGGACTTTGTCGTGTCTGTCTGTTTCCCATCCATCCTTTTATTTCTTGTATTATCTTACATTATATTGAATTCAAATGTAACTTGCAATTATTTAGCCATTCCTAAGTCCACGAAATCGAAAGCGGATAATCTTTTTACTTTCAATCTAGACCCGTATGACTTAATATAAAAAAGAAGATGTGGTATGATTGCCAATGAGACAACTATCCACAAAAGACCAAAATGACACAGACATTAACGACTATAAGTCACCGTACGACCTTCAACAATGAGCAAAGCCCATACCGCATAGTCAGCTATAAAAAGCTCTGATAAGACAATGTAAAACAATTCAAACGAGAAAACTAACGGCCTTATTTATGTAAAGAAATGAACGAAAAACAAATATGTAACACATATACAAACGACAACTACTGAATTACAGGCTCCTGACTTGGGACAGGCACATATATAAATAATGTGGAGGGGTTAAACATGTAAGCGGAATCCCAACCCCCCCCCCCCCCCCCTATCCTGGGACAGTGGTATAACAGTACAACATAAGAACGAACTATAAAAATCAGTTGAAAAAGGCTGAACTCATCAGATGAACAAAAATAAAGGCAGCGGAAACTTACCATCATGAGACATTCCTACTGCCAAACACTTTTGATATCTACAATATGAGCAAGACATTCTTTTACCACCACCAAGTTTACATTTTTTGTCCTTTAGGCATTTGTATTCTTCTTTCTTCTTCATTTTGACAATGCAGCGACGAAAAAATCCCTGTAAAAATGCATATAAAAAATGTAACATGTGTCACTCCTTCACTATTTTGTGTGACACATTTTGAGCAGAAACTCTTATCTCCTCGGATCATTTAAGTCACCCCAGCTACACATGTGACACCCGTCGTGTTGCTCATGTTATTACAAAGCCGGTAAATAGTCTAATTTGGTAGGTCGCATTCATGAAAATGGAACGGGAATGTAGTTACGACATAAGGAACATATCCGATATCATCTGTGAAACAGATATTCCATAACGATGCCATTACTCTTAAAAGCAACCGTGAAACATACAAAGTGTAGATTTCTACTCTTGGTTTAGAAAAGGTCACAATTGGGAGGCTGAAATCATCTCTTTTGTCGTGAAGTTTTGTTAATAATCATCATTTTTGTTTTATTTTAAAAATTGACAATTAAAAAAACTAATCATAGATACCTAGATTAGAATTTTATATTTACGCCAGACGCGCGTTTCGTCTACAAAAAGACTCGTCACTGACGGTCGAATAAAAAAATGTTAAAAAGTTAAATGTTAAAGGCGACAAAATCTGAAACGTGTTGCCTTCTTGTGAACATACCTTACAGGGTTCACAGGTATTTGCACCATAATGCCATCCCGAGGCCTTTTCTTCACATACTCGACATGGAGGTAACGAGCTGCTGTCTGGTGGGCAATTTCCCCATTTTTTATGAATGTCTTGCACACCATGGGAACCTTCTTCGTTTTCAGTAAATCCGCTATCAACAGAACCAGCTGAACTCTGAGGTGAGAAATCGTCTGTTTCTATAATTGTCTGTATCCTTTCTACTGGAGTGATCAAACAACATGCTGTCGCCATAATGATATTAATATTTTCCCTGTATGCCTAATATCTAAAACAAAACGAAAAATAACAGTTACATGAAAATTGTATGCGACCGAAGCTCTTTTCTATATTAACTTCGTGAATCCTAAAAATAGACATCTTTTGAAAGTCAATGATATGTAAGAACCGGTACAATCGAAGAGCTATATGACAGAAAAGGACCTTTAAAATAGAAAAGTCCATTAAGTGTCAACTTTACCTGAGGAGGTCTTAAAAATTCATCATTCTATAAAGGGACATTCTGGAAAAGTTACATAAAAAATCACACCATTCCAAAGGTCCTGACTTTTGAGGTAATGCTTTTCTAGTAGACGGACAGTCTAGTCGCAGTTCCGATGTATTGACTACTTTGGTAAATTTTCGCTTATAGACTGATTGTCAACGAGCAGTCCCAAAATACTGACTACTGATATTATGATTCCTAGTAAACTGACAGTCCACCAGCAGGCCCGAAGTACTGACTACTGATATAATGATTTCTAGTAGACTGATAGTCCACCAGCAGGCCCGAAGTACTGACTAATGATATAATGATTCCTAGTAGACCGATAGTCTACCATCAGGCCCAATGTCCTGACCATTGATATAATGATTCTAAGAAGACTGATAGTCCACCAGCAGGCCCGAAGAACTGACTACTGATATAATGATTCTAAGTAGACTGATAGTCCAAAATCAGGCCTGAAGTACTAACTCCTGATATAATGATTCCTAGTAGACTGATAATCCACCATCAGGCCCGATGTACTGACTACTGATATAATGATTCTAAGTAGACTGATAGTCCAGAATCAGGCCTGAAGTACTAACTCCTGATATAATGATTCCTAGTAGACTGATAATCCACCATCAGGCCCGATGAACTGACTACTGATATAATGATTCTAAGTAGACTGATAGTCCACCAGCAGGCCCGAAGAACTGAGTACTGATATAATGATTCTAAGTAGACTGATAATCCACCATCAGGCCCGATGTACTGACTACTGATATAATGATTCTACGTAGACTGATAGTCCACCAGCAGGCCCGAAGAACTGACTACTGATATAATGATTATAAGTAGACTGATAGTCCACCATCAGGCCCGATGTATTGACTACTGATATAATGATTCTAAGTAGACTGATAATCCACCATCAGGCCCGATGTACTGACTACTGATATTATGATTCTAAGTAGACTGATAGTCCACCAGCAGGCCCGAAGTACTGACTATTGATATAATTATTCCTAGTAGACTAATAGTCCACAATAAAGCCCGATGTACTGACAACTGATATAATGATTCCTAGTAAACTGACAGTCCACCAGCAGGCCCGAAATACTGATTACTGATGTAATGATTTCTAGTAGACTAATAGTCCACCAGCAGGCCCAAAGTATTGACTACTGATATAATGATTCTAAGTAGACTGATAGTCCACCATCAAGCCCAATTTACTGACTACTGATAAAATGATTCCTAGTAAACTGGTCATGACAGTCCACAATCAGGCCCGAAATATTGAATACTGGTGTAATGATTCCTAGTAGACTGATAGTCCATCAGCAGGGCCAAAGTTCTGACTTCTGAGTTGACAATTCTTAGTAGACTGATAGTCCAGCAGCACCGGTTTGGTTAATAAAAAGCTTACATATCCAGAAATCAACGCCACTTTGCTTATTTGAATATTATACTAAAGAAATCGGATACGGGTCACGGAAATTACATTAAAATGATAGGGAATTTTGAAAAAATGTCTGTTTTAATTTTAATTTAAGTGATAGTCAGGTTGCCGGGGCAGAAAATTAATATACACAACAATATACACCATTTAAACGAAACATAATGACTGTTGTTGCAAAAATACAGGTTCCTGAGCTATTTTAAAAATCGAAGCGAGAGGCTTTTAATATTGCAGTGTAAAATACAGGCTAAAATGGCTGAAACGTCAAATTTGCAGACTTCGTGTTGAAAATTAGCTACTAAGGTCATTACAAAAACAGGTTGCCGGAGTGAAATTTGAAACTTGAATTTCCAAAGAATAAGCAAGTCCAAACCTTGTATGTGTAGTCGTTGAACTCTAGGTTCCCACGTAAAGTTAAAATGTCACTATTTCAAGAAGAATAAACTCTGTGACGGGCAACTTATAATATCCGTGTTTTAAAGATTTTAATGATTTTAATGATATCATGCCAGTCCAGTTCAAACTACTATCACGTGGTACAATTCTCATTTACATATTATGAATATTAATTAGCAAAACCACTACTAATTTCTGGCTATGACTTGTCATTTATTGAAACTGATTTTTTTCGATCAATTTATTGCTGCTATATGTTGTTAAACTGTTATTAAATGTCTCTATGGTAACTTTATATGTATGTTAGCCGTTTTATCGGTGTTTATATAGAACTAGTACCTGCTTGTTTCAATTGAATTTGAACACCTTTCTCAAATTATAAGTTTCATTTTTACTAGATTTTGGCCACTTTTAAACTATCAACTATAAAGGTGACGTTTTAACCAGTTTAATAAAAATCTGTAAGATTATATATCATCAACAATGATCAATTTCCTTTTTCTATATGACTGATTGAATGGCTCATACAGGTACAGAATATCTTAGTTTGAAAAAAACAAGACATTGTTAAAGGCCGTATGGCGATCTAAAGTTGTCTGTGTCATTTTATATATTTTATAGTCTCTTGTGGGGAGTTGTCTCGTTGGCAATTATAATGTCACATCTTGTAGATGTGTACGGTTTGCTTCTTAAAAAAGCTATTACTTGTCTAGAGCATGATCTATTAATAGCCTAAAAAAGTTCCGTGTTAGATTTATTAACAAAACTAAAATATATTTACTCAAATTAATGCTAAGATATATATTTTTTTTTATTAGAACCACAATGAATCCTTAAAACTATTTTCCGTAGTATTAGTACACTTTATGTTCGTATATAATAGACTACAATGTTTGTATAAAGGTCGTCATCGTTAATATCGATCCGGTTCAAAAGGTGGAATTATATTCTTACGACACATACATACACTACAAATCAGTTATTAAATATCCTGTTGATTATTAAATAAGGAAACATTTTGTTAATTAAATAGTAATAATAATAAATTTTACTCTATGTATGAATAAACTTACCAAATTATTTTCGTGTTATCTCAGGCCAATAAGTGTATGATCACGTGACTTTGACGTAATAATTGTTTACCTGAACGGTCTAGTTATTAAATAACGTACTACATTATGAACTTGGAATATTGTATGATCATTTAGAACATGTAAAGTGCTCTCGGCCAATCAAAGTGTAGCATTTGATGTTCCCTGATTGTGAAGAATGAACCTTAGTCTAGGGATATACTGTTTAACTATTTATACAATTTGCACCTGTCCTTAGTCAGGAATCTGATGTACAGTAGTTGTCGTTTGTTTGTGTAATGTATACGTGTTTCTCGTTTCTCGTTTTTTTATATAGATTAGACCGTTGGTTTTCCAGTTTGAATGGTTTTACACTAGTAATTTTGGGGCAGCTTGTTGTTCAGTGTGAGCCAAGGCTCTAGAACTGTGTTGCAGGCCGTACCTTGAACTATAATGGTTTACTTTTATAAATTGTTATTTGGATAGAGAGTTGTCTCATTGGCACTCATACCACATCTTCCTATATATATATATAAAGAATAGAAATATGTCAAAAATTCAAGAGTCACATTTGTTAAACGGACAGGATTATTTTTAAGGGGAAAATTGGTTGATTATTTTGCTTTGACGCTTTCCGTCGATGTAAGGCGTCAAAGAAAAAGATATTATAGCCTTTCAAGACGTAATTATTTGGACTATTAATATGCATGTAAAAGGCATCAGATTTTTAGCGGGTGCATGTAGTTCAAAGAAATTTTATTTTTCTATTCATCCGATTTACAGCCAAATAGGGACATTTTCGGATCGTTTTTTGTTTCCTGTTTACTTTTATATATTGATATTTTAATTTACGAGTGGGGTAATGTGTATAAAGACCACACTGACATTAGCTAGCACAACAACCTGTACCTTCTGGCTTAAAACTAAATGGGACAAATGGAACTTATGTATACTCCTAAATGAGTGTTTTCTGCATGATGTGACCATTCTTCTAATTCTTAGTTGATATATGTCCTTAATTGTAATTTCATTTTGAGCTGTATTTTTATTTTAAATAATTAAAGTATGTTCTTATAGATTTTCATAAACACTATAAAACAACACAAGTTAAAACAAAACAAAATTTTAATAGAAAAAAATAAACAATTAACTAAGTGAACAAAAGAAAAAAAAACAATTTAATAATGGAACACAAGAAAAATAAACAAATAAATAAGTGAACAAAAAAACATCTCATTAAATCAAGAACAAACTGTATCCCTATCTTCATCATTCTGGCTACAGCAGCAGCAGCAGCAAAGTCGTCCAAACCATTTCCTGAAACGCTGAAATCTACCGGTAAAACCACTGTGAACTGGTATTTCAGTCGGATCTGATTTGGTTGGTTCAGTAATGAGCAGAAATGGGTTGATTGATTCAGCGACTTTATGATTGGTGGAACTAGATAGCTTTGATCTTGTTGTCTCGTGTGTTTCTTTTAATGGAGTAAAAAATGGCTTTAGCCTTGGCCTAGGTGGTTCTTCAATATCACTGAGTGTGTACCATTCACTGTTTGATGTTCTTGCTGTATCTGGATGGTCTAAATCAAAGAAAAAATATAATAATAAATTGTTAAATTATTACACTAAGTTTTGTTGTATTTTAATCGAAACAGTGTAATCATGGTAATGGTAGCGATTATAGACTACATGACAAATGCTTCGGGAAAAATCGATCAATAAAACGCTTAAGACCAAAAGTTTGACAGGCAAAATGAAAAATTTCAGATTATCAAATCCAAAAAGATGATCAACATTAAAAGATTTTTTTTTAATGTAGGAGGCGGCAATCATGATTTTTTGACAATGCATATAAACTTCAATCATGCTTTAATCGCAAAACTAGCGAAATTGATTGTGTCCATTTGGGTGGTGAGTACACTGAGGCACTGATTTTCCGTTAGCAGCTGTGTATGCAATTTCGACATAAAACTTCACTAGATACGCTTTCCACTATTCATATACTCAGACTTGCAAAGGCTTTAAATTAGTAGAATTAATGTCAATTACAACAACAACAACAACAGCACAACAACAACATCAAACGAATGAAATGTTTGTAATATTATAATATTGAGGTTATTACCTTCCTCTTCACGGTCTTTCTCTTTGTTATCGTCTAACAAGGACAAATCTAGCTTTAGTTCTTCTGGGTCTACCTGCTTAGAACTGAATTCAGCTGTCGTTGATTTACTTCTCTGGAAATAAAAAAAACACTCAATTTAAATACTATTTTTTCATCAAAATAGAATATCATGCAATTGTGTTTTAATTGTTAGATAATTGTAAATGGTCAATGCCAAGGTAACGAGACAAAATTTATACAAATGAACAGTGATATACAGTAGTAAACTGAGATACAAAATATTTAAAACAGTGAAATGAGATACGAGATAATTAAAGTAGTGAAATGAGATACGGGATATATGACAGTTAAAAAACTCAAAGCAATATAATCTAACCAGAAATATAAGTTTTCTCATGAACATATATTTACCTTGAAAATCCTGTTTACAAAGCGTCTGACAGAGCCTGTTTTCTTTACGTCATTGGTTCTGTCCTCTAAAAGTATTTCTGCATCACTTCTTGTTCTTATGCTGATGTGTCCTATGAAATATATTGGTATAGTTTTTAAAGTACTTCATCTTTTGTATTTGGTACACGTACTTGTTTAAACATAATATTAGTTATATGGTTTGCTACAGTTCCCCTCCGTTTCCATAGAAGGTAAGTAAAATCAATAGAGGATCTGGTCGAATCCCTATTTTCGGCCGATTTTACTTACTCTTTGTATATAAGTAGGGAGTCAGTAGCAAATCGTATAGCAAATGTGTAACACCACAAGAAATGCCCTGCCAAGAAGTTGAATTTATATGTATAAAAAGTAAACACTGAAATACATAACCTTATTAGATGCATGACGGCCGATTTGAAAGCAATTTTATAAGCTCTGTTGTTTTTGTTTTTGTTTTTTTTTGGGGGGGGGGAGGGGGTTGTTTCCCTCTTTTTCTATTTGTCAACATGTTCCCTTGTTTCCAAATCACACATACTAGTATGCGTTATTAGTTGCATGTGTAAGTGTAATAATTGTAACGGCTTAACTTAATGAAATCTGAATAGTACAAGTTAATATATCGCGAAATAAAGACAATTATTAAATAAGTAGATAAGAACAATGCTGATATATAACAAGGAAAGGCACCTGCAACACGTAAATCATACAGATAACGACTTTTAACGAAAATCAGTCTATCACAAGTGAATGAACATACAAAAAAACAATGCTTTATTGAAATTGCAACAACAACAATACAAGACACACCACCTAATAAATGTTTCCAAGTTTATACGTTATAATTCCATGTTAGAACTTTGATGAAATCATAATAACGTTAAAATTTGTATCAAGTTTCCGAGAGAATCATCTCGTCTGCTAATAGTCAGCTAAGCTATTCCGGTTTTCTTATCATAATCCATTTTATAGTATAGAAAATATTAATAATCTTACAATTTCATCTCAGATGAAAGGAATAAAATGTTCTTGGAATATACTGAAATATTGAAGCGTATGGCCAGATTATCAACTTAACCTTTTTGGTGCCGAAATAAGTTTTTTGTTTCCTAATACACGTCTTACTTTTAATATTCCTATTTCAAAATATCTTATAATAAACTTACTGTTTTCTTTATTTTCATCTGTATCCGCTCTGGGTTTTGTGGCATGTGATTGTTCAAGTTTTTGCTGGAGATCTTTTTGTTCATCGGCGAAAGCTTTCACTCTCTCGTGAAGTTTTGAGACTGAGGCTTTCAGCATGACATTATATTCAGCATTGCTGCTGCTTGGGTACTTTAAAATAAAGAAACCAATAATTTAGCAATTAAATTTGTAATACATTAGTCATTTTCTGTTCTAAAAATATTCAGAACAAACATTCAAGTTATCAAGTGAATACACTCAGTTTTGAACTAAATTATTAATAATTTATTATAATTACAAAAAAGTTAACATTATCAACATAAACAACGACTAGCCTGAATGCGATCGAATGAAACAATTGTATTATGGTTCAAATTTAGGACTTCGTACCAATTCATACTGAGTTGTATAATTTTCATTATTTTGATATTTTTAATAAGATGCAAAATAGGATATCATTGTCTACCTGATGGTACTGCTCATTGGATGGACCTGGTTCTTGCGCAGGTGAATATGACGCTGATGATGGACTCACAGCTGGTTTGTGAAACTCCTCAAACATTCTTCTTATTTGTTCCTGTCTTTTTTTCGCGCGTCTCTCCTCTCTTTCTTCTTTCCATATTTTTTCTCTTTCAAATGCGTCAACAAGTTTTTTTCGCTCTGCATCTCTTACCGATTGAAAGAATGCTACACGGTCCTCTTCGTTAGCTGTTTCTTCTGAATCTAGTGCATCCTCTGTGTCGACCTGATTTTGAATAATCTCCTCTGTACGAATTACTGGTTTTGCTTGTAGGTCCTGGTTCTCTGTCTTGTCGACTTGTGTGTTACATGTTGCATACATACTGTCTAACTCTTTGGTTCTGACATCTTTGAAGAAAGAAATTCTCTCTTCTTCACTCGCAGTTTCTTTGTTACCTGCTTCATCGTTGTGTTCTTTCATTGTTGCAGCAAGTCTCTCAAACTCTTTGGTTCTGAAATCTCCAAAGAAAGCAGCTCTTTCCTCTTCACTCGCTGATTCTGTTGTCCCTGCTTCGTCGTTTTGTTCTTTCTGTGTAGCAGTTAGTCTGTCAAGCTCTTTGGTTCTGACATCTCCAAAGAAAGCTTCTATCTCCTCTTCACTCGCTGTTTCAGTGATCTTTGTTTGTTGAACGGACACTGCATCTGTTTCCGTTTCACTACAAGCAGCATGCAATATAGATAGAGTAAACCCGCTCAAGTTGCGTTCAAAGATCTCCTTATCTTCATCCATTGCTGAAAATAGTATAAAATATATTAAAGACCATGTGACGATAATAACTATAATGTAACACAATTTTAACTAAAAGTTTAATTAGCCGATGTCCACTTGACAAGGTTCATCCTAGTAGGTTTATTCAAACAAAATTTAAGTTTGATTTTATATTTAATTTTCCAGCGTTTCCTCAACCGTCCGCTATAACTCTATAGTCAATTTTAAAATTGAGAATGGAAATGGGGAATGTGTCATAGAAACAACAACCCGACCATAGAAAAAACAACAGCAGAAGGTGACCAACAGGTCTTCAATGTAGCGAAAAATTCCCGCACCCGGAGGCGTCCTTCAACTAGCCCCTAAACAAATATATACTAGTTCAGTGATAATGAACGCCATACTAAACTCCAAATTGCACACAAGAAACTAAAATTATAATAATACAAGACAAACAAAGGCCAGAGGCTCCTGACTTGGGACAGGCGCAAAAATGCGGCGGGGTTATAGAATAGTAGAATACTGTGTCTTCTTCATATGATAATCCAGTCCAATTCCTCCCGTTACGTACGGGTTTAGTACCATACCATCATAAAAAAAAAGTAAGAAGAACATTACCGGGCATAAAAAAGATTTATCCCAATCCAATTATAAAAAATCTAAGATATATAAGAATAAATAATACTTACTCAACTCTTTAATTTCCTGATTCATCTTCTAGATTATACGCTATTCTTTTTTTTCTCCTCGTTCTCTGTGCTTAAAATAAATATAAACTGATTCGCTCGACAACAACGTTGCTACTGAAGATATTATGACGTCCGACGTCAATCGAAGTCGTCACTAATTTTCTCCTTACTTCGCGACGGACAGAAACGCTTTGTATATAGAATAAGTAATCGACGGTGATGAATGTTTTGCCATGAATTTAATGCAATTTTGCTATTATAAGCAAGGAAAGCGGGGAAATACTAAATACTGTTTCAATGGCAAAGAAATCATACATAAAAATCAAAAGCATAAGAGCAAACAGACATAATCTTACGATTAATTTTCAGAAAAATCGGACGATCATTCAAGTTGGAGTTACCGTCCTTTAAATGTCGATTATTAGCGAATTTTGTAGTGTTTTGGTTGTTTTCTTCATAACTATAATAAATTGAGAAAATAATTTGATGGACAAAAGTATTAGCAAGACCAACATATATTATCAAATTATTACAGATACAGCAAAAATGGCATTTTAGGATTCACACATTACGTAAACAGGGATCTCTGTGTTTAGGGTTCACATAGGCTATACCCACTTTTTATAAGGTATGATAATGTCTCCTACCATACGTATCAAGTATCTGCTATTACTTGTACGAACCTCATGAGTTGTGTGGCTCAGTCTGACTGAGCCTAGCCTGGTGACTCGGTAAAAAAAATTCAGGAAAATGTTAATCTTTTTTTGTCTCAGTTAAACTTAAGCCCTCAAGTCAAATTGGTCACTTAAAAACTAGTACTAAAAAGGAAAAGATAGGTACCTCACTGTGGGCATTCCTTGTGGTTAACTTACTCCTGAAAGTCCAGCTAACCCACAACCCGACTGTTTAGTACAAGCAGGCATGCATTTTTGATACCATTTGGCATTTTCAAACTTTCGTTTTTTATTTGGCTTCTTTGAATTTATATACCAATTGGCATCACTTTAACCTTAAAATTAACATCGCATATTCAAATTTGACATTATTGAGGAACGGTACGTAGAACCATTAAAACAGTATTTTTTTTCTAATTCGGGACTACGGAAGTTTTTGTCTTTATATTCGAAATTTCGGGATCAGACACCCCAAACCCCCGACCCCTAAATTTATCGATTTTGGGACTAAATATCTTGCCTCTGAATATTTCGAGAAATAATTTTTTGCAACAGTTTTTTTGATTTTTTTTTACAGAAATAATACATTTATAGTAAACATAGTGGTTTAACTTATACTGTTAAAAGTATAATGACTTATAAGTCCTTGTAAGAGGGGGGATAGGAGGGGTCCTGATCCCGAAATCCCGGACTTAAAAAAACGAAATCCCGAGGTCCCGAATTTAAATAAAGTAAATCCCGAAGTCCCGAAATCCGTAAAAGAGGATTCCCGGATCACGAAAGGGTCAATCCCGAAATCCCGAGCTTAAAAAGGCCCGATCCCGGAGTCCCGATAAAGGTCCTATCCCCCCTCTTGTAAGAGTATTTGAATGCAGATAAAATATTTTATTTTTTTAATTCACTGGATACTGAGAAGCAGCTTAGGTACAGAGAGACACATTTGGTTTAAATCTGTTCAGTTTCAGAAAGGTGTATGCTACCGATGAATGACCAAGGTTATCAATGTATCACTGATAGGCTATTATCCGTAGCCAGAGGGGGGTTCGAACAAACCCCCCCCCTTTTTCAGTGAAAACAAATAAGCACTGTTAAAGTCAACATTCTGTTCGAATAGTGACTGTTAAAGTCGAGTTCGTGAGTCCAAACCCCCCCCCCCCCCCCCCCCCATCCCACACCCTTGAAAATTCCTGGCTACGGGCCTGATATTTAGCTCATACCATATATGGATCTTTTGGACCAATCTCCGTACAGCGCTCGTTTCCTTTCCGTATACTTAGTACACTACAATACATATTTAGTGTAGTGATACGTAGTAAGTACGGAACGGATGTGAGCTCTGCGCCGGAGATTGCTTTTGGACCAGGTGAGCAAAAATTAAGTCGAAAGTAGAAACCGCGAATGAATTTGTTTACGCAGTCCTAATCTATTATAAAATGAAATTATTTATAATTTGGGACAAAATTATTAATGCACACACATAAAAAGTATATATTCTTCAAATACGACACCCATCATTAAGCAGCTACAAGATATATAACGGACTTTGTGTTTCCGCGTAATGTTATAACAAAGCACTACCGGATGTTAATGGTTCGTCTGCATCTTCTCATACTCCATCAATAAAATAAAACAGAATACAGAATACAAGATGCCGAAAGCACAGAAAAGAAAAGCTGATGGAAACCAACAACTTGAGCAAGGAAAACAACTCATTGATGATGATAATAATGGTTCAGAGAGCAGTCAATCTAGCAGTCCAATCAGAGGTGCTCAGAACATTATTTCAATTATTACCTTTTTACCAAAGGCGGATCTAGAGAGAGTGCCCCCCCCCCCTTTACACACACAGTGACACACACACCTTTTGTGGAAAAATTTGTTGATTAGATCTATATATAGCCTATATTGCCTTATTGGCTATAATATAGGGAATCACTAAAGCATAACTTTTATAGAGGGCCCTCTCTTATTAGTGAGGGGGGTTAGGAGGGGTCCTGATCCCGAAATCCCGGGCTTAAAAACACGATATCCCGAAATCCCGGGCTATAAAACACGAAATTCCGAGGTCCCGAAATTCGAAAAATGGAATTCCCGGATCCCGAAAGTGTGAATCCCGAAATCACGAGCTTAAAAACACCCGATCCCGGAGTCCCGATAAAGGTCCTATCCTCCCTCATTAGTGGCGGATCCAGAAATTTTCACAAGTGGGGGCCCGCTCCAGCCACGCTTCAATGATTCCCTATATAAGCAACCAAATTTTTTCCCGAAAATGGGGGGCCCAGACCCCCCCCCCCCCCCCCTCTAAATCCGCCTTTGCTTATGGCAGTCAAAGCCCCCATCCCAGTTTGTTCCTTTAGGCTTTTGGTAAGTTTCCTGTAGCGACAATAAAGAAAATAAACAAGAACTTGTCAGGTTGAGACATGTAAGTCTAAGACTAAGAGGTAACAACAATCATTACATTCTGTGTAGAGCAAAACTTATTTTTATTGTGTACAACAAAAAATAAGGTTAAAAAAAGTTTCTCCTGATTGTAGGAACTTGCATGATATGTTTTGAAACCAACATTCATTTTCCCATTACCTTATGAGTAATGGGATAACTGGGATATATCAGTGTATCACAAACTCTGTCTGACCGACAAAATTTCAGACAATAAATACATTTGGGCAGACAGAAATTTTATTATTTTTAAATTGAAAATATAGAAGAAAAAGTCACAGTTTGGCACAGCCTGATATATTATATGCTCCTTAATGCAAAAGCTTTAAAAGGTTCAGACATGAGTGGTGACAAAATGTTTAAAAAATCTCAAATTAGAAAACCAACTAGCCTACCTTTTAAAATTATTTACAAAAGAAAAAAAAATGTTTACCACTTTTAAAAACAAAGTTGCATGAACAATGATGAAAAAAAAACTATTTTTCTGAGGTATTTTCATGTTTCTTATTTACTTTTATATTTTAAAAACAACTGTATTACATATTATATGATGTTTTCAGATGAAACTCCTATCATACCAAGAAAGAAGAAGAATGAGGGTGGAACAGATGAAGATGTTGGGTAAATCTTTGAATTTTGTATTAAATGACATTTTTGCTCTTATTGGGAATTAGCAAAAATGTTGGTTTTAATTTTTTTCTATTGTGATGATCTTGATTAAAAAATGTATATAACTTTTAAATCAATTATTTTGAACCATCTGACACAGTTAAAAGAAAAGTTTATACTAAACATTTTAATTACTTTCAAAATATAAACTGCAAAAATTGATTGGTACTATTTATATTATTTTGGGTTTTTTTCGGAAAAAGCAACAAGACTTCTATTGTGAATGAAACTATTACTAATATTCAATCCAGAATTGCTGAAAAGAATTGTAGCTGAAAAATACATGATATCACTGCATTAATCAAATGACAAGAGAAATGTGTATGGTCCTCAACCTTTCTTCCACCTTCAATGAAAAATGCATTTAATGGTCTTCAGAATTTTTAATTTTCTATGTTGTTTTATGTGTCTATAAAAAAAGTAGATGCTGTCATAATTATCAATGAGACAACTATTTAACAAAGGAGACTGAACAACAGAAGGTCACAATATGGCCTTCAACAATGAGCTAGAAAATACCTGGTATGAATTGAAAAATGGATAACACTTCTAAAGAGAAAATTATTGGGCTGAATATTATTAAAAGATTAACCAACAACAAGCACAGTAGGTTCCTGGCTCGGGAAAGGTACATCAAGATTAAGGCCCGTAGTCAGGAATTTCCAAGGGGGGGTATTTGGACTTACAAACTCAACTTTTACAGTCACAATTCAAACAGAACATTGACTTTAACAGTGCTTATTTGTTTTCAAGGGCTATTAGCAAATTAATGAGTTGTTTTATTTTACAGACAAGAAATGCAAAAGATGCTGGAGTGCTTTGGAGGTATGAATCTATGCATAATTTGTTGACAACTCACTGAGAAAACAGTTGTCCTTTATTTTGGAACACAGTAAATTAAATACAATTATTTACATATCTTGTTTGAAAGTAACATATCCTTAAAGTTTTTTAACAAGTTTTCTGGGTTCACTGATTATGGAAATGTGATAGTTGGGTTAGTGAGTTTACCTTTTTAGTTTTCTTTAAGTCAAAAGTGTGCTGAAAACTATTTATGCTCAACATTTTGAAAATCAAATTCAGTCATGTACATCCTTTTAGAAAACCTAAGTTATCTCCATTAAAATTGAATAAATCAATTAACTAAAACTGGAGATCAACTCCTTATATGAGAAAAGAAATGATGACATTTTTTTATGATTCCCAAGTTTGACATCTTATTGATAATAATCTTGTGAAAATTATAATAGATAGAGAGAAACTGTAATTTGTAAACATTATAAATGATCTACCATAACATCAAATGATAGAAGTCCTAAATTGACTGTTAAATGTCAGATGAAACCATTTTTAGCTTCTTCTCATCACTTAGCATTCCTCCTTCTCCATTAATTATTACATAAATCTTTTCCTTTGAAACCACTGGCAAGAATTTATCCAAACCAGGCCACAATTATTAATTGGGTGTGTTATATCTAGTTAGCATGGTCAACATGGCTTAAACAAAGTATAGCCTTGCTGTCTGGGTAAATTCTAGCTGGGTAAATTGATATGAAATCTGGCAGGGGAAGAAATAGTCAGAATGTTGAAATCTACCGACTGTCAATTTACATCAAAACTGTCAGAAGACTAATTATAGGAGTTATTGCCCTTCAATGACAACATTTACCAGTTCTTTATTTATTTTTGGATAATTACTTGAAAAGTATGAAACTTTTTATAAAACAAAAACGATAAACTTACTAGACCAGATCAAAAAAAAATTACAATTTTTCAGTTGGTTGGTTTTTTTTTATATTTATTTTCAGAATGTTATCATAGATATATACAAACTTAAAAACAACCATTAAAATCTTTTAAGTCTTATTAATAGTAAAAATCATCAGTTGACTCTTTATTGCAAATAATTGCTCTTCAATGACAATTTTAAGTGATTTTGCCTTTTAGCTTTAGAACTATTATAGAGATCAATTGATACTTTAAGTGACAAAATTTATAAGCAAAGACTAGATCTACAAAGAAGTGAACATGTCTGAAATTGTTGGTCTCTTAATTTAATTCTTGCTGTTTAGTGTCACCAAATGGTTTTCGTCTTTTAATTATAAAAGAGAGACAGACACAACAAAAATGATCAGCATGGCAAGGTCTACAAATGAATCAAATTTTGTGGACATCTTTAGCAGACCTCTTATCGTAATAATTGCCCTTAAATGTTTATTTTTTTATTTACCGTTTTTTGTGTTTTGGACAAAATTATAAAAGATAGAGAGAAACTGCAATGTGAAAAAATAATCATCAATACAAGATCAACGAATAAGAGATTTTTGTAATGAACTGAATTATAGTCTCAGTTTTTTAGACTAACTTTCTATTATAGTTGCGATTTGTGATTTCAGAGTTATGGGACTTTAACCATCACATTGCAAAACATTTCAAGACATGTATCACCCTTACCAAAAAGTGCTAACATGTTGCACATAAGTTGCACATAAGATGCTCACGTTAGAAACTAACATGATTGCACACAAGTTTTTTAACATGCAAATTAGGTGAGCATTTTGTGAGCAAAAAAATTGCACATATGAAACTAACCTAATTTGCATGTTAAAAACCTCACGTGCAACTGCTCATATGAGCTTTTGTTTCACATGTGCATTTTATTAGAATGCTCATATGAGCAGAGCAGTTACTCACATGTTGCACACGTGAATATTATAGTTGACCAAAACAAATTTAAAAAAGGAATATTTTTCAAATTTAAATGAAAATCTTAAATAATTTAGTTGAAAATAAAATAACTGATACATCATGTTAAAAGAGTTATTCTTTAATTATTGTCGGTTAATTATGATTTTCATATCATTTTTTTTTTTTTATTTATAAAACAATAATCATGATCATGACTAAAAACATAACATTACATTATAAAACTAATAGAGGGTCTTGCAAGTTTAGTACACAATGAATGTCTTTGATTAATAAGTACTGTATTTCAAAAAGTTTAAAAAGGAAAAATCTTTATACATGTAGTACTTATTTTGAAGCAACCTGTATATATATTCCCCTAAAGACTTAAAATTGTAATATATTTCAAAATCTGACACAAAAATGAAAATAATGAAATAGAAATGATAACTTACACATAATTAACCACAGCCACACTGGTTTTATCAGATTTCAACAATGCCTTTCTTCAAATAGCACAATATAGGACTTAACATTTTCCATATCCATCTACCTCCATTTATTGCATGCTTTTCATGAATTTGAATTTACAGGAAGTACATGACTGGGCATGTCATTTTGAAAAAGCTCATATGAGCAATGATGTAGGTTAGTTTTGAATGGTTAGAAGAATGGAAAAACTTTTCAAAGTACAAAACTAACATAAAACTAACATGAATGATAAAAGCTCACCTGAGGTTTGAATTGCACATGTGAGCATTATGTTAGATTTTTGTGGGCACACATGAACTATCAAACTGCACATATGAGCAACCTGATTTGCATACAATTCTTACTTGCATCTCATGTGCTTCACATGTGAAACTTATGACTTATGTGCTTTTGTTAGCAATTTCTGTACAGGTACTCTAGTTTCAATACTTCAAACTTCCTATACACCAAACACAATTTATAACCTAAGTTTACTTTACTGTATTAAATTTGTATTAAAATTCAAGTGGTTATGCACTAAAACTAAAAATTGAATTTGTTAGATAAAAATGAAAAATTTGGGGAAATTTTAATCAAGATAGTATAAGTCTGCTTAAAATCAAAACCCCTTGCTCACTGATAATTGTGTTTTTCTCTTTTTCAGCTGACATAACAAAAACTATGGTAGCTAAGAGGAAAAGATTAGAACAGTTGACTCAAAATTCACTGAAAAATACCAACAAAAAGGTGGAAGATATCTGGACAACACAAAAGAATGAAAGGTTTGTCAGGGAGGATTTTTTTTTCTTTCTCTATCATACTATCATTTTAAGAATTTGTAATTATTCAATGATTTTCTAACCCATAGCTATGTTGTAATCAAAATGAAAAATAAATGTGTTACAAGAAACAATATTAATACAGCACTTGTAGTTCGGAGAAAATATTGAGCATAAACTATAATGTGAATGTATGGTAAATTTTAAAAGGTTAACTAGATGCAACTATCTCTTCCATAAATGGTAAATGTTTCACTTATACTTCAATAATAGAAATAATGTATTTTCTGATGCTGAATAAGTTCTGTGATAAGCAATACTACCATACAATGGTAATGTGACATCAAATTTATATTTGTTTAATGATTTATAGAATAACACTTTTTTCAAGGTCTTGACAGAAATCATCTTTTTATGACAGCTTGTCCTGTTACGAATTAGTTTATTTTAAATATGCATCACCACAAAACTTAATTGCTATCACTATTGTAAGAGCGTTATAATATATCAGAAACAATACAGCTTAAAGCCTTAGAGAATTTCAGCATACTTGCTGATATTTGAGGGTAGTTTTTAATTATCTTTTAGGGTAAAACTCCAGGATGAGTACAACAGACAAATAAGTAATGTATTGGGCCAATGGGAATCAGATATAGAAAAAACAAAAGAACAAGAAGAAAAATTAACAG
Organism: Mytilus edulis; assembly: GCF_963676685.1. Lineage (NCBI taxonomy): Eukaryota > Metazoa > Mollusca > Bivalvia > Mytilida > Mytilidae > Mytilus > Mytilus edulis. Next base: position 78,951,747 of record NC_092350.1, on the reverse strand, counting down.
TAAGTTATCACTGACTGGGAAGGCCTATAACAAAAAATGTATTAGTTATCTTTTTTTGAAAATGTCTAAAAATGCTATTATTAATTGTCATGCAAAAAAAAAATTAACATCATGTAGGTACTTTTATACCTTTAAAGGTATTTTCACTTTTAATTATTTTTTTTTTCTCAAAATTGAAATGTATCATCAGTCTAAAATAACTACTGCATAACACCTTATTTTAAAGTCTTTTATTAAACATGTTGTGAGAAGAGTAAATGAAAATACTAACTGTCTGTATGTCCATTCAGTCTTGACTCTTGATTGCCCTCTCACATGTACAATTTTTGCCAGTGTTATAGGAAACTTATATCATATGTTTAAATCATATCATCAATGTTCTTGCATCTCGTTTAAAAGCCATTGCTGATCAATTATTTTAAAAAAAGTTGTGCACCTAAAAAATATGGATTACTGGTTTATGAAAACTGCAATGTTATTGTTTTCATGTGTTCAATTCAAGTCAGAATTTTATAAAACTTATATCATAGGTTTATATATCAGCAATTTGTTTGACACTTTTGAAGGTAAGAACATGTACTAATCAAATAATTTCAAAGAATTATATTCCTTGGAAAAAATAGATTATAAAGGAAATCACATTGCATTTGCTCTGAAGCCTTCCATTTCTCTTTGGATATTGATAAAAAATCAAAATTACAAATAAAACGTGCTATTTTTAGTTATTGTCCTTGTACCTTGGATCTCTATAGTTTGTGCAACGTGGGGGACATTGGAATTCTGTTCTTATTAAGTTTTATTCAATTCCTTGATCTTTTTTTAAAGCAAGCGAAATCACCTAAGATTATTTTTTTATTTTCAGTTACTTTTCAAACAGCAACAAAAATTGTTTCAGCAAGCAAGAGTTGTACAATCTCAGCGACTAAAAACAGTTCAACAGCTGCATGAACAATACTCAAAGGTAACTTGCATCTTTCTGACTGTTGTCTGTTTATTTTACAAAAATCTTCTGCAGAACCAAAACTTTGTATCTGTTGAGCTTTAATAGGCAATTACAACTGATTTTATAGTATGTGCTTATGTTGGCCTGTAACACAACTGTCCCATGTAAGGATGAGCATCCACAAACATGGTTAACCCACCACATTATTTATGTATGTGCCTGTCCCAAATCAGGAGCCTGCAGATCAGTGGTTCTTTTCTGTTGATAAATTGTTTTGTTATAAAAAAAAAAAAAGGTCTATAGAATCTTTTCACATTTTTTATGACCTGCCTTTTATAGCCAACAATGCAGTATGGGTCAAGGCTTCCAAAACGGTCATATATTCCGGTCATTTGTATAATGTCCGGTAAAAGTCCGGCTGGGCAAAGCATGAAACGGTCATATACTTTTTAGTTTTCAAGGCTTTTTCGGTCATTTTTACATAATTCACGATCTTTTTGACCCAACTTTTTGCCTTTAACATCAACACATTTCCGGTCATAAATGTGACATGATGATTAATTACTATCAAAACAACACCTACTTCAATACCTTCTAATTTCAATCAAGGCTAATTAGTAGTAGGACAGCTGAAATTTACCTGTTCAGGTGACAGGTGAACTATGTTCAGTACCGGACATTGTATAAATTGATCGGTTTATTCACAATTGTTTTCTTACATTTCAGCGGTTTGTATCTAATTGATTTAGTCCAAAAGATTAAAATTATTAGAAATTAGTTTATCAACATGATTTGATGAAAAATTTTATAAAAAGGTTTTAAATAAAAAATCGTCAGAACTACGTCGTATGAACTAGAACACGTGTGCGCATGTGCACAGGTGGGAAATTCAAGAATGCATCCTACATTTCTTTAAAATGCAAAAATTATCATTGATATCTGTATCTAACTTTCAATTCAAGTATTTTGTTGAAGAAACAACGTGGAAAGAGCTTCTTCTCTCAGTCGTGCTTTGTAAACGTACACGGATTTTACGTATCCGTTTATGGTCCATGTTTTACCATTGTCAAGTCAACATCCGGTTGAAACGAAAGAAAAGTTTTTGACAATGTCATTTTGCACAAATAAAAAGTCTAAGGCAGATAGGAGCACTCTGATGTGCACACTTTGAATGATGCACTGCCAATTTAACAGTTACATCCCAACATCAAATTCATATCATATCAAAGTAAAGTTTAAATTTTTTTTTAATGTAATGTCAATCATTGGAATGGCCGTCTGATTACCATACTATTGCCTTTTGTGACTAAGTCTTAAGGGATTAAAATTGGGATCAGATATGAAATGTCCGGCTGGCTTAAATATTTGTTGGAAGCCCTGGTATGGGTAATCCTTATAATTTGAAAGCATGCAATAAAGTATGGAATTTGCTCATTGATGAAGGCCATTCAGTGACCTATATATTTGCAAAAACTGCTATAAATTAAGAATATCAAACTTAAGGCAAAAAAAAATTAACAATGTCAACCTATTGTCTATTTATTTCAAAACTGTAAGACAATTTTAAGATTAATGTTCTTTAAAGACGAACAAACATTTTTGTCTCGCCTTGACAGAGTCAAAAAGCAGGACATAGGTATGCTGTTTCAGGCGGTGTATTAGTTTGTGATTAGGTCTAGTTTATGGTGAACCACAAGTGGTAGGTCAATCATATGTGGTATGCAGTTGTATAAGCATTGGCACATATCATTTCCATAGAGATTATTTGTCCCTGCCCCCTCAGTCATGGTTTATTGACTTCCAAACTTTTGGTTATTTTACATGTATTACTTTGTGATAAGGTCAGTTTATGGGTAACCACAGGTGGTAGGTCAATGATATTTGGTATGCAGTTGTATAAGAATTGGTATATCTCATTTTCATGGAGATAATTTGGCTTTGCCCCCTTAGTCATGGTCTATTGACTTTTGAAAATTTTTGTAAGTTATCATGTATTAGTTTGTTATTAGGTCAGTTTATGGGGAACAACAAGTGGTAGGTCAATGATATTTGGTATGTAGTTGTATAAGAATTGGCATATCTCATTTCCATGGAGATAATTATACCCCCGCTTTAAAAAAGGGGGGGTATACTGTTTTACCTCTGTCTGTCTGTCCATCAGTCCGTCCGTCAGTCAGTCCGTCCCATGAAACTTTCGTCACATTTTTCTCAGGAACTACACATCCACCCTTTCTGTAATTTGGTATCAACATTTATATATGTCAGCCATACCGTGTGATGTGTTTTCAGATTCATCACTTGACAACTTCCTGTTTACCGAACACTTGTCTGATTTTACACATGATAGCCAAGTTGAAAATTTTCGTCACATTTTTCTCAGGAACTACAATACAAGGATTTCTGAAATTTGGTTTCAGGATTTATATAAGTCAGCTATACCGTGTGGCGCGTTTTCAGATTCATCACTCAACAACTTCCTGTTTACCGAACACTTGTATGATTTTACACATGATAGCCAAGTTGAAAATTTTCGTCACATTTTTCTCAGGAACTACAATACAAGGATTTCTGAAATTTGGTTTCAGGATTTATATAAGTCAGCTATACCGTGTGATGTGTTTTCAGATTCATCACTCGACAAATTCCTGTTTACCGAACACTTGTATGATTTTACACATGATAACCAAGTTAAAAATTTTCGTCACATTTTTCTCACGAACTACAATACAAGGATTTCTGAAATTTGGTTTCAGGATTTTTATAAGTCAGCTATACTGTGAGATGCGTTTTCAGATTCATCACTCAACAACTTCCTGTTTACCGAACACTTGCATATTTTTACACTATTAATATTATCCACTTGCGGCGGGGGTATCATCAGTGAGCAGTAGCTCGCAGTTTCACTTGTTTAGCTCCGCCCCCTTAGTCATGGTCTATTGACTTTGAAAATTTTTGTAAGTTATCATGTATTAGTTTGGGATTAGGTCAGTTCAAGGGGAACTATTAGTGGTAGGCCAATGTTAATTGGTATTCAGTTGTATAAGCATTAATAATTGGCACATCTCATTTCCATGGAGGATATATGGCCTCGCCCCTCAGTCACAGTCTAATGACTTTGAAACTTATCTTAGTTTACATGTATTAGTTTGTGATAATTAGGTCAGTTTAAGATGAAATGCTAATGTTAAATCAATGATATTTGGTATGCAAATTTGCAAGTATTGTTTCTTTGGGGATTATAAAGCCACATCCCCTCTGCATGCTTCATTGACTTTGAAACTTTTACATAATTTACAAGTTAATTTTGTGTAGATTTGGGAACGACTTATAATAAGTCAATGATATTTGGTATGCAGTAGTATTAGCATTGGCACATCTCATTTACATGGAGATTGTTTAGCCATGTAACTCAGTCATGGTTCATTGACTTTGAATGTTTGCATAACTTGAGGGCCTCAAGGTAGATTAGCGAAAGCTAATTGAGTCACCCTCTGTAAATAAAGTCATTACTTACTTACTTACTTGTGTAAGATGTTAAGGTATTGCTATTTTGATTTCAACATTTGCATTATCAAAATTACAAAAAGGCGAGACAACAGTGATAACAGTTTATTAAACTAGATGTGTCAAAGCAACAAGAATGGCCCCGTCTCAAAATGTTGAAAAATCTGCAATTTCAATAACACCTGTGGACACAAAGATGATCGTAGTCTCACATGTCAAAAATCAGCTCCAATTCTGGAGGCGTATATATAGAAAAAAAGTCTGTATAACTGATTTTCAACAACTTTCAAAGTCGCTAACCCTTAATTTTGGCAAAAATTAGCGGAGCAAAAACGAAATTTAAACTTGATCTGCAACTCTTCATAGTTAGCTCACATACAAAAAAATCAGCCCAATATCTGAAAGCATTTAGAAAAAAAGTCCGTATAAATGCGATTTTTTCAAAAATTTATCAAAGTTCAAAGCTCAAAATTACAGCAAAAATTAGCCAAGTGAAACAAAACTTAAACTTGATATGTAACTCATCATGGGTAACTCACATACCAAAAATCAGCCTAATAACTGAAAGCGTTTAGAAAAAAAGTCTATCAAAGTCCATAGCCCGTAATTTTGGCAAAAATTGGCCAAGCGGAACAAAACTTAAACTTGATCTGTAACTCATCTTGGTTAACTCACATGTCAAAAATTATCCCAATATCTGAAAGCGTTTAGAAAAAAAGGCTGTATAACTGTGCTTTTCAACAATTTATCAAAGTCCAAAGCCTACATGTAATTTCAGTAAAAATTAGCAGAGATGAACAAACTTAAACTTGATCTGTAACTCATCATTGTTAACTCACATACCAAAAATCAGCCCAATATCTGAAGGCGTTTAGAAAAAAAACTCTTTATAATGGTTTGTTGCGGAATGACAGAATTTCGGACAAGGGTAATAAAATTAACGGTATCAATTTTCTTGCACCAGATGCGCATTTCGACAATACATGTCTCTTCAGTGATGCTCGTGGCCAAAATATTTGAAATCCAAAGCTTATATAAAAGATGAAGAGCTATAATCCAAAAGGTCAAAAAAGTATAGCCAAATCCGTGAAAGGAATCAGAGCTTTGCATGAGGGAGATACATTCCTTAATTTATAATAATTTCTATCATTTTGTAACAGCAAATTTTAATAACACAAAAAATCTGTATTTTCATGCCAGTACTTGTTGGGATGGTGATACCCTCGGGGACTAATAGTCCACCAGCAGAGGCATCGACCCAGTGATAGTAATAAAATTAACGGTATCAATTTTCTTGCACCAGATGCGCATTTCGACAATACATGTCTCCTCAGTGATGCTCGTGGCCAAAATATTTGAAATCCAAAGCTTATATAAAAGATGAAGAGCTATAATCCAAAAGGTCAAAAAAGTATAGCCAAATCCATGAAAGGAATCAGAGCTTTGCATGAGGGAGATACATTCCTTAATTTATAATAATTTCTATCATTTTGTAACAGCAAATTTTAATAACACAAAAAATCCGTATTTTCATGCCAGTACCGAAGTACTGGCTACTGGGATGGTGATACCCTCGGGGACTTATAGTCCACCAGCAGAGGCATCGACCCAGTGATAGTAATAAAATTAACGGTATCAAAATACCGTTAATTTATGCAGGTAAAACTATATGGCACCAACAACTTCTTTAAGGGGCCATAAAAATGTTGCCTATGATCTTTGAAATTATAATAAATAAACAAAAACTTTGATAGCTAAATAATAATTAGCAAGCTGCAAAGCAATATTAACAAATAAGTCACCAAAATTGTTAATCATCTCCTAGAAACTTGAAAGCAAAAATGATCAGCAAGACAAGATCTAAAAATAAGTCAACAATGACAAAAATTGAAGTTATTGCCTTTTACTGCTTAAACTGCTGAATTATGCTGTTTTACATTCATAGTTCCTTTAAAAACATTTTGCACACCCAAGAACCAGGACATAATTATAGAGAAGCTTTATTATATATAGCTACCTGTCGGTGACCTTCTGCTGTTGTTTTTTCTATGGTCGGGTTGTTGTCTCTTTGACACATTCCCCATTTCCATTCTCAATTTTATTGACATAGATAACCTCACCAAATATAAAGTTTATTTTTTCTTTAAGGTGTGTATACATACTTAAAATGCCTGGGCCCAAATTTTACTAAAAGGTTAATGTAAAACAAGGAAAATCCTGTTATTGTGTATAGCAAAATTATATCCAGGTGAAATTTGATCCGGAGGAAAATATATCACAATAGTTGTTATTTTTTTATCCCGATGAAAATATTTCCCTGGGATATATTTTCCTTTGCAGTGAAATTTTATCTGGGTAGTTACCTTATTGAATAGTTATTAGGAAGAAAACTTATCCTTTACAAATACTATGAAATAATAATAGTGTATTTGAATTAAAGCTAAATTGTTAAAAAAATGTCTTATTTTCACAAATTATCATGGAAAAAAATTCCTGAAATATTCAAGTAAATATCATTCTTTTAAAAAGAAAATTATCATGAAACATCAGAAGGAAAACCAGAAGAAATTTCAAAGATCGTAATTGTGAAATAATATCATGAGTAAATAAGGTTTATAGTGAAATACATGTGTGAGTTGTTTTCAGATCTCAGTACAAATATAAATTAAAAAGTAAAGGTAGAAATATAGTTGCATTACTACTGTTCACAGTAATGGAAGAAATTTGATTATGATGATATTTTTAACTATATAAATAGCTTTGTATGGGGACAAAGATGAAGTTGATGATTAAATAAAAAACAGATATATCATAGCATAACAATATATTGGAACAAAAGCAATTTTAACAGCTGGATAGTATTTATCTGTGAAATGTTATCTGTCTTATTAATCATGCTGTAAGTCATCTTTTTATATAAAATGAATATATAAAAAATAAGATTCAAGGAAAATTTTCACTATGAAATAGAGTCAGGAATATATTATATTAAGATCTTTAGAAATATAAATTGCTCATAATTACCTCCCTTTGATAAATTATGCAAATTTGTTCTACCTTTGTGAACCATTTTATAATTATAATTTATAGTCAGATGTGACAAAATCCTCGCGTGTAAAACGTTGAAAAAGCATGTATTACACACGAATATCATGTCACTTGACATGTATGAATTATAGTCAGGTATATATTGATTGTGAGTAACTTGCATAGTAGTTCATGGGACTCTATTTCACAAGGTTCTGTGAAATATGGTACGGCAAATATATACCGGTATATACTTTCCACATAACACAAATAGATTTTCACTCCTCTGGAAAAATCTACCTGTGAAATACCATGCCTGGAAAAAATACTGTGACAAATTATCCCCAGGATAAAATATCGCAGAGGAAGAAATAAACCATTACAATTGTTGTAGTGGTAACTTGTTAAGTGTGAAAATTTGAAAAACAACTATAAAGTTCAGACCCAGATTCATTATATTAGATTTAAGGTTGATAAGGATTGGGTAATTTTTACATCCAGCTTTTGAGGTTTTCACATATAAATTTCTAATGCCGGTGACTCAAGTCAGTTTAAAATTGTGTTATCATTTTTCAGGGAATAGGAGAATTGGACAATTGTCATCAAAGTCAGCATTCCACTGTACAATCTGAAATGAAGAAGGAAATGTCTCTGTTACAGAAAAGAATTCTGATGGATACAGTAAGATATAACTCATTAATTTATTAACTTTTGTTTGTACTAATTTCGTATAATTGTCTTATGCAAATATGTAATCAGAATAATATTCCACAGTTCAGGGGAAAAAAATGTTGGTTGGTTTTTAGTTTGTCAACTCCTTGCTTAAGCTCGATATATCAAAAGCATTTACCCATTGTAATCACTTAAACTTCCCAAGTATTTGAAATTGATGCCAAAATTAAGACAAGTTTCATTACTGCTTCATAAATTTTCAAAAATTATACCACACTGGGACACAAATATTGATAAAAAAAATAATTTGCTAAACAATCTGTTTTTGGTTTTGTACATATGGAATTTACAAATTTGAATGACTCATAAGAAGAAGTAAAAATTAAAAAATACCCTTTTCTTTTATATATGAAAAGATTGATTGTTGGTTGCTTAACATCCAGTGGCAAATATGTCATATATATTCAGGACGAGAACAAGTTGAAAATAAATACTATAGGTAGGTCTTGTAATAATAGAGGCCATCTGGGATGATGGTTTGGGAAATTTGGACTGCCACTGCAAAATGAGGGTTTATTGGATAGAGACAGAAATTTTGCCTTTCAACAGGCCTCCTTCTGACCCCTCAAAGAGTTGTTGCACACATGAAAAAATGGTTGACATTTTCCTGTGATAGAAGCATATCAATTGTCTTCTACTTGCAATATGCATTTTTGAAGTGTTTGAACACGGCTGTCTATTATTTTCCTTTTCAAATTATTGAAATTTGAAAACAGAATTTAGCATGCATCAGCATTTAAATAACTTTTTAGTTTTTATTAAAAAGTTATATTACTTATGTTGTGCACTGCATTACTTACATGTTGTTGTTTTTTTCAGCAACAACAAGAGATGGCAAATGTGAGAAAATCTCTACAGACCATGTTATTTTAGACAGAAAGAGAACATTATGTGACTGGATGATTATTGATATGACTTTCATTATTTATTTATCATGTTGTGCAAGATTGTTTCGGAATGAAATATTCATTGTTATCATTGTAGAATGTATTAAAATGTTAGTAACAATATAAGTTTGTTGTGAGAACCTCTAATGAGCAGAAAGTGTTGGTTGCATCTAAAGAGTAGATATAATTGACTGTTCAAATCTATGAAATTGTTGTTAAATAAACATACATATAAAGAGATGTTTTGCAAAAAGCGTGTCTTGAAAGAGGACAATCATTATTATGGACAAAGGAAAATTGATAAACATAAGTCGAATTATTCTACACAGAATTTTCGAAATCTAAAGATAAAGCATCCAAACCCAACAGAAGGGTATATTGTTTCTATCAAGGTCTATCTAAAAAAATCTAAAAAAATAAAAAAATCCACCAGATATAAATAAGGATATAATAAAACATTATTTGAAAAATATATATTCTAAAGGCCTTCAGGAACTATGTTTATTCATTCATAAATGAACATTTATGTCAACTATGGCTTGTGTCATAAACATGTTATTATTAAGACTGGCTTTTTTATTCACTAATTTTTCATTTAATTCATAAGAGGGCCAGTCCTTTCCAAATAAATATTTGAATAACATTTACATCATGAAAAGACCTGGGCAATATGGTTGGGTACTGCTGTTAGTCAAATAGAAATATTACCAAGAAAATTATGCTAAGATGCATTTTGACAGTCAAACTGGTTAATTTTAAACCGGCAATTGTTAAGTGTTACACAAACATTCTCACATTTTGCTTTGCCATATAATTGGTATTATGTAATTGTTTCGCTGGTGGCTAGCAAGTGTAATATATACTTCAGAATACTAGTATGTATTGTGAATTGGTACACTTAGACTGACCACAGTCCCACAGAAACTAAGTTATCTGTATTTTTTCTATCTCTAAAGGAATGACCTATAAAGTAAGCATATTTGAGATAGATATAGGAAGATGTGGTGTGAGTGCCAATGAGACAACTCTCCATACAAATAACAATTTAAAAAGTAAACCATTATAGGTCAATGTACGGCCTTCAACACGGAGCCTTGGCTCACACCGAACAACAAGTTACAAAGGACCCCAAAATTACTAGTGTAAAACCATTCAAACGGGAAAATCAACGGTCTAATCTATATAAACAAAACGAGAAACGAGAAACACGTATATATTACATAAACAAACGACAACTACTGTACATCAGATTCCTACACTAATGAGTTTTCTGAGAAATTTCTACAATTTTATCCTGATATTACATTATTACGGTCAACAAGTTTTTTTATGAGTTTCTGCTCATTGTCAGTTTGGAGACATTGATTATTTTGATGTTTCAATTACGGTTATATCATGATAATGTTAAGCGCTTGAATGATTTAGATAATCAAGTAGTTCTTTTAAATTTCTTGGTATAAGAACTTCAAAAGAGACTTGTTTTTGTGGTTTTTTTTAATCAAATAGGATTTAGATAGGAAGTTAATCATATGCTCCAACTAACAATTTTGGTTCAAACTTTTATTATGCAGTTGTTTTTAAATCTTAGTAATTACAGGTGGAAATCTGAAGACAATCAATCAATAGCATCTTTAAAGATATTTAATACCCATTGATTGCACCATGAAATGGATTTCACACCACATCTTTTTTATATTGTATGAATAGAGACATATAAACACATATAATATGCTTTCTTTTCGTCAGTTTAGACCTATATGAAACACCTCGATCTGTCTTTTATTATAGTTTCTCTTGTGAAATATTTTCTTATTTTTATGTCCTATTTATGGGCATTATGTTTTCTGGTCTGTGTGTCTGTTCGTCCCGTCTGTTCGTCCCGTCTGTCTGTCCCGTCTGTCTGTCCTGCTTCAGGTCTGAGACTACTTGTTATAGTAGTCTCAGTTCAGGTTAAAGTTTTTGGTTGAGGTAGTTTTTATGAAGTTGAAGTCCATTCAACTTGAAACATGTTCCTTATGATATGATCTTTCTAATTGTAATGCCAAATTATAGTTTTTACACCATTTTCACAGTCCACTGAACATAGAACATGATAGTGCAGATGGGGCATCCGTGTACTAGGGACACATTCTTGTTTACACTCTTTTACGATTTTTATCTGTTTGGGTTTTAAAACATTTTGCCATGGTCGTATATTACATGTAGGTTATTCTAGAAAATAGTGATCTTGTGTACAAATATCATTTGATTTGTTCCTTCTATATAGTAATTAACGTAGTTCAGTCAGCAGTTTCTGGACTATCAATCCCTGAGAATATATACCCTATTTGAAGAATCTTCTTAAGGTAAACAACCACTAACTTGGATCTGCATGGTCAGTTAGACAGTAGTATACATTTCCCACAAAATTGGTCCTACACACATCTTACTTCCAAAATATATATATTATTTAGGTTATTTTTGTACAACTTTATCCAAAGTGTCTGAATGCTGGAAGTTGCTGGATTAAACAAAGAAAAAATGGAGCAATGATGTAGTGGTTTTATATCTTAAATTATACTTCTTCAATATGAATTATGATGCCTTCTCAGAATGGAATACTATTGGTTATCAGTTCACAAAAAATGTTCTTGTATTTGAAACGAAATAAATGGCAAAAGAAAAGGAGTTGATATTATCATATTATGAAAATGTTTGTTTCCTCTAAATATATAACCAAAAAAGTAACATGATAAGGTTGGTAGCGTATATATATTTCCTCAGATGGAATTTGCTTATAATCTGTCAGAATGTAGAATTTTTTCACCATGATACTATTTTTCAAGCAAAGTTTCCAAATTTGCTTAGATTGTTCATGAAAAACCATTTTTGGTGAATTATAAGAAAGCTTTGAAATAGAATTTTGAAAAAAACTAAAATAAAAAAACAGGTGTCAATGACCTTATTTACTGGCAACAAGTAAAAATTGAATTTTTTCTATCATACCTCAATGGAGAAAACAAAACTATTTGAGTTATCTCCCCTTGAATGGAAAAGTTGATTTTCTAACAAACACATTTGGTATTTGATAAAACAAATAACAAAAAAAAACAGTCTAACCCATAACCCATTAATCTGTCTCAAACCAGATTTTAGCATTCGTAAGAACTAGACCTATCGTGAACTACTATTTTACAATCCCAAGATTGTTGTAATCAAATGAGTTTTGATGAGTACAGTTGTTGAATAAAGCTGCTTATTCAATTGCATAGAATTCCTGTTCTAATTTCTCATCTGGTATTTCAATACCAATAAAATGATACAGTTGGTTACACTTCACGAGGAAATCAACATCTATGGTTATTACCCTATTACTCTTTTACCAAACATTAAAATCATGCAAGAACACCTAGAACCCAGCACTTCATACCTGTAATAAACGTAAAAAATATTTTGGAAATTTCCGAAGTGAATAATATATATCATAAACAAACAGGTTTACACAGTAATTGAATAAATTCCTTTTGGAGATTTGGGTACCAAATATACAAACAAGGAGATGTTGTATGATTGCCAATGAGACAAATATCCACCAACTTTGAAAGTTCAAATGCAGTGGATAGAAGCAATTGTAGGCAACAATCAGAGAAAAAAACATACCATATAGTCTGCTATAGAAGACACCGACATGAAAAACATCAAACAATTCAATTGAGAAAACTTACAGCATATGTTATATAAAAACAATCCACGAAAAACAAATATGATGAACACAAACCAATCACGACCACTGAACTACAGTATTCTGACTGGGGATAGGCACTTACAGAATGTAGCGAGGTTAAACATGTTTGTAAGTCTGACCTGGAACAGTGGTGTTACAACACAACATACAACAATCAGTTAACTAGGGCTAAACTCGTCAAAAGCGTTGAACAATTCAGTTGACTATGGCTTAGCTAGTTGCTCTTCAACTTTGTACCTTATTTAACTTTTTTGATTATCATCACAGAATGAGTCTTTAAAGACATAAAAGCCTTGTATTTTTGTTGATATTTTTCTTTTTAAAAGCAGTTATCAGAATCTAGGCTAGAAGTTTGTAACTGACTTTTTGCATAACAAGATTTATTTTGTGCTTTTTATAAGAAAATTATACTTGTGAACTTCATTGATAGAAGGAAATAAAGAGTAAAAAGAATAGAGAATAATGTATGGGCAAAATTAAAAAGACTTGATTGATTGTTTTTTTTGGTGTTGAACGCCACTTTGAAGCACTGAATTTAGGCTATTTCGTGGCGGCCAGTTTAAAAATTTTATTGGTTGAGGAAGCCGGAGTGCCCAGGGAAACCACCAGGCCATCTTCGATAGGAAAACTGACAATCCTAGTCAATTAAGATTGGAGTCGAGTGCACTTGCACGAGCGGGTTTCGAACTCACAACTAACAAAATTAGAAAGAAGAGAGGAAAATTATCTATACAATTAAAAGGGAAAAGAAAAAAACCCCTCTCAAGACCATCAATGTTTGTCGATGATGAAGTGATATATAAGTTGTCCGTCTTCTTATTATGTTAATTATCAAATCTTTTTTGTCAAGATATACTATAACTATATAAGGCATCTGACATAAAGCTAAACAAAAACACTTTTATAATTATTTAAGTTAATATTCCAAGAGTCGCCTGTGTATATACTCAGATCTGGACTGATTTATAAAGGAGCCAAGCTTGTTAACCTGCAGGAATGATCTAAGGTTGCGGATATAAGCCATTTTACTAATCTTTTTCAATTAGATTGTGTGTATTTTATTCATCAACAAATCAAAATAAACTTTTCTAGTAAGATTTAATTTCACAATGAAAAATGAATTTAGATCTATCTTCATCTGAGTTTTGCACAATCTATCTCCAAAAATTTACCAATTCAGGGGCAGCAACCCAGCAACGGGTTGTCCGATTCATCTTAAAATTTCAGGGCAGATAGATGTTGACCTGATAAACAAGTTTTACCCCTGACAAATTTGCCCTAAATGCTTTGGTTTCAGAGATATAAGCCAAAATCTACATTTTACCCCTATGTTCTATTTTTAGCCATGGAGGCCATCTTGTTTGGTTGGCTGGGTCACCGGACACATTTTTAAAACAAGATACCCTAATGATGATTGTGGCTAAGTTTGGTTAAATTTGGCCCAGTAGTTTCAGAGGAGAAGATTTTTGTAAAAGTAAACGGACGCCAAGTGATGAGAAAAGCTCACTTGGCCCTTTGGGCCAGGTGAGCTAAAAAGGAGGGTCATTTTTATATAAAACCTCTCAAAAAAGGGAGAAGCAGTGCTGTGTATTTACTATTAATCCATTTATGCAACAATTACCACTTGTGGATCAGGATAAAATAACATGTGCTTCCTGTCATCTAACAAATTTTAATTGGAGTGACAGTCTAATTTGAAATTATGGTGTTTTTTGAAGTGGTGCAGATGATAAGCCCGACATCATTTAGATGTGATTTCTCGGGCTTAGTTGCAAGTTATTAGATGTCTCCCATTTTCTATAGATAAATTGTGTTCACTTTTCTTAATTTGTCATCAGCTTTCAAAATTCAGATTTGGAGCAAGACATACTTTTCTTGTGAAATGTATTAACATGTTTACAAGCATTAAGTTTTCTATTTCTTTTAATTCTTTGTCTTTAATTTTTTTGAAATTCATTGTTCATAATAATCTAACTTTTCTCTTAGAGAATCAGATTTTTTTTGTGAGGAATATTTTTTCGAAGTTTCCAAGACCATTTCCCATTGATATTATTGCATAAGGGAGCTACCATTTGATTTTTATGGGAGGGGGAGGGGGGCTAGGATGAAATTTGAAAAAAAAGGCAGGACAGGATTTTGAGTTAAAAAAAAAAAAGGCAGGATGAGTAACTTGGCAAAAAAAAGCAGGATGACAATTGTTGTAAAGTCAGGATAAGCTAAGAAAAAAAAGGCAGGACCGAATAGACTGAAAAATAAAAAGGCAGGACAGAGATTACAAATTAAAAAAAAAGGCAGGACACAATTTTTCATCCTACCCCCCCCCCCCCCCCCCCCCCCCTAAAAATCAAATGGTAGCTCCCTGAAGATATGGATGCGTGTAAAAGTTGCAGTGATTGTATTGAAAATAAGAATGTTTGTTAAGCTGCAAATACTTGATAAACAACACATACTTTAGAGTTCGGCAATTATTTCTAGAAGTATATATCATGTAATTCTCCGGGATACTCAAATTGACATAGATAATAATTTATGTTTCAAGTAAGTTTGACGTACAAATAAAATGAAGGACAACAGCCATAAAAACATGACAAAAAGCGTCGGTTAACGCGAGTTATACGTTAAGGAACGGTAAATATATCATATCATAAATCATATTTGTCAAATACAGCTGGATTTTTATCTTCTTTTACCACCTCAAAATTAATGAATTTTCCATCAGCCATAATTCATAGATTAACCAGCAAAATAAAACAGGACGGCAAAGCAAGAATGCTTTTAAAAACATAAGCTACAATTTAGCATAACTTATCACATGTGTCTGCATCTATAGTTCGAGTAGGTAGTTTGTGCATTACATATTATTTCTATAATGCAGTATAATATAATTACTGCATTTTATGAGGCAAATGTTTGGTTTTATTTACTTTGGAGTGGGTTATAAAATTTACTTGTCCCGATTGAAAAATCGATGGATAACTTTTCAAAACATCGCTGTATTATAAATCATATCACTAATTAATAATAGATTCATTTAACAATACTTGAAAACAGATCTTTTAAAGAGGTATGATCAGTTTCCTCATATATTTTTTAACTCAGTATCAAAATATGAAAGTTAAAACCAGCTGGCATTGGAATATAAAAGAATCAAATAGTAAACATGCTTTAACTATAATTTAAATCACATTCACAATGTTCAGCACTGAACATTGATGTCGAAGACAGATCATTGTTCATCAATATCGCAAAAACTTATCATGGACATCATTAACCAACACGAACAGCAGACATGCACATGTATCTGAAACACCAACCTTTTAACTTTATACATTTTTGTTTAGAATTTCCTTTTCCTATTTTTGCTTTATTTGATTTATAGGTGTGTGTTTAGTACGTTACTCTCGGTTGTACTAAGCACAAAGGCACATATTTTCTCAAGACACTTAATTCTATGCGATTTCCTAGCGATTTTCAACTGTCATTTAATGAAGTGCATTGAAGGACAAACAGAATTAAGTGGACAAAACATATGATAATAACTAAAACCAAGTCAAAGTACAAGAATATTAACCTGAAAAACAATTCTTGTATCAAATATAAACAGATACCCATATGAACGACCCAAAGGTGCACTTTGATTCACATTAGAATCAACATTCATAGAAATCACATGCATAATCAGCTATAAGTATGTTAGAATTAAATTAATATAAAATATAAAAAACAAAAGACGCGTGTTCAATGACATTACTGTACAGAGGCTCCAAGCAATCTCCATCTGATGAGTCAATTACGACCAATAGCTAATATTTTCTCTGAGAAATGCCATTTCAGGACATTAAGGCAGTAACTATTTACACTATCAATCGACTTATCGTAAATAACTGTTACATTCTATTTACACTTAACGAACGAGCGTCTTAAAAGTCATCGGCAATAATTTATTGGCTAGGCTGTGATTTATTGTTCTCGACATGTTATTTTCACAGCACAAGAAAAAGTTTGAAGATACCAAGGTGGACAATAAAAAACCATGAATTGGAGATGGACATAAATCGACCCACATTATTATTTGTTTACGCTTCTCTTTCAGGCTGGCGAATGGACTAAAATTATAAACACCTGTTTACTCACTAGCATGTAATCAAAAGACATTTGGTTTTGTTTTTTTTTTGTTATATCAGAGAACACTGGTAGACTAATTCTACGATAAAATGCAACTAAAAAAACACAAAATGCATAAATTTTAAGAATTTACTTATATTAGAATGATATTTTCCAGATAGATGTACATATAGCTATAGCTTGCTGCTTAACAGTGGCGGATCCAGGGGGAGGGTTCCGGGGTTTGGAACCCACCCCTTTTTTTGGACGATCAATGCACTTGAATGGTGAAATATAGTTGGACCCCCTTTGTCATGGATTGGGACCCCCCTTTTAAAATGGCTGGATCCGCCCCTGTGCTATGTCACATGGAGATCTTGTTCATTTTTCGGTAAAAGTTCAATATGGCTTGCTTTAAGTTCTGAACGGAGAAAATTCTATGATTTGTTTGTAATCTCTTGTTTATATGGTAGGATTCTGATCTCTAGACAGACCCCTTTTGTTTTTCATGATAGTCTTGAATATATCTTTCCATTGAAAAATAATATGGTTGCTTGTTCTAACCTAAATCACAATAAGAACATGTAAGGTAGCGAAAGCGAATTTTTTTTTATCGAAGTGATGAGGTGACTTCACAAACGTAAGGTTATACTGTGTCCGGGTTTGATGTCTAGGTTTAAATAACATTGAATGCTTGTAAATTTAAAGAATTAACTACCATTTAATCATTGCCGTTGCTTGAAGACATGTCTGTCCCTGAGGTACTATTTAACAATGTCAGTAGCATGTGCTCATGTTATGTTTTTTATAGGTTATATCTCCCTCGTGGAAAGTCGACTTTGCATAAATTATGCTATTTTGATTTGATCCATTCGGTTTTTGTACTCTTAGATGTTTTTTATGTTTTGTTCTCTTAAAATCACCTTTTACAGCTTATTCCCGGAACACATGACATCAAATCTATCACGTCATAACAAAACTAAGATTCAAAAGTGGTGGAAATCTAGAGCGTTTATTAACTCTTAGATTGTCACATTTCTAATTTACCAATTATGTTAGTGTGGTTTAACTTATTAAATTGGTTGAATTCGATAAAGCAGTTGGTATTATATGATTGTGACTTCTCTGTTTAATTCCTTCTTTGTGTTCTTTTACTGTTCTTGACTTCCTAGAGCGTTTCTTATGAAGCTAATTAAAAAAAAATACGTGCATGTCGCGCACACAAACTATATATATTCTAGATTATATTTCAACGACAGGATCGGTACCATTACTTGTGCCGGTCAGTTTTCTAGGACACCACCTCTACAAATCACCTGTTCTTCTATTCGTTCAAGGTAAATAACAATGTGTGTCGTAATGAATTACAATTATAGTAGTTTCTTTGATATAAAATTGAATATTTGTGCTATAACACTCCCGCAATGATTTTTCTTCTCTGTTTTATTGTGTCATTTTCTCATACCTTTAAAAAGATAGGTTACTTTTGTTGTATCCGTTTAATACAAAACAAACAAACAATCTAGTTACATTAATATGAGAATACGTTTGGTTGTAAAAATGAAAAACAACACTTCAAGAAATGTGTTGTGATCGAAAGGTTTTTCTGGAATTTTGGCTCTTACCAAACAAAAATGAATTGAATGAAAACATTCCTATTAAGTTTAAATATCAATAAACAGTATTTGAGAATATTTATAAAAAAGAACATTCCTTAATAATTATGTTGAACATTTTTGGTACCTGCACCCTCTAACGTTAATAAACGGGATTCGCATAATTTTATTGGTCACTGAAGCTATTTACACCCAAATGGTTCACATAAGAAGTTATGAATAGTCGATTGAACGGACAGACACTATCATTTTTAGTTTAATTTTAATATTTTATCATATTGTTGTGTAAATTTGCACTGAATATTTTAATGTATATGTAAATTTCTATTATTGTCAATTTATGTTCTTTAAAAATATGAGAGTTGCCATTTGTTTGGTTGTAAACCCAGTTGTAAATGTTTATATAAATTTTATGATGTAGAGAATATTAAATTTATACAATGCAAAAGGTTTTTTTTAATTTGCAAGAATATTATCCCATCTGTGTGAATCAAAACCACACGGTTAAATAGTTTAGACATTAAGTTTTAATGCATACAATTTAAATATATACCAAAGGCGATATGTAAATGTTTTTGACTGGTGATGATTTTTTTCTGGCATCAAATTGGCCTCAACTTTACCAGATCAATTCTTTGGAGGGAGACAACAACACAATTTGTTTTACATAAGGGGAAGAACATTTAATTCTGAGGGGACTGGCAAATTTGATGAGGTCAGAATATTTATATCAAACATAAAGGCGACCAGATTATTCATTTACATTTATGGACTAGGACCAGAAAAATTATTTTTCAGTTCATTCAAAAAGAGCATTCAATATGAAGTCTTGACTATATATTCTATTGATATGAAATACAATCAATGATGGAATCAGGGACAAAGGAACGAGGGTGATATTATCAAGTATTGTAAAATTTCTGGCGAGCGTAGCTAGCCAAAATTAAATTTGAAAGATTTTCTAAACAAAATTATAATTTTTAATGTCGAAAGGAGGGGGTGAAATACACTATGCTCCTAAAAATAATGTTTGTCTGGTAAACTTTAGAAACTGATGTAATAAATTTCCACATGCAGCTATACACAACAAATGTAATGTGCACAATTGTTTATTTGAAACAACAATTATAGACAAATGTCAATACGTTATATCAAGCTCTAAATGAGTTTGGTATATCTCTCTTTTCACAGATTAATTTAATCATGCATCCAAAATGGTGTTTGGCAATTCATTTTTAATAAAACTGAATGATTATGAATTTTCAAATGAGCACTAAATTTTGGGCCAGATATAAGCTTAATTGACTTTACACTACGGGAAACCAGGACTAAAGTAGACTTATATGAATAAACACACCTTGACGTTAAAATATTGATATTTTATTAATATTTTCCAGACATACATTGCAAAATTATCTAAGAAATTCTAAGTTTTGAGCTGCCTTTGTTATATTGGTTTTAGTAAAAGAATTGTATTTTGTTGCACCTGAATCGTGTAACTGTCAAGCTATTAAGATTTTTACGTAGGTACCAGATATCGTTAGATCTCAATAATTTATGCATTTCATGACATATTGATATGGAAAAAAACTTTGGAACACAATTAACATACGTCATTCTCACTTTATGAATTTAAAAATATAATTAAAAAAAAATTGGGGGGGGGGGAGTATATCTTAACATCTTCCTTCTCTCTATAGATGCGATATGGTGAACCCAGATTGAGTTATATCATATACATTATATATATGTGCTATAGTGACCACTTCCAAGACATCATAGCAGATAAACACATTTTAAGTTGATGTGTGCAGTTATTGTCATTTTCTAGTTTCAGCAGGTATAAAGATGAGAATCAAAATAAAGGTACAAGTTAACTATTTTTAGCATACTACACGTTTTTAATGGAACCCCTCCAGTAGAGTCGACACCAAATGTTTTCGAGAGTCATAAACACGCTTTAGAAATAAAGACAAATCCTAAGCTTAAAGTCATGATGATATAATTAATGCACAGCAAAGTTAGAGTACATGTGTTTCTGTAATTACCATCTAAAAGAGAGGGGGACTTCAAAATCTAGTTACTCTTTTCGTTTTGGTTTCTCGTGTTTAAAGAAAATTAAACACATTGTTTGCTTTAAGCAACGTATAGTCCGCTTTGGGGAAGGGTTCGAATTTGATGAGATATAATCATAATTTTTTACTTCTTGAGATATAATTTTGAGAATATTCATAAAATGGAATACACTGTAACTTGTCATACTATTCACAATAATATAACAAAGACGTGGGCAATACTACAACCCAGATAAATCCACATCTTTGGTAATGATATATTTAAGTGGTGAATTGTCTTTTCGTCAAATTTATAGAGATTTGTTCAATTTTACTTAAAGTATGGTAACAAATCCCACAAACAAATAAGTTGCTTTTTAACGATTCTGTGTATTGGTCTATTTGGTATTTCAGCTTGCAAACTTTTTTTTTTGTTTCATTTTTGTCTGTTAAACTTTTCGATCGTACCAGAAAACGTACTGTACGTGCCGATTTATTTAAAATTTGAATATTTTATTTGGGAAATAAATCCGTCCAGAATACAGAAAGTTATAAGGTCACGGATTGAGTCTATTGTATACATATGTAAAAGGGAATTACTTTTGATGTCGTCTTTTAAGACTTCTATCGAAGTGTATCAAAAAGAGGTAGAGCCATTACCACCTTAATTAATTCCATACGTGTTTGTTTTCTTAAAGGGTTTCAATATTTACATAAATTCAACTATATGTTGAATGCCACTTTTCAATCGACAAAATGATACAACAGATACAGTCTGTCTTATAATCTGAAATTTGAAATGAAAGTCGGTGGAGAGACAAAAGAAATGATTTCACTTTCCCAATTTACATGTTCTTTGTTAGCATTCCAGAAGCGCCTGCAAATATAATACATATACCCTTGTTTTTTTCTATCACTTTTGAACATAATCATATCATGAGCTCAATAGAGGGGAAGCTATTTAACCAAGAGTTCCAAGTGAAGTTGAAATAATCCCTTCGAAAATTTAACGCACTCAATAACAATTTGGGTAACCGTTATGGAATATCTGTTTTACAGGAGACTTCTATATGTTCTATTTGTCGTGACTACAATCCCGTCCTCTTTCCTCGAATGTGAACTACTGAATTAGACTCGTCACCTGGATTGTAAGTAGCATGAGCAACACGACGAGTGCCCATGACATTTGGAGCAACAGACATTTACCTTTCCGAAGCACCTAAGATTAACATCGGTTTTTGGTAGGATTCATGTATCTCAGTTTTAATTTTTCTATACTAGTAGTTCAATATGTGTACAATGATTGTCTTTTTATCGTTTTTGTTTTTTGGACATGTCATTTTCATTTTGTTGTACGACTTGATTTGAATGTTCGTTCCTTTGGTTTCTTACGCCTCTCTTTACTTTTTAGTAACATCGCATGAGACATGCATGCGAATATAGTAATAGTAAAAAGACAACATTTTCTACAGTAATTCACACTACTTTGATGTGTCTCAATTATAGTGTTGGAAATTATTCTGTAACTGCAAGTACCCTCGTTCGACGACCAAAATATTTCATTTATCTCAAATCTGCAAAATAAGTAGGTAAATGGGAAGATAGATGGATAGGTAGAAACGTTGCCCATGGTTAGATCTGTTTTGTTTCCTTTGTCCACACGGTTGTTGTTTTGACGAGAATTCGGTTGTTGGTGATTGGGGGTGTCAATTGGCACTGTTCAATGTTTTTGGAAATTCTTGTGGTCTCCTTTGCTGTGCTTAAAATGCTTTTCAGAGTTTAATTTCTAAATGTAAGAAAAAAGAGTGATAGAAGAGAGCTGTAGAGAGGAGTACTTATAATTAATTTTTACTAACCTATTATAATAAATGCATTCAAATATAAAATTGAAAGCGACACAAATAAGATAATTGTGTTTATGTAAATGCATTTCATAGCACGTGTTTATCTCAATTTTTACACAATGAAGCAGTAAACGAGAAAACTTAAAGTGTTTAAGAGTTTTTCCTGCCACTTATCAATATTCTGGTGTTTGTCAAAGTAATCCTGATAATTGTATATTGCAGTTACTCCTAGGCATGTGCCAAAAAGTCGAAAAAATACCAAAGGGAAAATCAAAAGTCGAAGTGATTCAGACATAATCATGACAAAAATCGAAATCTTTGATTCAATAGTCTTCAAAACACTACGTAAAACTTATCAGATTGGGCAACATGCACTAACACCACTCAAACTGCAGAAATCAAAATTACAAATGTTTTCATGTTTGCACAGTAGATACCAGGGCCCGCCCGTATGTGCTTCAGTAACGAAATAAAATCGTAGTACTAACTTATTGTAGCTAGGATATGTAGAAAACCGTACGTTTGGAACAAATCTTGACTTTAGTAGATTTATGCATACGGGCCTAGTATCATTGATAGATATAGGAAGACTTTGTATCGTTGTCAGTTCATAATGGAAAGGAAAACAGATGAAACAGCAAGGTTTTCAAGTATATTTGAAAAGATATACAGCAGACTGCAAAAGTCTGGGCAACACGAACACCACTCAACCTGCAGAAGTCTATATAAATACTATATAACCATTAGTTGTTTTTTTTTTTAATTTTTATAAATTTCCTGTTACATAATATGATTTTTTTCGAAAAACTAAGGATTTTCTTATCCCAGGAACAGATTACCTTAGCCGTATTTGGCACATTTTTTTTGGAATTTAGGTCCTATATGCTCCTCAACTTTGTACTTGTTTTGCTTTATAACAATTTTGATCTGAGCGTATCTGAAGAGTCTTATGTAGAAGAAACGCGCGTCTGGCGTATTAAATTATAATCATGGTACCTTTGATAACTATTTCCCTATTTTTTGCACAGTAGAAACCTGTATCATAGATATAGATATATGGAGACTGTGTATCGATGTTAGTTAAAATATTATAATGTAAAGGAACAGCAACAATTATTCCGTTATACATGTATCACCCGTCATGGGATTTTAAAGTCACATTTCATTATTTTTCTTCTTTCTTTGATTCACCCACGCTTCAATTTCAATAATATGTACGAAATATGAAGCACGCTATATTCATTGTATTACCTTTAACTTCACGTTCATCTACAAAGCAACTTGATACAATTTGTATTGTGAATTATATCGTAACTGTACAATTTGAATTGGGGAATTTAATTATAAACTCATTGAAAAATGTCAAGTAAATGAACTTCGTCAATATATCTGGAAATAAAAACTAAAGAATTTTGTAATAGGTGTCATTTTGTCTTTAATGTGTCTTCTTTCCTCTTGGGTTTAGAAAAAGCAGATGACAAAGATTGAGGAATCGGGGCAAAGACAAAACAGTTGCATGGGCAAGGTGTCCCACTCTATGATTGCTCTAGGAAAGAACGACTCCTTCCGTACAGTTGCTTTACATGATGTATTTTTAAATGCCTTTTCGTTGTTATTTCTGGAAGGGTGTTTTTGTATAAGCTTACTGTATGTGTATCAATTTTCACATAGTTGTTTTGTAGCTTATACATCATTATAAAGTTAATAATTCATAAGAGAAAACACTTGTAACGAAGAAGATGTAGACACTCATGTACTTTTAATGAAAAATAAGTGTAGACTGTCAAGAAGATGTCAAATGTTTAATAATTAGGACAAACTTTAGTGACTATGATTGATTACTTTCGAGAAAATCTCTAGACTGCATATCGCGTTTAAATCACTGGTTCTCTAAACAATCAACTTTTTTTTATACTTGTGTAGGTCCTTTTTGGCTTGTTAGTTATGTTGTAGAATTTTTGAGAGAGGTGTAATTTCATTATATGCAACATTCTTTAGATAAATATATATTATATTATAATTCGGATAAAGATGAATTTTTGTACATTGTGTTTATCAGTAGACTGGTTCATGCTTTACCGTCTACTAATCAGTGAAATAACCAGAACTGAATAGTTTAACAAACAAATACATTTTGTACCAAAAAAATACAGATGATATTTATACAATTGAAAGTGACACAAATTATATCATATTGACGATTGTATATTTTAATGCATTCTCAAAACATGTGTTTCTCTTAACTTTTAAATAATTTTGCAGCAACTGGGAAAACTGTGAGTGTTTGAGAGGTTTTTATGACAGATTATCACTTACTGTGGGGTCTGGTAATTGTCAAGTTATAATGCAGTGAATTCTCAAATCAAAGTGTGTCATCGACATATACTTAGTATATACATTGTATCATTGAACTTCCACTGAACTTATTGTAGAAAAATCGACCAATTCTGTGATCTAGAACTTACTTATATATAGATGAAGATGTTCAATAGTCTGTTACAAGTAGTCACAACATTTTAAGACATGGAGTAGTTTAGAACTTGACATGTTATGTAGACTCCTGTCATATTTCGATCTCTATAGATCTTATTTTATTTGTGTGTCGTTGAGG
Source organism: Mytilus edulis (assembly GCF_963676685.1). Lineage (NCBI taxonomy): Eukaryota > Metazoa > Mollusca > Bivalvia > Mytilida > Mytilidae > Mytilus > Mytilus edulis. The sequence continues at coordinate 78,926,701 of NC_092350.1, read as the reverse complement.
TGCTGTCTCATTGACGTTCACTTTACAGCTACTGTTATTCAAATCAAAATCGTTAAATCCTTACGATTAAATCTTACGAAATGAAATCATTAATATTGTAACCTGCATGTTTTATCAATCAATATAGATATGAATGGAAACACGGATGATACGAACATAATCAAAGCGGTATATCACCTACTAGGTTTCTGAAATATACATTTAACATTTCAATATGAATCTCCGTTTCACTTTGTCTTTTAATCATTTCAAAAACAGCGGTATATGTTTGTTGGAAATGACTGACTGCTTTTCCATTTATGAGTAAGATCCGGACATAGATGCTTTCGTATGGCATTGTTGAATGTTAACATATGCAGTCTTATCCGGTATAATACACGGGGAGTGTCCGTATATGTTAATAGAGTTCTATATATGGTCTAAGACTTTTCTGGCCGAACCAAGTATAAAAACGGTAGCACCCGTGTTTGTAGTGACAGTCTAAATCGTACCTTTCTCGCTTTTTATCCGTTTCCAATATGATATGTGTATACATATTAACCGACCATGTATAGCCAATGTACAACGAAAATACATGAAATTTTAGCCACTGGACCTTTACGACGCCAATAAATAATCAATCAGAAATCGAGTATCAAAACTAATGTCCAAGAACTTACGTTGACAATGGTTTAAATTTTCTTTTGGATAATGCAAGTTCCGAATTATACTCATTCATAATTCTAAATAACTTCAAAATGTTCATCTTTGAGTGTTTGTGTATACAAATAGTTATCAATGGTACAACGGTACCAGGCTTTAATTTGATGCGCCAGATGCGCGTTTCGTTACATAAGATTCATCAGTGACGCTCAGATTCAAATAGCTAGAAAGCCAAACAAGAACAAAGTTGAAGAGCATTGAGGATCCAAAATTCCCAAAAAAGGTGCCAAATACAAACACCGTCTCTTGAAATGTAAATAAAATTAATTTATATATGCTGAAGCTTAATTCAGAAATAAAAAAAGTTTTAAAAAATTGTACACAAGAAAGGAAATCTTTACAAAATGTATGATGTCGCTTGTTTTTTCTGACTGGACATTTTAACCATCGACGGGCCGGGCACACGAAATGTGTCGATGAGCACGTAACCTTGCTATAAATTATAATTAAAAATATCAAACAGGCTCATGCAACAGTAAAACAGTAAAATGTAAATATTCTTAGTTCTGTCTAATCTCTTTTTTTTCATTGATAAAAATAAAGAAATTAAATGTAAATGATTCGCTCATATGGTTGCTATTTCATAAACTATATAAATAAATAAAAAAGTCAACAGTGAATTTACATGTTTCGAGTAAAAAAAAATGACTATACTCAAAGTTTTTCTTTTTCTTTTATTCAAAACCCTTATCTTGTTTTTTTTTACATTGTATTTTTCCTCGAGTTAAAATGAACGCCACAAAAGCCAATTTGTTGTAGACCGATATTTTGCAGGTCATTTCATTCAACACAATCGATGTTACTGCTGCTTCCCTTCCTCAGCTGAGCACATGTACATCCATGCTTCATCAAATGTTAACTCAAGGGTCACCAAGACATCGGTGGTGTTTTTAGTTGTGTTTTGACAAAATTGAACCAAAATGACTGCCAATAGCGAAATATTATTCAATTTTCCACATTTATAAAGAATGCAAATCATATTTTTTTGTCTTAGATTGAGATAATGCCCTCTCAGATAGAGATAAAATAAGGTTTAAAAGTACCATTGAAAATTATTTTTGTTTCTGTTTCACCCTCAACTTAACTTTGATTATATTCTTGGCTACTTGTACAGTATATGCGAATGACACGTTTTCCTCATAAAGTGAATATCTGTCAAATAATTATGTACAATAAAAACTTACCCAACCCTTATCTGGAGACATGTGGTTAGAAGTACAACCACATGTAATCAACTTACAGTGGTATTTTTAAGCGAAGTGTATATATGTTTTGTTAGTTTAAATAATGTCGTTAGATTTTGGAATAATCTACCAAACAGTAAATCTTTCCTCTCATGTTTGCTATTTCATAAACTATATAAATAAATTTAAAAAAGTCAACGAATTTACATGTTTCGAGAAAAAAAAATGACAATGCTCAAAGTTTTTTCTAGTTTTTATTTTATTCAAAATCCTAATCTTATTTTTTTTTAATTGTATTTTCCCTCGAGTGAAAATGAACGCCACAAAAACCAATTTAATTGCCGTCAGTGTATCATGAGGAAGAATTCCGTTTTATCTTAGCGTGTCCGAAATGTAGAATTTAGAGCAAAATGCAGTAATCTGGTGAAGTCCAAGTGTAAAAGCACTTTTGAGCATACAAAATATCATTTTCTTTTTAATGTATCTAAAATCAAAGACACTCCAGTGCTATAACATGCACGAACATTCAATCGTTCTGTTTACTTGCTTACTTGTGAAATTTTATATATATTGATATTATACATGTACTAACGAACCGTAAGGGTTTAAGGTAATACAGAATATGAAAGTTAGAATACTCCTCGTTGTTAAATAAGTCTTCACATGTAAATAGTTTGTTAATTTTATCTGGTAAAAATTCTTGGACGTTAATTTTATCAGTTAATGAATATGTTGATAAAGGATTGACTATTTAACGCAACAATATCATTTATGAAATTATACACACGTACGAATAAGATCTCAAATGGAAGTTTTACAGTTACTTTTGTTACATCGAAACCATCGTACACCTTGCAGCAGACTTTCTGTTTGAAAGTATTGGTATTGATCATTTCAACAATTTAGAATTTAAAAAACTTTTTAATTAGATTCCAAAACTAAAAAATGTAGTTCAATGATATCTATCATGTCTATGCGTGAACTAAACGTGCAGTGTTGGTCTCTCCATTTTTTTAAAAGTTCAAAGTACTGGCGAAAGTGGACTATCTGTTTAGTTCAAATGCACAGACAAAAAATTATATTTGTATCCTTTGTACAATTCAAAATACACAGAGATCTAAAAAAAAGTTACATATGTATTGTTTTGCTGATTGTAAATGATTGTATGCCACAAACCATACACATACATTTCAAGATATTAGAAAGACGAAAGCAAAGATGATAAGAAAAAAGTCCATACTACCGGATAGCGATGACAATTTTGTTTACCATATAAATAACGTACCCCCTTATAATATAAAGCAATAAGAAGTGTATGTATTATTGTATACGATTGTAATTGACATTTAGGACAATGAAGAACGTGTTGATTCGATTGTCCAGTTATTTTCCGTGGGCGTGATACAGTGACCAGAGATATAAGAAAATACTTACTATAGAAAACAATTTATATCACAAAGTTATCAACACAATCAATAACAAACTCAACAAAAATGGAATTCTCATGAAATCATTAGCAGCACTATTGTTAACATTGTTAACATTGTTCGTATCAACAAAAGGTTGCACAAAATTCAAATATCGTTTTGGACAGTGCCATCCTTTAAAGTTGTTTATATCTACAAGCTTCGTTGGGTTTTGCATCCATTCAATTAACTGTTGGTAACTTATTATAAAAACATCAGAATAATAATGTAAAATAGTTAAAAGAAAGTAATTCATTGCGTCGTAATTGTGCTTTTCCCTGAGCCAAGACGAGTGCATAGTGTAAAATAACGGGGCTCTAGAACCTTTGTAAAAACTGTGAAAGTTTACCCAGAACAATTGGAATGCTTCTTCTTTATTCTCTGGACGACATGAGTCGAGGTAGAGACAACCTATCGGTGCGAATGGTTTCTCTAACATCATGACTGGTACTTCCCATAATCCCGAGTAACTTCCTTTGGGACATGGGCGAACGTTGCAGTCTAGCTGCCATCCAAAGTCTAGTGTGTTTGGCCAAAACTTACTGCTGAAGCCGTTTTCTGTCGCTACAGTCATTGTTGAATCGTACTGAAAGTTTTCCTCTTGTAAAATTGAATAAAGTTTGTCCCCTGCTGATTGTAAAAAAGGACTTCTCCATCCTGTAATGTTCTGTATTGGAATTCCCGTTTTCTGGGCCAAGTTTTTTCGTTGTTGGACTATTTCGTATCGAAGCTGTTCTGTTGATGCTTCTTTCCAGAAGTCTGTCGGTGTTCTGTGGGTGACGCTATGGACAGCAACCTCCATTCCCTTGCTATAAAGATCCCGCACCAAATTGTACTCTGTATAATTATGCGAAACAAACATTGTCATAGAAATGGGACAACCATTTGGATTAAAACGATTGTTTAGGAATAATTTCTCATACATCTGATAATTTTCCGAATTCACAGCATCATCAAAAGAAAACACAATTATTTGTGGAATTTCTGAGGGTAAAAGATTTCCTGGGGTATCCCGGCCCCCACAGTAACAATTCGGCAGTCGACAATTGCTGTCTTGTAAACATATTTCCGCGCCAACCATTAAGACACATATTAGTAAAATATATTGTAAAATATCAGGCGAAAACATGTCCTTTCTGGTAAAATATGGCAAATGACAAATTTTTGTAATAACCACTAATTAATATAATCCCACGGAATGTAATCTCATACAAACGACTGCTTTTGTTTTTTATGGGTCCGTCCTAAGGCCAATTAGTTTTTGTCCTTTTTTATGAAACATTTGTCATATCACACGCAGGCTGTAGTATACATTGTATAGCAAAACGTAATATATAAGTTAACATCCATTTATAAATTTCTGATCATGTTCATGTATTTCCAGTGTTTTGTATCAGACGCTATTATAGTATGCATCTTAAGTTATCATCTATTTTCTATTGATAACATATGGGATATTATTACCAGCGATAAAAGACGAGAAATTTCACAATAAAATTGCAGTCACTATAAATTTCCCAGTATTGTAGTCGATTGTGTTATCTCTAGTTAATCTTACAAGTTAGCCATTGGCTCAACAAGATAACAACAATCACGCCTCCGTCAAAGTTTTATATATACAATTTATACTATCAAAGGCATTTATCTCCTAGGACTTTGTGTGTGTCCGTCAATTAGTCAGTTTTTGTCAGTCAAATGACGCCCCTTTTCTTCAGCAGCATTAATGCATCTACACTGCTTGAAATGCAGAATCCAAATAAATGTATTGAAGCACGTGATGGGATAAACTGGTAATGCACAGCGGTTTACTTGTGTTGAATTAATTAGTTTCCTCGCTGACATTTCTTCTCAATTTCAAACGAAATTGACGAACAGCATGAATATTTTTCATTTTAATGTATTTTAATATAAATATTCATACAGATAAACGACTGAAAAGGTTGAAAGTTTTGATAGAAATATTTCATAGAACATGACAGGGCATATTGATTTTGTAACATCGCTAGAAAAATGATACTTGAAAAAGATCTATAAGATCAGTGAAATGAAAATAAATTCAGTGTACAATAAAGTCGATTTCTGAGAGGTGGATTCTATTAACATTTCAAGAAAGAAAGAAAAAATATCAGATCAGTTTTACCATTTGTGTAATTTTAGCATTTTTATAGGTTCTACTATTACAAAGATCAAATATGTATCTATTAGACAGGTTGGTTCGTTTGCAACGGTGTGTCTAGTAAGTGAAGCCCCTGTCTTGTACATGCGTATGGAAAAGAGAGGCGAACGATACATACGTGGTATAACCAAACTCTCAAGTCGAAAAGGAACGTTACAATGCAGCGGAATTCTTAAATGAAAAGAAGCGCATATGCAAACTGAACAAATATCTAATTTACGTAAAATTTTAGCATCTTTTATGAATTGAATTTCTTTGTCCTTAAAGGGTCATCGTATCACATTTTTTTCTACCGTGGTGAAGTCTTTGAACGTGCCTTTATACTTTATTCTATATTCATGCTACCCTTGTGCATTGTGTTTGGTTCCAAACTTTTAAAATGCTTGTTCTGTCCTGTTGCATTCAACAGTTTATAACAACAATTGTCTATACCAATACAACACACATTACATATTTTTTATTCTAAAAAAATCAGAACTAAGTTCCAGTAGTTTACTTAGCTTTTTATGTTACTCGTACAGAAGCTGGAAACATAAGGTTTTTATTGCTTTATTGATTTATTAACTAATACTTATACATGTAAAAAATATAATTGATTTTACGACCTTACAGGATTAGAATGAAATTCAAAACAGTGTGGCCATTGATTGACACATTTTATTCATCCATTGACTAGGACAATTTAGGTGAACGTTTGTATGTAACGACCAATGCTCACTATGTACTTTTTAAAGACACTTAAACTATGGGGCCACCAAAGGTTCTCAACACCTTAATAAAGTAATTCGAAAAATTAATCAGAAATAACATGATGTTTTGATTTATATCAATTATATAAATCATAACATAAAGGTTATTCCTGATTAATTTTTCGAATTATTTTATAATTAAAGGCGTTAAGAAACCTTTGGTGACCCCACAGTTTAAATGTCTATCGTAGGTACGTCTTGAACAGTGGTCGTTACAGACAAACGTTCACGTAAATTGCCCCAGTCAATGGATAAATTTAATGTGTCAATCAATGGCCACAGCCACACTGTTTTGAATTTCATTCTTAATGACATGCCATGGTCTCTTCAATGTCAGTGGTCTTAGGTGTATCAGAAACTTCATTTAAAAAAGTCTGCGATCCTCTAAAAAAACTTCAACTGCGTCCAGTGGAGCTTGTTTGATAAATTTCTTTTCAAAGTAAAGTAACAAAATTCAAAACTCAAAGAATTTCCATATATTAGCCACATCTGCTAGAGGTGTGTAATTTTTTTACTTTAATCCAGCTTGTTAATCTCCGCCAAATTCTGCTCGACCTTAATTATACCGTTGTTAAATTTAGCACATATTTATTATAGAACAAATGAAAACAAATAATCCTCTGATTCCATATTAAGTTTTGATTAAGGAAACACAGACCTGGTATACTCCGCCTTATCCTATACATTTGTTATTATTGATTAAAAGATTCTTGGAATACTTACCACTGGAAGTCGATCAATCAATCAACTGATCAATAGTTTGGATTTGTAAAAACGTAACATGGATACGTGTATATATGTCAATGCTTACACATCTCTATAAAATAAAATGTATTTAAGATTCACTGTTAAGTAACCTTCTATTTTTCTACCCTGTAATTTTCCCCATCTTTTCAAAAGATTAATTACTTTATACGACTTAAAAGGTGACGAAGGTCAACGTGCTGTAAATTTTATTACATAGTTGAAAATAAAACTAAAGGACTACTTGAAAATTTTCACATACGTGACAATCATTTTCTAAACCCCTTAAAAACAAAACTTTAACGACGCACTTCAGTGCAATTCAACATATTTTACAGTCACAGAATTTATTTCTATATGGGACACTAAAAACATTTTTAGTTTGTCTACTGAAATCTTTGTAGATTGATACATGATCAAATCACATGTTACACAAAAAGCATTGATTACTATAAATAACAAAGAAATTCATCTTTATATCAATTATGATTTTTTTTTGACGTCTCAGAACTGTTAGACCAAAATGGCTATGCAATGCACAGTTTAATTACTTTATAATTTGACTTGATGTATATCTTGGCCATTCTGTAATCTAACATGCTTCATAAGACTTCATTTACATACTGACCACCTTAGTCTGCTCACATGTATATTGTTTCTAAACTAAACGACTATCCTACAAATGGGAGGCTTAATTAAGGTAGATCATAGGTATATATTTCTTGAGATAGAATTTTCTTATACTTTGGCAAAATGAACTATGCTTCTTTCAAAATTTATTCATGAAAAAGTATGGGTCACCGTGCTATTGTCAAAACTACGAGTCGTTGAAAATTGTCTATATTGGTAAGTTTGTTCATGCCAAAAAATTGATTCTTGTATAAATATTTTGAGTTACAAAATTGATCACCAAGTTTTCTTTATGTAAATAAACAGTCTAACCAATAAATTGCAAATCTGTCTCCAAATTTGCAGATTTGGGCAAAAATTAGACCGATTTTGTACTGAGATTTTATAATTGACTGTATACCACGAATTTATCTTAAACCTGGTTGAATACATGTCTTTTCCGTTGAAAATGTCTCTTCAAAGTAAAAAAAAACCAACTATGTACGGGGCGCCGAATGGGACTCTTGTGGTTTTGTACAAAATTCAATTCTGTCATAACAAAATCATTTTTGTCTTACAAAACTATGTGCTACAGACTTGTTTTGTGAGAACTTCAATTTTGTGATGACAAAATTCATTTGTGTAGACAAAATTCATTTTTGTCATGACAAAATTCATTTTTGTAGACAAAATTCATATTTGTCATGACAAAAGTCAATTTTGTCTAAAAGGTATGCAGATATTTGCATACAAAATTGACTTTTGTTACCTGATATGGAAATTAAATCACAAAAGTCAATTGTGTGAGGTAAGATTCAATTTTGTGAGACAAAATTGACTTTTGTGAGACAAAATTAACTTTTGTGAGACAAAATTGACTTTTGTGAGACAAAATTGACTTTTGTGAGACAAAATTCAATTATGTGAGACAAAATTCAATTTTGTCAATTTTGTTGAGACAAAAGTCAATTTTGTTAATTTTGTTGAGACAAAAGTCAATTCTGTCAATTTTGTTGAGACAAAAATCAATTTTGTTGAGACAAAAGTCAATTTTGTTAATTTTGTTGAGACAAAAGTCAATTTTGTTAATTTTGTTGAGACAAAAGTCAATTTTGTTAATTTTGTTGAGACAAAAGTCAATTTTGTCAATTTTGTTGAGACAAAAGTCAATTTTGTGACGACAAAATTCATTTTTGTGACGACAAAATTCAATTTTGTAACAACAAAATTGTCTTTTATGAGACAAAATTGACTTTCGTGAGACAAAAATCAATTTTGTTGAGACAAAATTCAATTTTGTTGAGACAAAAGTCAATTTTGTCAATTTTGTTGAGACAAAAGTCAATTTTGTCTCACAAAAGTCAATTTTGTCAATTTTGTCAATTTTGTTGAGACAAAAGTCAATTTTGTCAATTTTGTTGAGACAAAATTCAATTTTGTCAATTTTGTTGAGACAAAAGTCAATTTTGTCAATTTTGTTGAGACAAAATTTATTTTTGTCAATTTTGTGTAACAAAAGTCGATTTTGTATGCAAATTAATTCACAGAAACCAAACTAAACTAATTTGAATACAAAATTGACTTTTGTCGCCCAATTTTCAAATTTGGTAACAAAATTCAAGTCTGTGTAACAAAAATGAATTTTGTCATGACAAAAGTGACTTTTGTCCGCTGATAGATAATTTTGTATGACAAAATTTTAAATTTGTAGTATGATACAAATTTTGTTAAACTGAACTTATTTTTGTTGAACAAAAGTCACTTTTGTCCGTACAAAATTGAATTTTGAGTACAAAACCACAAGAGTCCCATTCGGCGCCCCGTACTATGACGTCCATTCGCTGTATCCTCGTATTTTTCGCCGTTCAAATTTTATTATTCCAGTGTTTAAGTTACTTTGAAAATTGCTTTCCATTGACGCTTTACAGTTTGAATTGAATTATAAAAGACTTTCCTGATCTATTTGACATTCTAAATGACAGGAGAAAAATCATCTAGGATACGAAATTATTGATTATATATTCTTGAAATTGAAATTTGCAAAATGCCAACAATTGTCTAAATAAATACAAATCGAATAATGATAAATGTATGATAGAAATCTTATCATATATAATTTTGCTATTTTTTTATTTACCTAAATGCTTATATCTATACATTAACAGAGATGAGCGGTACGGATATGAGACATATGTTTATCTCGAATCAATACAAATAGTTCGCTATTGGCTTCGATCTGATAAGGACATACAAACTTCCCCTCGGAGGAATACCATAATGGTGATCGTTGTCAAAATTATTTAACATATTATTGTATCCGCCAGCGGCTAATGTTTGTGCATTTCGGTGAAAATATTTTTTTTTGTGGTGACATCTGGTGGCTGTCAGTACGAAGATTCATAGATGGTTATACTTATAGGTTAAACTTTTCAGGGCAATTGGATTCCGTTTCACGGTCGGCATACAGGTCCATGATGATCACATCTCTTGATCTTTTTACTTTTTATTATGAAAATCACGAAAAGAACGTCATGTGTCATAGAAACACTCTATTATATCATTTATATATAGCTTATGATAAAAAAGTCAAATCTAAACAAAAACTTTGTATTGACATTGCCTATTTAATTCAATTTAGTCGTTCTTTTATATCATTTTAAAACGTCTCAAAAAAATGTCCACACGTTATACATTTCTGCTGTAAAAATTATATGCATACTGCATCTGTTCAAGTTCAGATATAAAACTGTTTAATACCCACCCATTGTCGAAAATATAAAATGTATAAGAAAGCTCCAGTTAAGCATCAAGCTCACTGAAATTTATATTTATTTCTGACAATATCGTTTTTCTAGTCTCAATCTGATATTTTTGACAGAAATCTACTCGAATAACGTGTAACGAACACACCTACAGTTTATACAACTGTTTGCTCAAAACAGAAGATGGTTACTATAGAAGACACTATTTGTTTACTAAATGTAAAGGCGAATATATCCTAAAATAAATTTATTTATTATATACTCTAAATATCGGTAATCTATTCTCAAAATGTTTCACTGGAATAATATGGTAAGTCCCTGAGAATTCTCCTGTTCGGAAGTAAAACTTTCTACAGAAATGCCGTTTTAATGTATAACTTCAAGGAAACTTCAGGTCGAAGGTGCAATGCGTTGCGTAGACATGGTGCATCGCACTTTGCACGTGAAAAAACCATTGCAGCAACTCTGTGGTTCAGAAGTTGGCCTGGTGCAAGGGAAAGTATAGCCTTGCATAGGCTACCTGTTACATTAAAAGAAAACTGGACGTTAAAAAGCAAATATCAATCAATTAATTTATAAAGTATAAAGTGTTTTCCTCATGTGCGTATAGTTTTGACTTCTATAGATGTAGTAGCCGTCAATAGATCAACCTTATAAAAAATTATAATTCATTTAGTTGAATTTTATAAAATGTGCACATGACAGCATGTCAGTTGAGTGAAATTACTTGATTAAATCCATACTCTTTGCCTTAATACATCGTTCGAAAACTAATTTCACATGATTTCTGTGTCTTGACACATCTTTCAAAGGGCATTGTTCAAGCTTGAGTGACTTTTCAATCTTCATCCTTTTAGAAACTGTCCACGGAAACCCTGTTTAATCCGATCTGAAGACCAGTGTTCGAAGTTGAAGTTAATTTACATTTGTATGTTCAATAGGCCGATACTGTGAGGTTCTATCGTTTGATAATGAAATAATTTTAATAGAAACATATCTAATTAATTCCCTCGGTTAGAGCGGAAGCCTTTTAGTTTTTCCAGAGTGCAAATATTGAGTGGATGTCGCATGTTGTATTGTTCCTTTCTGTATTGAAATCCCACAAACCAGTCGTGGACGTTGTTATTGAATGGAGTGACCGCAATCAGATGTAGATTTTTAATAATGGCATTTTCATTGAATGTAACAGAAAAACCGGTATCATCGCATTTATACGATCAATACAGTGAGTTGTGTTCTCTGTATTACTTCCATTAACTTTAATACGTTGAAAGCATTTCTTTAACAAAAAATATTCCTAATATCGAAAATCACAACAGTTCGTATAGATTGTTTTCTTCAAAGACTTTATTCTTTCTAAAATATATTGTTCATTAAAACAGTTATTCCGAAGGCAAAACATATCGTTATCGACTAGAATTCTGATATACGAAGGATTAATGTGCATTGCTAATGAAATGATATAAAATCAACCCAATTTGATCACAAATCTAGATCACTTAAATTTCTAAAACTAGTACGGTTTTAACAAAGATTTAATTCCGCGTATCCGGGTATTTCTATATCTTGGTTTAAGATTAAAATGGTTTGCATGCCTGCTATGAATTCAAATAGGGCCTGCGTTTGTTCAGTTCATTATAATTTCCTGTTTTAAAGTATGAATTATATTATAAAATAAATGTTTGCTCGAATAATCGTTTATTTCGTCAGTTTTACCCTTCACATATTTTTCAGTTTGTACCAATATGATTGGTATACAATACAAGTGAGCAATGGCTTCTCTCATTTTTTCAATAATACACAATTAATATATTATTGCACTGTTTGTTTTTCAAATGTCCGTTCTAATATAGCATTACTTGATTATTATTAGGATATAACCCGGTTTTTTTTATCGATAGAGCCAAGACGAGATAGCTTTAAACTAAAAATAAACTTAATGTAACTTTCCAAAGAACTAAAAATTTATATTCTTTATGTTATGTCCAAGTTAAAAACGTCAAGTGGACAAAATGGTTATACACAATACAGCTTGTCAAATGGCACTTAGCAACCTATACGATATATACAACCATACATCTCCTTTTTTTATAAGGGTGCTTTGGTCAACATAAAATTAATATGGAAATATAACGTCAGGACAGCTAACTGATTTGTTAGAGGATATAGTAGCCAATTATTGAGAAATAAAGGAATGTTTAAGTGTAATAATGATAATAACATGCCAAAGACGGCAAAGATACATATTTCTACGTCATTCCTTTATATCCATTGACACTGAAATGAGTAATAATTAAACATTTTACTAACTTCACACGGTTGACCAGAGATAATCCATAAGTTCAAGTTATACTTAATGGTGTATTGAATTTTTATCAAGTGACCACATTGAAAATTGTGTATTAAAGATATCATACCACCAGGTGGCGGACAATAATCTTTTATATTACACGATAAGCAGCAATAACTATCACCTCTTATCATATGTAAACAAAAAGTTGGGCTTATGTTATTAAATAAATGCCAACTTACATTAAAATGACACGGCATGTAAAGATAATACACAGTATACTATAATACTTTCCAGAATCAGAATAGATATCGGAAAAATATAAATATGCTAAAAATTACAGTAAAGTATTTTTTTATGGTTTTAAATATTTTATGATTTAACTTGGGATCAATTTCTTTGCTTACACCGATAGAAAATTGCATGTCCTGTTGGATTGCTGAGAGAATGTTTTCTCGATTTGTCGTTTTGTCACTATTTATTTTTGTAATATGCCTCAAGTCTATGAAGAGAGCCTTTTTGAATATGTTAATTCACATGCATCGTCTTGAAGATGCATCAAATATTTGCCACTGGACTTTAAGCAAACAACAATTAATCAGAACATTCGTTAAATCAGTACAGACATTCGTCTACCTCTAACGCTATTTGTTGAAAAATTGTATCGAATACGTTAGATTATCCATTGAAGCAACATTGCTTGTAACAATATGGCCTTTAATCAGATAATCATTACTAAACAAGTAGTGTCAGCAAGTATGAACTAAACACACGCGGCACGTGCGTAACATGAATGCATGAAATCGATGTCCTTCGGAATTTATCTCGTTACTAAAACATCTGCACGTGATACAGATCGAAATATCGTAATGACAATAGCATATAACACACTTGATCTAGCGTGCAGTATACACAGACCATTTACTGATTGATTGTTGATTGTTTAACATCCAGTGGCAAATATTTCATGCATATCGAAGATGACAACAAATTAACAACAAATCCAAACTGCAGATGCAGTACAATGAGTCGAGCGAGATGAACATTTTTACTTTCATTGAGAAAATATGCCTTGCAACCAGAAAATCGAGAAAAAAATACGTCTTGTTATCATTTAAGCCCATTCACGTATAGATTCTCGATATGAATAGATCGTCACTGTATTTTGTTACTGCATCATAACAGTGTATGGTAGATTTTTTTTTTTTTTTTTTTTTTTGATAATAGGGTCCATAGAGGTGACACGGGGACAGAAAGTCTGTATGTAGGCAATGTTTTGTTTATGTCCAACTGTTTAGAAGCATAGTCCTTAGGAAACGAAATGCATATAATACCATATACATACACATGCATGTACACTCAGTTTTTGCGATTAATTGTATTGTATGGCTGCTATGTTTCTCTATGCATGGTGTAGTATAAATAAAGTAACATGCATCAATTATACTCGACTACCATATCTTGTGATCAGATAACGCAAATTTCAACATGAATTAAAACTTTTAAATAAATGCTAAGGCATGTTGTTCAGAATTTACAACCAAACAGATAATCTAAATTCTGAAATTTCCACTTTGTATAAGTTTTAAGCATACACAAATATAAATGCAGGCTCAGTGATTTCATTAGCCCAGTAAAGTTAAGTCCTTTTATATACTTCGTAAATTTTGATTGATTTGAAAATTAATAAAAAGAAACTAAGGATCCAATTCCCTCAGGCAAAATTACCCTAAAGACTGTTTTTGTTATTCTGTGTTGTATCTGTGGCCATAAAGCTCCCTGAGCTTGCCGCATCTCCTGGTATCAGTTTATAGATATAGGAAGATGTGGTGTGAGTGCCAATGAGACAACTCTACATCCAAACGACAATTTAAAAAAAGTAAACCATTATAGGTCAAGATACGGCCTTCAAGACGCAGCCTTGGCTCACACCGAACAGCAAGCTACAAAGGGCCCCAAAAATTACTAATCTAAAACCATTCAAACGGGAAAATCAACTGTAAATATGTTGTAAAGCGTTCCCATGCAAGAAGGCTGACAAGGAAAAGCGATGCACCAAATGTATTGTTTGGCATCATTCGCTTTTCATCTCAGTGCGAAGCTATAAGTTTCAGCTAATATAAACGTTATCTTGCAATTCTCACAAAAGCTAGTTCTGTTTGGTTGCGTAATGATGGGACAACAATTCTATTAGCATGAATGAGTTATAAAAATATGATCATTTCAGGAAGGGGAGAACAAAATTACACAATAGTGATCAGAATCCTAATTGAGTTTAAATACAACATAGTTATTATATTACCTTGAGTGTCCTTTAAGCACCTGCCTTTGCATGGTGACTCCTGCATATGAACAACAATACTATTTGCTCATATGCATCAGCCACGAGGAAGGACTTAACTCAAAGTTGTTTTTTTCCATAATGGATGTAATGCTGCTTCTGGTGCATGGTCAATAATAACTAAACATACAGGTTTTGTTATGTGACTACATGTATTATTAACTCAATTTATATTTCATGTTTTTTGTCAAACGTATTTCTATTTTTAGTTTTGTTTATTGTCTATTACAATTGTGTGATAAAAAAAAATCAATGATTATGCCCGTAATGGGTCCACTATTGGAAATAAAATATATCTTATCTTATTACCACCCTTTTTTAAAACCAAACATGAATAATATAAAACATGGTAAAATTTATTTTATTATTAATCGTGAGTTATTAGTTGATACAACAATATACATCAAACTGGTACAATCAACAGCCTACTTTATTGAAGAAATAAAAAGAGAGTGCAGAGCATCCTAGTTCCCTGTGCTATATGACAACCGTATCCTTCGGATTCTAAACAGACTTTTTAAATCAGATGTACGTTTTGACTTGTTAGTTGATTCAGAACAACATGACAACATTTGAAAAGTCTAAATAAAATAATTTATATATAGAGAAAATAGTTAATGACGTCACAAATCTGCATAGATATATCGTAGGGTCGTGTTTTGAACTAAAAGTAGACCGGATATTCTCAGTAGTGAGATTTACCACAAATCGTTTGATTCAACGTTAGAACTGTTTACATTGTGACTAGATCAAAAGACGATATTGTCCTGCATGCAGTGATCAGAAATATGTCAGCAGTTCTATTGATGTTATTGATGTCTGTTTATTTGACGAGAGAGTAAAATCTTAATCGATCTGATGATTCTATTAACAAGGTTGTGTAAAATGTCTCTTTGCGCACAACACGAGTTTCTACAATAAGCTTCAAATGTCAACTCAAAACTAGGAAGCCAAACACAGTCAGGTTATCTAAACATGCATTGTCCGTTCTTGCTTGTTATATGTCTTCATATACCGAAACTACTTTTAAAAAACGTCTCGAAAAATAATAATTTAAAAAAACAACAAACTGGAAATTAACTGATAAATATCATTGAAATCATGGCAATACTGATGCAGCGGCTACTGTACGATTGGTGCTCTCGGGGGACTGATAGTCCATCACCAGCAGCACCAACCTGCAGTTTAGAAGTATTTACATTCATGCTCGAGTAAAAGAGTTGGAGCAATTCTACCATTCGTTCTAGATGCAAATCGTACTCCCTAGACCACCAAACGGTTACAGGGCGTCACGAACACATTTAGGTTACTTCTTCAAGCTATTACTTCAGAAGTAAACATAGCTCAGGAATTTTAAAAGGATATCCAATATTCTTGTTAAACTTAATGCTTTGTTTTATGGTTTGTTAAGAAATGGTGAAAATGTGAACAATTTACGACAGTCGATAAAACCAGGTGTTAGAACCCATTATGATGTGCTGTTACATCAGAGAAACAAAACATTAAAAATAATAATGTAACGTTATTAAGATGCTTCGTGTGATACACGTTTTTGAAGTATGAACTCAATCAACTTCTTCCTAAAACAGGAAAGATTAAAGAAAATGCTGATTCTCCAATATTATATACTTCAACGGGTTCATTAACAAATGCCTGATCGAATAGATAGGATATTCGAAGAAATGGTTGAGGAAGTAAAAAAAAAACTTATAAATAACGTATCAACAAGCTATGGGGTTCCCTTTCTGTGGCTGTAATTGAACTTGTTCACCAGAACTGTCCTTGTTGCGGATCTATTGATAGCTGTTTTTAATCATGTCCATACTGAAATCAGCTAATTATTGAATATTTCAATATCTACATTGGAGTCTCTTTATATATGATATAGATATTATTTTGCACCTATAGTTAGACTGCCAAGAATTTACACGAGCCACATACGTTAAATAGCAATGAAACCTCTTTGTTTAATTGTATTTCTCTGATTTCAATTAAGCGCTTTCGTTCAGCTGTATCACTTACAGTAAAAATAGTATACTTCAATTCTGATAATTTGGAAATCAATTCTATAACATGGCTCAATTTCAGCCTTCAAGTTTATCAACATGCATAACGATGTTTTTTCAGGGGCGGATCCAACCATTTTAAAAAGGGGGGTTCCTAACCCAGGACAAGGGGGGGGGGGGGGGGGGTTCCAATTACATGTCCCCATTCAAATGCATTGATCGTCCAAAAAAAGGGGGGTTCCAACCCCCGGAACCCCCCCTCTGGATCCGCGCCTGTTTTTAATCATAAAATGTATATATTTGCGTATGACATTCATATAGAATATATAGTGTTTGCTTCTGGATTACATTTAAAAAGGAAGTATTTTTGCCTCGAACACCAAATGCAATTTCACTTGTAAATGCTCTATTTTATAATTTGTCTATCGGATAGTTCGGACTATAAAAGAGGGACGAAAGATACCAGTGGGACAGTCAAACTCAGAAATCGAAAATAAACTGACAACGCCAAGGCTAAAAATGAAAAGGACAGACAGACAAACAATAGTACACATGACACAACATAGAAAACTAAAGAATAAACAACACGACCCCCACCAAAAACTAGAGGTGATCTCAGGTGCTCCAGAAGGGTAAGCAGATCCTGCTCCACATGTGGCACCCGTCGTGTTGCTTATGAGATAACAAATCCGGCAAATAGTCTAATTCGGTAGGTCACATTCATGAAAGGGACGGGGATTGTAGTTACGACGTAAGGTACATATCCGATATCATTTGTGAAACGGTCCATAACGGTCAACCAACTCGTAATGGCGTCCGTAAAATTTACAAAGAGATGATTTCAACTTCACCATTTCGAACTCTTGATTTAATAGCTTCCTTGTGAGCAACAACCCTCTATCAAGAAAATCATGAAAGGAAATGCAAGCAGGGGAATATCGTATCTATTGGGAGGTATATACGCCGTATGCAGGTGCTACTGGAATGTTGCTTCTTAGTAATGGAAAGTTCACAATTGGAAATCTGAAATCATCTCTTTCGTCGTAAAGTTTTGTTTTTAATCGACCCTCATTGTCAATTTATAGATGTAAGTCAAGATATAAGTGTTCATATAAACACTTTCTAACTTCATTTTTCATCCTTTCATATTTGACAGATTTTTGCTGTTACAGACTTTGTCGTAAGTGCATGTAGACGTGTGTGTTTTACACATATAAGAATTGTCATAATCCTTGAAAAAGGACTAGTATAGTTATCAAAGGTACCAGGATTATAATTTAGTACGCCAGACGCGCTTCTACTCATTTAATTAAAAATCTACTGTGGTCGTTTAGGTAATAATTCACAGATACTCATTTCTTATATCTTTCCATAAATCTGACAATGTAATTCGAAACTAAATATATGAACATATTAGAATGGTACATATATTATTGTATATAATCTCCCTGAACATGCATGCAATATTTGCCACTGGACGTTTTTAAACAACCAACAACCAATCATCTAATTCTTATTATAAGGACATTTATTTATATCTTTTAGTATTCAAAGTAATGATATCTTATTTTTAGTTTAATATACGACATGTATGATATATGTTTTAGAACAACTTATGTTGAACAAGTGGTGATATTTTGATAAAATATCGAATGTGAATCTATACTGGTAAAATATTGCAATAGACACTGATTATTTATAAATGGATTCCGTTACTTTTTTCCAAGTAAAAACCCTTAATTATACATGTTGTTGCTTCGTGTTTGTTGCTCCTTCTTGACGGACTGTTGAAATAACAGTTATCGAAGCATTATATTTTATTCCAGATAGCCGGTACACCAAACTCCCCCGTTATAAGTTTTCAATACAAAAGGAACGGAACTCATGTCTTCCGTCTAATAACGTTTATATGTTTAGTATTTATTATTCATGAGCTGAAATACTTCAGATAAAAATTGCATTATTATCTTATTTCATAAGATAAAAGTAATTATATATTTCATGTACGGAATTGCCCATTCGACTTAGTCAATGAGACTTTGATTGGCTACAAAAAGTTTTATCGTCTATGATATAAGCACATTACAGTCAAACAAGAAGTTCACGCCTTGTGGGTCGTATATAAATTTGGTTTACATTGTAAAATCCCAACTCGACTCAATAATCGAAACTATGACTCAACTAGAGGGAAGATTTTTTGAACTTTAAAGACGATGAACAATTTAACCACCAAGATATACACTTAAACGGCTACACTGCTTATCACTTTATAAAATAATTCATCTGCGTGTGTGTGTGTGTACATAAAACATGACCAAGCACAACTATTTTTTTAAATATTTGCTTTCTTTGCATTAAATAAAATCAAGTCTATCAAGAATTACAACATGTCGTGCAATATATTAACTCATTGGAGAATTCTGAAATGCGTTCATTGGCAAGAAAATAGAAATACAAATTTCTTCCCTGGTTATTTTTAATATAACGCAAATTTTGTTACTGTTTTTGGTTTTATATCATACACTTCGAATTGTTTAAAAAAAATTAAATGCCGTTCTGTAACTTTCATTCTGATGTAGTTACTTAATCTTTTCATAGTTAATTTGCATCTATATTGTTATTGGCATATAATAACTGTTGGTGTTTATCTATGGTTACTGGTGGTTGTCTTATTTCGGCATAACAAATAGCCCAAAATATTTGTCAATACGATTTGATAACATCATCTTCGTATATATATTTTGCCATCATATATTAGTACCGTTGTGCAAAGACTTATAATGACGGTCAATATTAAAATTCTTGCAAATTACAATTAATGTAAAATACACAGAAAAAAGATTGAAGTCTATTTCCAGAATATACTATTTACATATGTAAAATATATATATAAATTATGGACTCTTACTCTATCTGTATGTAACTGTATCCAAAAGTCCAAATATAGTTAGAATTGCAGTCATAAAGTATCTCTTTGGATATGAAACAATTTCAATTGTGGATACTTGAAGTTTTTTTGCAATACTTACAGTGACGGTTCCGAATTCCACTTTCACTGAAGTGTTTTGACGGAAGTACTTATTCTAAGTAATTGAAACGTATCACTTTGATGAATTTAGAAATTATGTTCAACTATATATAAGATTCCAATTTGGTTAATGAAACTTTTCATTATTCTTTGTATATGTTTTTGTCAATTAGCTCCCGAAATATTTACATTAATACAAAATCGATTTTTTTTCGAGGGGCATAGCATAATTTTTGATGAAGGTAAATTTAGAAAAAGTGTTCCAGAAGCACAATATCTATCAATATTACATTTGGTGTAGAAAGTAAAATTACAAAAATACTGAAATCCAAAAAAAATTCAAAACGAAAAGTTTCTAATCAAAAGGCAAAATCAATAGCTCAAACACATCAAACGAGTGGTTAACAACTGTCATATTCCTGACATTTTCTAATGTAGAAAACGGTGAATTGAACCTGGTTTTATAGCTAGCTAAACCTCTCACTTGTATCACAGACACATCAAATTCCATGATATTGACAACGATGCGTGAACAAAACAAACAAACATAATAGTTAAAAATGTCAAAAATACAGAAGTCAACATTGTGTTATAATCTTAATTACAAAAAAAAAAAAAAAAAAAACCAAATGAAGCACACACTGGCATAAAGACCAAGCATATTAGCAAAAATTAAAGACAAGAATACACAAATTTACCATAAGACAATAACACAATGACGGGATGTATAAGTACAGAGCCACGTCATATATGTTACAAAGAAACAAGTTTTACAATAGCACATACAGTAACGGAATGTATAAGTACAGAGCAACGCTATATGTATCGAAGTATAACACCAAAAGATACAAAGAGACAAAGCACATTAGCAAAAGTGAAAGACAAGAATACGAGAATATCATAAACAATAATGACAGGATGTACAAGTACCACAAGTATTTTAATCACAATAAAAACAAACAATTATTGGTATAGTTTTAAGGAATTTATTCCTCCTCCCAAACACCAATATATTTCAGTTCTACTACCGCATATATGAAGATAAGAATCACTTGACACCTTACTGATGAATGATATCTAAGATATTTAATATTTTTTCATGATTTTACTAAAAAAAATTGTGATTTCCCATTTTTTTGACTTGCTAACTTTATATTATATTTTGTAGTGTATTGTATCATATTTATATGAGCTATCGCCTCGTAAGATTTATCGTTGGCTATTATTCCGAAATTGTATATATAATAAAATTGAGAAAGGAAATGGTGAATATGTCAAAGCGACAACCACCCGACCATAGAGCAAACAACAGCCGAAGGCAACCAATGGGTCTTCAATATAAACCTATAAATAAGTCTAAAGATGTGCACAAATGTAAAAATCTACGACACTGACGAAGTGAATGTGTTAAGCCGAAATAATTGTCAACACGATCATCTTTGTAAATTTCCATTTTATATTAACACAGCTGTCCAAAATTTTAGACTTATATATACTTTTCCCTATCTGCAAAGTATCGTCTATTCTCGACAATCCGATACGTATTAGATTTGATGGTTGGTCACTTTTATAGACTTCTATACATAAACCTGTGTGGAACTGTTATTGTTTGTTTATAATCAATTGCATTTTGTTGGTTACTATACCACAAATGTTGGTTAACAAACTATTTTTCAGATAACTCCCATTTCCCGTGCATTAAATAATGGACTGAACAAGGTTTTTATTTACGATGAGGGGGGAAATGATAGCTGACTGGATTCATATGAAAAGTTTTAACAAAAATTTTTTATATGATCGGAACAGGATCTTGGATTTTGAAAGGAAATTCACGCTAATTCGGTAAAAAATCAGGACGATCAAACAAATATGGATTTCATTATTAATTTATCTTCACGAATCATACCCATTGAAAGAGAGAAAGGGACATTCCAGTGAGATTAAATATAATTTCTTATACTGAAAAATGTATAGCATATATAACTGATAAACTTCAAAGTACCTTACGCAAACTATACATTTGGGATTTCTCATGGTTATAGTCTACTGTCTAATACAATTAATTATAACCCCGTTATAAAACTTTTTACAAGATATGATCATTTATATTACATTTTGAAAAATATGGAGCCATTGTTTGCTCTTGCTGTCAATTAATTTGATGATTTATTGGTCTTAGTAACAAAATGTTATCACAAACATTTATATCAACAGAAACTGTTCAATGCACAAGAAAATATGATTCATAAATTTCGTCATTAAAAATTTATGTTAACAAATACTGCGCGAAGAAAAAGAATCGTTTCCTTGTATTTAATAATTCTTTGCTCTCAATATCACTTTGGCCCTTCGTATGCTTGTATTTCATAATTCTTTGTTCTCATTATTGCTTTAGACATTCGTATAATGATTTTGCTTTTATTTCGTGAAAGAGGACAACCCCTCTTCTTGTATGAAAATTGTATGTTTTCCTGAGCCTATTGCAAAAGGTGGTCCTCATAAGAAGCAATCATCAGTCTTCAATAGATACAGGAAGATGTGGTGTGAGTGCCAATGAGACAACTTTCCATCCAAATAACAATTTATAAAAGTAAACCATTATAGGTCAAAGTACGGCCTTCAACACGGAGCCTTGGCTCACACCGAACAACAAGCTATAAAGGGCCCCAAAAATACTAGTGTAAAACCATTCAAACGGGAAAACCAACGGTTCAAGTTATTATGTTGTACCTTATAGACTTGGTTGTCTTTAAACGTCATCTTTTGTTCTTGTCATTTCGTTATCATGTTTTATTTAATGTGTAAGCTTTGAATAGTCCAATGGCATTTTACGCCTCTTTCTGCATTATGGTTTACTTGGGTTCCTTCTGAGATTGAAGCGGACTAATTGACCGGCAGTTTCGGAGGAGAAAGACGTCATTGTACAAAATTCAGACAAACGATAGACGTAAAAAAAATACAATAAGTGAGTTGATATGTATTTTAAACCAGGTGTGAACCATTATGGAATAAGACAAAATCAAAACATAAAAATGATTAAAACTAAAGTTATGACTTTACATCAATATAAGTACATATATCAGTTCTTTTAAGTATGCGTTAAATCGATCTTGTGATGTTTATATGAGAAGCGATCAAACAAAGTATGCTAATTTGACAGAGGTGTGAAGATTTCGCTGTTGGGTATAAGTAAGCAAATATCACAATCATTGAAGCAACTACGGATTTTGTATTGAGATAACCTAATAACTGGTGAAGTTTGTAGCTTATAGATCTGATAAACTTCAAAGAAGCTTACGTAAAGAACCCAATGGGGTTTAACACGTCTCCATTCTACTGTTAGATCGTGACTTAGGTAGAGTCAAGATTGTGTCTCTTTGAGAGATTTATAATAGACATACTTTCAAGATATACATGTCCGCCGGAACTACTTCTTATTGTCACTTACTATGGAGATTTATTATATTTAGAGGCTAAATAATATTGATAAAAACCATACCACCTACTCGGCCGGTATGTTCGGCCTTGAACACTCATAATAATCCCTCACTTTATCATTTTCTATTGTATATTATATAGTTTGTTATGAATGGTCCAGATTTGTTAACATGGATTCAGTTTTGTTATAAATGGAGATAAAGTTTTTGTTTCATTAAGAAATACCGAGGTACCCAACCCACTGTAAAATTTCATGACTTCATTATTTATAGCTTTTTATACATTTTTATTTGATATCAGTATTGTGACATCAATTTTAAACAAACAAAAAAAAAAACAAGAGTCAGTTATACATTTCTGCTTTATTTGATTATGACATTTTAATTATTTCCACTGAAGCTAAAAAAAATGAATTAATTATTGAGGTATATGTTAGAATCTTAAAGAAATCCGAACTTAAGGGTAGACTATCAACTGACAGTAAAGTTTTATTGTTATATTTTATTTTCAAATATGAATAATTTCATAAATCATAATTGTCCTAGTAATGGACCTCTGTATAACTCAAACTTAGAATCATTTAACCCTGGATCCTGGCTCACCGCTCATTAAAAAAAATATGTGTTATAACAACGATACAGATATATCTCCATGCCAAAGCCTTTTTGCACTATAAGGTGGCGTAAAGCAAACATCAATCAATCATGCAGAAACAGCAATAACGTACAAGTAGATACATGTATTTCTTCTATCAAAGAACTCTTCGTTAACATTTCAACATAAATCATATACAATGAAGTGGTACGTGCTGTTTTAAATATAAAATTTCTAATAATCACAATATTTTATCAAGAATTTCAAAACTCAAAAATATACGAGATACCACAGACCATTTATTGTGATAAAAATAATTAAATCATTATAAAAACGATAAGCCGTTCTTCGTCATGTTGTTTTAAATACTTTTTGTTATGATTTATGGGTGATTTTCTATCCTTAAACTTAAATAAAACTTGACAAGCTTCTGAAACAAGAATAAAGAAAACCCAGGTGTACACACAAAATATCAGACTGGTTAAAAGGTACCAAAGGTTTTATAAATAAACATATGAAAATAGACAAGTTCTGAAAATTAGAAATAGAATGAAGTTTGAAAAGTGGAATGCATCGAGATTTTTTTTAGATCTGTATTAAGTATAATGGTGCATCTGTAGGACAGAAAAGACAACATCATCGCCAAAGAAAATGATGAAGTTCATAAATCATGCAGTTAACAAAGACAGTGTATACATGGAAAACTAAAGATTGTGTGAAACCCATATAAACGGATAAACTGGGGTGTTACATATCCATGTCACAATCCATATATGCTTTTAATAGTTATTTAAAATTTTGTATGCGTTGTTCCTGACGTTTGGGGTTCGGGAATTTTAGAACCTTAAAAATAGAATAAAATAGAAAGGTTGTTCTAACGAATAAACTAGTCGCTTTTTATACCTTTCCCAATGTTAATCATCGAGACTTTCAATACGACACAAAAACCCTCAGCGCACTGCAGATTTTATACCATCAATGTGACTGTTTTGAGAGCAACTGTTTCGAAAACATTCTGCTTAATAAATCCTAGACGAAATATACGTTCGTTTTATAAATGTTGGCTTTTACAATGAAAAAAATGCTATTAAGAAGCTGTAGTTTATGTATATTCCATTTCACTATATTGTTGACAAACAACAGTTAAAGTGGCGGTTATAGTTATGGAGGATTTATGGTCCTTATAATCTATTCATTGTCACTCTCTGTAAAATATTATAAGTAATTGGTCCTAGTCAAATATATATATAACTGTCAAGAGTTAAATTGTCCGTTCAAAACAATCAAGTTTAATCCATGTTATATTTGTGTTGCTGTTCAACAGTCATCAAAAAGCGATATAAATAGTATCATATTTTAACACAAGTTTGGATATATTCAGTCATAAATCGTTTACTGATTACTATGCTGGATGAATGTTAAATGGTTTCATATGTGTTAGTAGCTATATTTGTAGACGGAACGCGCGTCTGGTGTATTAAATCCTAATACTGGCACCTTTGATTACTATTTTACAGCACTGGGTCGATACCACTGCTGATGGACGTTTCATCCGCGAGGGTATCACCAGCCCAGTAGTCAGCACTTCGGTGTTGATATGAATATCAATTAAGTGGTCATTTTTTTTTATAAATTTCCTGTTTACAAAACTTTGAAATTTTTGAAAAACTAAGGATTTTCTTTTCCCAGGAGTAGATTACCATAGCCGTATTTGGCACATCTTTTTTGAATTTTGATCCTCAATGCTCTTCATTTGTACTTGATTGGCTTTTTAACTGTTTTTATATGAGCGTCACTTATGAGTCTTTTGTAGACGAAACACACGTCTGGCGTATTAAATTATAATCCTGGTACTTTTGATAACTATTTTAAATACATGTTGAATCCACTTTTCATGAGGTTTGTTACTCAATTTTCATTTTTCCCTAACGTGGTATGACAACTGTTAATTTTCTAGTTGTGTTTTTTTTCTTTTGGCACTGCTCTGATTTTCATCGGTTTATGGCGTTTTATTTGCCCCTTTTCCCACCCTTATCAATCATGTCAATATGGCAATCATGGACAAAAATTAAAAACATTTTTTTCATTATTTATTTCTATATATATATATAAACATAGAATAACATTGCGTGATGTCAAATACATTCATTTAATCAAAATGTTTGTCCTCAAGTAAAGCGATTTCATACAAAGGAGCATATTTTTAGTTTGTACTGTTTTATCCTTTCCAGAAATATCAGAATGCCGTCCATCCTTGTAGGCAAACTTATATCCAATAAAAAACATCGACATTACACAAGAATTATGTTTTAGTATCTTCCTTGTATCAACAGTTATAAATGTCTTGCTCTACAATGACATTTGGAACATCTTGTACCATCAGAATATGTTCTAATATCAAATGACATACAAGCACTTGTTTTGTATCCATACCGACCTTGTAACAATATCGGATTTTACCCTGATACCTCTATGTAGGAATTTCCAAACTGGTACATTTTGCTGTTGGCATAGCTAAATCTAATCATTGTATCGGTTGATTAAAACATTTGATTTATAAATTATTTGAGTATTATTCCTCTGTCAAAGATCTTTTCAGGAGAGATATTTTATTGCATAAAGCCCACTATACATTGTCATAGCTGCAGTATTAAAATTCAAGGAATGTACTTATTCAGAAAATGTAAAAGTAAATCATGTTTACTTTAATTCGTGCAATTTGTTAATTTCTTGCTCAAATGAAATATCTTGATTATGTAACAGGTTTGTATTAAATCACGAGCTGCTTTAAATCTAACGGGAACATATTTGTTTATATCTAGATAAAACGAAACATTTACTGTGTTTTTAAAGACTATGTCAATAAATTTTGATTTCGGGTAATATCTACATATATATGTGTTATATATTCCTTCTGCTCATAATGTCAACATGTCAGCTATTCCTGTCATCAAATTTGATAAACGTCTCTTTAAACCACACACACATCGACATTTCACAAGTATAATTCACACGTGAAGCAGGTTATGTTTACTCTTCCGGAGCACCTTCGATTATCCTGAGTATTGAGTGTTTTATGTTGTGTTTTGTAGACTGTTGTTAGTCTTTTTGTCGTGTTTTGTTATGACTTTGTCACTTGGCTTCGCATTATGAGCGTGAATATTCCTTTGTATATTCACGCTGAGTATTCACGTTATATTCCGCCTCTTTTCTTTAATCGTGTTCTAATTATTTGTTTTCTTTTAAGCAGCGTTTTTTCCCTGCTGTATACAAAGTATGAAAAACAGATCACTATTGTATATTTTTAAAGTAAGAAGTTGTTTTGTTTAAGGCATTTTAACGGGTTTGACTTTGATTGATCCGTGTTTATATTATCATGTATATCCCACCTATGACATGTTAATTGCACAACTGTAAAAGTAGATCCTGCAAATTAAAAAAGTTGCAAATTACAAAAAAATTCTCACAAAACCATACATAAATCTGAATCCAAGATGTGTAAAAATAACAAAACCATAGGTCTAATTGTTTTCTTTTTTGATGCGTCATTTGTGAAGATCAATACAGAATGAAAACACGCGGTAAATCACCAGCTTCGCCGGGGTAAAGTTCTGCATCGTTTCTTCTAATACATGCAAGGATTCCTTTCAATTAAAAACAACACCCGTAATTCTAATTAGTATTCTAGTCACCTACAGATTTTCGTGTAAATGACAATACAGTATGGATCGAAAAGCGTTTACATGGAAAGGGTCAGAGGTTTTGCGGATTATATATTAGACCAAGGACGTACCGTTACCACGAATAGATAACAAAGGGATAAATAACATACTTTATTTCAAACTAAAACTTTGTTTTTTTCTAAAGACATTTACCCATCTCTAAACAACTTTTAATTGAGAATGAATGTTCAAGATATCAAAATAAAAAGAGAAACATAAAACTTCATACTTGTAAAGACTGAAAAAAACTTTTCTCTATGTGTGCATGGTAAATTAACAACATTTTATAATTATTTAGTTGTCCAGCATACAATTATGATAGATAGTGATTTCAAAGAGTTAATTAAAACAGTGTTTCAGATCTCTCAAATAAGGAATAATGTAACTTCTTAATTCGATAATGAAAATTTGTCAGTACTGAAAAATTAAGGTGAAGGTCTAGATGATAGACGAAGTATTAATTATAAAACAGCTATAACCATTATTATGATTTTTTAACTAGATTTATGGTTTTTGGTCCTGTTTTGAATAACATCTTGCTGATTTATATAATATATGAAAAGAAATCAAGGTGTAAAATCATAGTGTAATGTTTTTTTAATGTGAATGTCATATTGCCCTTTATGGGCACTTAATTGAAATAATAGATATTCTTATTTTAAGATTGTAATTTACGTCCTTACTATGACATTTTTTGCCATCACTACATGCTAAATATTTATATGTATTTGAACCGAGAGAACTTGTTATTTAATTTGTATTTTAATCGTTATAGTTAAGCAGGTGGTCAATAATGCATTAAGTGTTAACCTGCGCAAGAAATAAACCCGAGCAACAACTTTTGTTATTAGGTCATTTGTTTCATGCCACAGCAAGGTTTAACATATTTTTTAAAAATATACAAGATATTGTATCTGGAAGACTCTTTTATTTAATTTATCATGCATGAACGTTAAAGGGTTTACACTTATTGACTGATAGGCATTGATGAATTGAAACTGAAAATGACTAGTGGGAGATCAGACCTGATTCAACATTCCCCTTTCATTAAAAGCATGTCTGTGTATAAACTAAAATCAGTAGAATGGTAGTATTTTTTTTTTTTTTCTTTATGATTACTCGAATTATTTTTGGTCTTTTTTCAATGAAATAATGTGTGGCATCCATTAGAGATCGTTCATATTCTTCATACTTTTGTACGTCTATTTTTTTCTATTATTTTTATGTGAAGATGGACATTTAAACATAAACAGAATATATGGATGCTGTTACAGAAGCCCCAGTTTTTAAACTATAAGCACTCTCCGGACAAACCATGTGTTTCCTATTTGCCAGTGATCTGTTGAAAGCTTGCTTCAATTTTTGTTTAAATCGTTTCATTTACAATTGCCGTTTCTTTTGAGAAAATTAAAATACAACACAACTTTTTATTAGTTCAAATGAAACCCCTCACTATAAGGAAACTTAATTGTTTTTCATCAACAGCATCTTCTCTCTTGAAGCTGCATCAACAGTGGCATTCCAAGAAAAATCGAATCGTAACTTATATGTTTCTTGTCAATGCTTTTATGCTTGAACATCAATTTTAACCTATAACGGTCGAGTGCTAAGTTTGTGGCATAAATTTAAATAAACGAATGACATTCAAAACCAAAGCAGAAAGGGTATATATTTATGCGTTGATTTCTCTGCTGATTATTTAAGCAGTAATGTGGGATTTGGATGAAACTAAAATATTTATTACTTTACACAAACGTCTTCAAGCACTTCAAGCGTACTTTATGAAACAGGTGATTTGACTTAACTTGTATTTATTTTTTACAACACCTTCTAGTCTTAATTATGAATAATCACATTTTTAAGATACAAAATATCACACGCATGCTTGCCTTTATTCAGTTGTTTCCCCAAAAGCATCGTTATTAACATATCTGTCTACAAAAACGTGTAACCATTCCCAGACGAGATAATATGTAAGAACAGTACTCCCTATGGCAAATAGAACTGATTTAAATTCAGGAACATGCATATGTATAAAATTAAACTGAAAGACAAGCAATGATCCAAGAAAACAGTAATGAATCACGAAATATAATGAAATGCTATACGACATGCGGACACAAGGGGTATAAATATTTCTGATTCAAGACATTTTCCTACAATATTTTCCACGGCTTCACTTCCAATTATATTGTCTTTTCACGGTCTCTCCAACTTTTAAATCAATTTTATCACCCCACACTAGAACACAAACCTACACTGGTTTTTCCTGTTGTGGCTTATTAACATATAACTTTAGAAACACATTGAAATATTGCATTAATATTTCCATGTTTAAAGTATTATCTCTCTAAAATATACTTGATAAAATACAATGTAGGTCTACAGTATTTAAACCGAGCATAGCATTATTCTGAACAGCGCATGCCTATACCTATAGGTATCATATTTTCCTGAAACTATCACTAACTACTAAAAAAACAAAGACATTTGTATGCAGCGTTGCTAATCTATCATGATTTATCATTATCCCACACGAATCTATCATGATTTATCATTATCCCACACGAGTCTATCATGATTTATCATTATCCCACACGAATCTATCATGATTTATCATTATCCCACACGAGTCTATCATGATTTATCATATTTATCATTATCCCACACGAGTCTATCATGATTTATCATTATCCCACACGAGTCTATCATGATTTATCATTATCCCACACGAGTCTATCATGATTTATCATTATCCCACACAAGTCTATCATGATTTATCATTATCCCACACGAGAAACATGAAACTTCATATACACAAAGATCGCTTGTAAAGACTGAAACAAACTTTTCTCTTTGTGTAGGACATTAACAACATTTCATCATTGTTCATCATACAATCATGATAGATTGTGCTTTTCAAAGAGATAAAGAGTGTTTCTGATCTCTAACATATATTAGGAAAAATGTAACTTCTTAATTCGATAATAAAAATCTGTCGGTACTGAAATATCAAGTTGAAAGTCTAGATGATAGTATTAATTATCATACAGCTATAACCATAATTATGATTTTGTAATTGGATTTATGGTTTTTGGTCCTGTTTTGAATCATACCTTGCTGATTTAAATGATATATTAAAAGAAATCGAGGCGTAAAATCATAATGTACTGTTTGTTAATGTGAATGTCATATTGCCCTTTAAGGGCACTTAATTGAAATAATAGATAATTTACCATTTTACTAAGACATTTTTTGCCATCACTAGCTGCTAAATATTTATATGTATTTGAACCGAGAGAACTTGTTATTTGATTTGTATTTTAAGCGTTATAGTTAGACAGGTGGTCAACAATGCATAAACTGTTGATCTGCGCGAGAAATAAACCCGGGCAACAACTTTTGTTCTGAGGTCATTTGTTGCATGACACAGCAAGGTTTAACATAATTTTTTTTAAATATACAAAGATTCTTTATCTGGAAAACTATTTTTTTTAATTTTCCGTACATGAGCGTTAAAGGTTTTACACTGGTTGACTGATAGGCATTGATGAATTGGACCTTGAAATGACAATTGGGAGACTTGACCTGGTTCAACATTCCAATTTCATTGAAAGCATTCCCGTGTATATACTAAAATCATATTAATAGTAGTATTTTTTTTTACTTTATGATCTCTCGAGTTATTTTTTTTTCAATGAAATAATTTGGGGCATAAGAGATCGTTCATATTCTTCATACTTTTGAACGTTTATATTTTCTTCTTTATGTGCATGAAGATGGACAATTCAATCTTATTAAAATATTGATTTCTGGGTCAATATTTTAATTAGATTAATGGACAATTATAAGCATACACAGAATATATGTATGCTGTTATAGAGCTACAGTTTTTAGACTACAAGCACTCTCGACTTACCATTTATCAACTATTTGCCCGTGATATATGTTACACACAACTTTTCATTTGTTCAAATGTAACCCTTCACCATAAAGAACTTTAATAATTGTTTTGTCACCAAATGTAATATTCTAAGAAGATCGAATCGTAATTTATGTTTCTCGTCAATGCTCTTAGCCTTGACCATCAATTTTAACCGTTAACGGTCGAGCGGTAAGTTTGTGTCATTAATTTAAATACGCAAATATGCGAAGGACATTCAAAACCAAAGGCATAAAGGGTATATGCGTTGATTTCTGCTAATTAGTTAAGCGGTGATGTGGGGTTTGGATGAAACTAAAATAGATATTAATTGCCTCACACAAACGTCTAAAACGGGATCACAGCATTTCAAACGTACTTTATGAAACAGGTGATTTGACTTAAATTGTATTTATTCTTTACAACACCTTCTAGTCTTATTTATGAATAATCACATTTTTAAGATACAAAATATCACACGCATGCTTGACTTTATTCAGTTGTTTCCCCTATAGCATCGTTATTAACATATATGTCTACCAAAACATTTTGCTATTCCCAGACAAGATAATATTAAGAACAGTACTCCCCATGGCAAATAGAACTGATTTTAAATTCAGGAACATGCATATGTATAAAATTAAACTAAAAGACAATCAATGATCCAAGAACAGTAATGAATCACGAAATATAATGAAATGCTATACGACATGCGGACACAAGGGGTATAAATATTTCTGAATCAAGACATTTTCCCACAATATTTTCCACGGCTTCATTTCCAATTATATTGTCTTTTTCACCGTCTCTCCAACTTTTAATAACATTAAACTTGTCATCCCTCACAATGCTATACTATGGATATGACTATTGTAGCTTAACATATAACTTCATTTACACATTGTAATATTACATTAGTATTTCCATGTTAAAAGAAAAGTATTATCTCTCGAAAATATACTTGATAAAATGCAATGTAGATCTACAGTATTTAAAGAAACCGTAGCAATATTCTGAACTGTGAATCAGGAATCTGATGTACAGTAGTTATCGTCTGTTTATGTAGTTCATACGTGTTTCTCGTTTCTCGTTTTCATGTAGATTAGACCGCTGGTTTTCCCGTTTGAATGGTTTTACACAAGTAATTTTGGGGCCCTTTATAGCTTGCTGTTTGGTGTGAGCCAAGGCTCCGTGTTGAAGGCCGTACCTTGACCTATAATGGTTTACTTTTATATATTGTTATTCGGATGGAGAGTTGTCTCATTGGCACTCATACCACATCTTCCTATATCTACGTCTACACCTAGGTATCATATTTTCCTGAAACTATTACTTACTACTAAAAAACAAAGACATTTTTTATGCAGCGTTGAATCTATCATTATTCATCATTATCCCACACATGTTTGAATATTCTGACTATGCTGAGGTGTTAAAATCCAGTGTTTTTTTGACAATTCAGAATGACTGATGTTAATCAACAGCCTCCTATATATACAAGATGGAATATGTACTTTCCATATGTACATATGTAATGTCTGTAATTCGAACCAAATGAAAAATACATGTATATCACGAAAAGACCCAAAAGTTCAAAATACAATAATTTGAAGCAATCCTTCACTCATATCTTCCAATATCAATCCAGACCTTAATGGTTCCATATATAAGTTTGTATATATATGACATTCAGCTTTATATTCATAACAAAGAAAAACAATGGCCATAAAAAGCAACGCATAACAAATCACATCAGTCATTCTGAATTGTTAAAAAAAACACTGGATTTTAACACCTCAGCATAGTCAGAATATTCAAACATGTGTGGGATAATAAGTACACAAATATATACATAAGTGATTCTAATTACTAAACAACATAGATGAATGGCAAAATAAAAGATTTGGACAAGCGTATCTTGACTTTGGTTCCATAACTTTGTATTATTCAAGTAGATTATTCAGATAAATATAGGCAGTGGCTATTCGTCCGGCTAGCCGGGAAAATAGTCAAAAATGTCTATTCATCCGACAAGCCGGACAAGTAGCATTTTTACGGTTTTTTGCTATTTGTCCGGCTAAAATATAATGATGAAGATATAACATCGTGTTTTGAAGGAGATAGATAAAGCATGAATAGTTTTAAAAATATATTGTCCACCATTGTTTATGACAAAAAACTCATTCTAATAAAAAAAAAAACCACTATACATTTGATTTAGATTTTTTTTATTCTAAAGGAATTTGGGGATGGGAGGAAAAAGGGGGGTGGTGATTTTCTGTTTTGTTGTTCTGCCTATGATTTTCCTGTAAGGTAAATAGTCGGTAACATTAGCTTCATTAGACATCGATGTTTCCAAAATATCCTGAATTTATTGTTTCTGTGAAGTTTGGTTAGAGTAAGGTCCTCAAATGATTATGCACAATTCTTCATTTAAATTGTTCAGCGATTTTTAATTCATGAGAAATTAGAGAAAAGGGTAGGCACGTGTAACCTGTCCCCAAAAGTAGGATTATGTTTAAAAATGTATAATAGATACAACAGAAAAAAGGGGAGGATACCCCAACCCTGGTGTAATATTCCCAGTCCAGGCATATCAGTGCATTTTCATAGATCTGCGTTGTAGCATAACTTAAAAATAATGTATCCAAGCAAGTTTGATATATCATTTTTTTTTCGAATGCGTTTGGTTTTATAAGGAACATATATAGAGACAGTACGGATTTTTTGGTGTTGCATAGAATCGCTATAAAAAAAATGCCTTGTTACGCTCGCTAACATTTTACCATTATGGACAATTACGGCTATTTTATGATACTTAATTATATTCCAAAATAAAAAGGTCAGTCATCAGTAAGTAGAATAATTGAAACAGAAATAATGCAGCACCCTGAAAAAAAATCAGTTTGAAATACTTGAAATAAACACATAAACCTCAACATTTGCAAGTTCTCAAATATCTTAAAACACCTCATTTTTCCGCGATAATCATAATAATGTGATCGGCCCTTTCAAGATTATGTCATAATATCACTTTTAGATGACAGTGCTGTTAATTCAAGCGAAATTATGATCATTAGATAAAGCCTAGCTTGTCTAGTAATGACACTAATGCAACATTTTCTTAAATGAATGTGTGTGGTAATCAGGAACGAATAAAACATTCAAGAATAAATTCAAGGAGGAAAAATAGGAGAAAATGTTGAAATGAGCGTATCGCCGTAACGCTGTGAAGCCGTTTCAACTTTCAATCAATAACCACAAAACTTGGAATGGTTTATACATAAACAGATAAATGTTTCATACATAAACAGATAAATGTTTGTTTTTATCATGTTGTTAAGTTTAAAAAAATAAAATCTTGCAGAAATCTGTGACATTGCCCAATAATTGTTGCTTGACGTTCGAAATGTCCGTTTTTACTACAATATTTGAAATCAACTAATATACGTTTAATTTACCTATAAGTAACATCAATAATGTTTTAGACATAGATTTCAGCGTTTTGGATCCAGACTCGTGCCAAAATACACAAGCCACCAACCATGCAAACCAGGAAATATCCATTGAATGCACAAACAATCTAGTCTTAGATGCATGATTTTTTTATTAGTTGTTAGCGGCTTTGAACTAGCTATCAATTATCTGCGAGTACTCTCGGAAATGTACCAAGGCCTTACCTATAGTGTCTTTTTGTTGTTGGGATGTACAAGTACCCGGCCACGTCCACTTGTAATTTTGTCCATTTGATGAGTTAAGCCTTTTCTAACTGACTTTTATAGTTCGTTAATTTTTTGTACATAAATAAGGCCGTTAGTTTTCTCGTTTGAATTGTTTTACATTTCGGGGCCTTTTATAGCAGACTATGCGGTATGGGCTATGTTGAAGGCAGTACGGCCACCTTTAATTGTTAACTTCTGTGTCATGTTGATCTCTTGTGGAGATTTGTCTCATTGGCAATCATACCACATCTTCTTTTTTTATAATTATAATATTGAATATTACGAAATAAGAGTTCTATATTTTCATTAGATTGACGCACAAACTAATGTAAATAACATGCACTAGATATATTCCGTGAATCAAAACTATGCTTTTACTGGACTTTAATGATATGAATTCGTGACAATATGTGAAACTACAGTATACAGTTGCTGCGTTAAGGCAGGTTTGTAGATAAAATGTTAATCAAGGTTGCTCCACTTAATGAATCAATTAGTGTCTTCCTATCTTTTATCTATATAATGAAAATTCTCGTGTGTATTCATTAGGTGCACCGGTTATTTACTCTACGGTGGTTGTATCTATAAATTAGATATTGGTTTCTACTTAAACAAGGTGGATGGTGTAATTAAAATTCTTACGAATAAATAAACTAATGTAATCAATTAGGGATTCTGGCGATCCGTCATCTTTAGCAATTCGTCTTTGAGTAGTTTTTGATGAATTCCCATTGATATTGTAACTGATTTAACAGAAAATCGATATCTAATACAGGTTTGTACAGATTAGTCACTTTGGCGGGAGATCGAGGGTTATTCTGAAGCGAAAGAGATGAAAATCTGAAGCAAAATCATTTCTGTGATTGACATGTTTGTGATAGATCATTGATTAATATCAAACGTGTTACGTTTTTAGCCAGACAGTGAGCTAAGACCATTCTGCATCATCTAACTGGTTTTTACAAACTCAAATCAACTTTTCATTAGGACTTCTTCCAAACCGTTATATTTCAAATAAAATATTTTCTCAAACATTCAACAGGGTTGCGTTCAATGTCGTAGCGGCTACACAGGGGCTACGATTTAATGACTATTGAACGTGTAGCTAGCCAAGTTTCTACATAGATATTCATAGCAGCTACTATTGAACACGACCCAAGATCGCTATGTTGTGCATTTTTCCTATGATATTTTTTTGTCACGAATATTTTTTCATATCATGCTACTCGCTTGAGATGGAAAATTATTGCTAGAAGTGGCGCTGCTAATGAAAGTGACACCATCGTCATAGGTAAAATAGCGATAAACAGATTATCATTGGTCATCTCAACTCGATTGCTTTTATCGCTTTCGCCATACCGTCTCAAGCGAGAAAAATCAATCTCGTTGAGATGATCAGCGATAATTTATAATTACATGTGTTTTAAGAGTCCCTGAGACTTCAATCAACACTCTTAATTTCTAAGCAAAACATTCCTTACGCATACAAGTTACAAGAAAGTTTTGCTCTTCTTGTCAATCTATAAAGATTGTTTTCCTGTGTCAAAGTCTTGGCTTTAATTTTGATGCAGAAACAATTGAGGGTACCATAATTAAAACATTTTCAAATCATATATTGAATCTGAATATCACGAACTATAGACAATAACAATCAAAACCAAGGAGTAAACAAAGACTCACAAAACCAAAGGACATTTACATCAACAGTTATAAATAATAATTAAGAAACAACACGAACTCCACTAAAAACTTGGAGTGAAATCAGGTGCTCCGGAAGGGTAAGCATTTCTCGCACCGTATACGGCACCCGTCGTGTTATTTCTTTGTTCAGTTTACGATGATGGTCAGAATAAGAGCTCATAAACTAAGAAACATCCATATATATGTAGGACCCTAAAGTGCGATGGTCACGCTAAAGTGCGATGGTATACGCTAAAGTGCGATGGTGTTTCACACTAAAGTACGATGGATAAGTGTTTGCTAAAATACGATAGTATAGCACGCTAAAGTGCAATGGCACAATGGGGTTAGCTTCGAGGGCTTGCAAAATTTAATACATGGATGTTAAAAAAACAAGTCTTTTGCAAAACTTAGTATGCTAAGTTATACCTGTGCATGTGATAGGATTCATCTTGTGGAATGTAGTCTAATTGACAACCATACCCCATCTTCTTTTTTTTTTTTTTTATATATTTATGATTTACTGGTAGGCTTATGTGATTGTTTCTAAATTTAGAAGACTGACCACGTAATAATAGCTAAAAATGTAATTTAGATGTCACAAAATAATGTATTTCCTGTAAATGAATTTTTAACAATTCGTAGGTATTGGATATTAATTTACATGTAGTTTGCCTTTCACACAGTTTTTTCTATAAATGTAAATGTAAACACCTCGCCGTACAGTCGTCAGTTGAAAATAGATAATTAGGT
The DNA here is from genome assembly GCF_963676685.1 of Mytilus edulis. Classification (NCBI taxonomy): domain Eukaryota; kingdom Metazoa; phylum Mollusca; class Bivalvia; order Mytilida; family Mytilidae; genus Mytilus; species Mytilus edulis. The sequence goes on along the minus strand of NC_092350.1, from coordinate 78,888,813 downwards.
CATTTTCGGAATAAGTAAAATGTATTTGTAGAAAGCTTTAATTAGTAGGATGCGAGAGAAACGCGGAGTTCATTGAGCTTTCTTTTATTTTTCGTAGCGAGTACAAAAACATGAAATATTTTCCAACAATGTACAAATTGATGTTTTAGTCGACAATTTATAATTAACGCTTCAAACTTTATTTAACCGACGTTACTTTCCAATATAAATCGACATTACTTTCAATGGGACGACCACAAAGTAAACTGCAAACGGTCAACACTTAATTTTATCTTCCGGCATGCTACACACATTGTACGTATTTGGTTTGTGTAAACGACTGTTAACGTCATAATCAAACTATGTTTTTTACGTCTATACTTTCGCGGACCATCAGACTTTAGCGTGTAGAGGCATCGCACTTTAGCGCAGACCATCGCACTTTAGCGTGGTCATCGTACTTTAGCGTCCCCATCGCACTTTATAGTCCTACATATATAAACTTATTGGTCCTTTGTTAAAATCAACCATTCCCAAAAACGATGTAGATCTTTTAATTTGTCTTTATCGGTCTCAGTTATCGGTACTAGAGCTGATCAGAACTAGTGACGTATTATAAATAAACACGTATACAGTTACATTGTTTTGTATAGTTGGTCTTTTGACAGATAGTTGTCTATTTGGACTGAACTTTCATTATTATATGCTTAATAAAGTCGAAGACATCACGACAAGGTTAAATAATGCTTAGGATTCCATGTATTTGTACATTTTGACAAATAATCTCTTATTTCATTTTTTTTCAAAGTTCTTTGAATAAATTATATCTTTTAATTATTTATTAGAATAACGATGAAAGGAGACAGATATTGATATAATTCATCTTCATTACAACTTTTTAATAGATTGTATTCTTCTGGAATACTATTTATCGTTCTAAATCTATGTTCAAGTTATTGTCACTGATATGAAATGCTTTGAATAATAGTCTCTTTTGATAAATTGTGTCTAACTTTTTTTTCAGATTTCAGAAAGCGTTATACAAAAAGTAGTTTAGATTTATTGTCCAAGTTGGAAAGTTTGAGAAATATTCTGTACGCATATCTTTCTTAGACAATTGTTCTGATATCTTTCCGTCTAATAAGAAAGTTTCTTTTGTGAATTCGTATTTTGTAAAAAAAGAAATCTATATCTTATTTATCAAACTTTTTAAAGGAAAGTGTATACTATATACACTTGCCATCAATACAAAAAGTCTCACTTATATTAATGTCGTCTGGGTTGATATGATAAAATAAACCACAAAAATATTCATAGATTTTAGTTTTCATAAAAAAAAGAAGATAATTGGAAGAAATCCGTGCAGCAATTTTATATACAGTTATTTCAGACCTAAATCAGCTTTCTGGTAATAATGTAGACTTTTCATATGATTTTGTTTTCTCGAAAAGTATGATTTATATTTTGCTCGCTCTGTGACTTTCCATCACGTGACTGAAATCCAGAAACCACACTTCAAAGTGCAATTCATCGCAGAGATTATATTTTAAATTTTAAGGTGATGTTGAAATTTTCAAAACTGATGTCAACGAGCAAATAGAGAAAACTTTTAAATCTTTCTTTGTCAGTTGTCTCTCAAATTTCCTCTGCATTTTTTTATGTTTCCTAAGAATTTCTTCAAGTAATACCTTTCCCTGCATGTGTCAGGTTTAGTCCAAAGAAGCCCGTTTTGTTTGGTTTTGTTTTTGTCAGTTTGTTCGTTTGTTTGTTTCTTGCATTTTTATTTTGCATCATTTGTTGTATCTCTTGCTTTTTATATGTATATTCGTATTTTATTTACAACGATTTATAATATAAGTACTAAATTCAGTCATACACCCTTTATCTTGATACATCATATCAATAAAAAGGGATTAAATCATTATAATCTATCAGTCCAAAACAAGGAATGTCAAATGGCACACCAGAACGAACAATCGTGGTTAAAACTAAGACGAAAAGAAGTTCTAGTAATACTTGTGTTCTATCTTCAATATTTTTATTATCTTAAAACATAATTATAATAATGTCTCGTCTATATACTATGTAACATATGGCATTGAAACAGGCTATAGCAATGTGAGAGTTTCTCGCTCTTAATCGAATGCTTGTCTTGAATTCTTGATTCACAGCTGAAAGTCCTTGACGAGTTCAAAAAAGTTAATTGCCTGTTCAATACACTTAAAGATGACAACAGATAAAATATGTGATAATGTTCGTACCTAAGAAATGGCATGCACATAGCAGAAAATATGGTGTTTAGGTTAAAATAGACGTGAATTATTAAATTTGTATTTATAAATGATAACTGATCCATTTGTTGACGATATGTAAATAGTAATATACTAATGGGTTTGTTCACACCAGAAAAAAGGAAAAAAAACCGGAGCAATTATTGGAGAAGCAACTATTATGGCGTGTGCTAAGCCCTTTGTGTCGTAGGAAGGGCCGAATAAAGTTGAAAGTGTCGAACTGTGCATACAAGATTATCCACAATTATGCTACAATTCTATACGACTGAGTCGGTTACATCCCCATGGCATAACTAATGGTTACATCACAAATTGCATATATATTCGTCTCAATGATTTAGCTGAACAATGTGTAAGATTTGCAAATTTGCGTTGGTGTTTTTTATGTCCGCCGCAGATATGAACTATTGCTTCTGTTGTATCGTAGCATCGCCTGCATGCACTGTGTGACTGTTCAACCACTTAAACCTCCCAGTCGGAAACCCGGTTGAAATAAAACAAAAGAATCGAAGCTCTTTGTTAGAGAAGGCGATAAATGTGTACTGTATTGTTTACTAAGTGACAAAAAATTTAAAAGTTAATAGAAACAAACAAAATTACAATTTTCTTCTCAATTACGAGGTGTTTTATTTAAAAACACCATTTGCATAAGTTTTCAATTTATCTAGTACATAGTTGAGCAGAGCAATTAGATTTCAAGTCGACGACATGGGTATCTTTCAAGTTGGATGAAGAAAATGCATAACCTTCGATTTTTTTGAAAAAATTACCACGGACGGAAAACATATCAATCTATTAGTTCAGTAATTTTCGTGTCTGCCCTTCCATTATGTGACTCAAGAAAAAATTCCAAAAAATGGGTAAGAATTGTATCGAAAAGAGAAAATCGAGTGCACCTTTTTATGTTAGGGCGTGTTTGAGTTGAATATTTTGTCTTGATATCGTACAAAGTAAGATTATTTCATACATCGTCTCGCTTCAGATTCTATTATTTTTATATATCAAAGCTACAGATTTACTTTATAACACAAAAAAAAATAACAGTACTAAAAGATGAAATATATAGGTCAAGTGAAATACCTATCGAATGAGTCACAAAAACAGAGCAGGTGTGTTCGAACAACTATTTTTTTACTGAAAGTACTTGACGACAGTCTTTCAAGTTGGATGATGAAAATGCATATCTTTGAAAAAATATAATTTTTTGTGTGTGAAAACTAGGGTTTATAGTCTTTATACACTACAAAAATCTAGTATGCCCTTCCACGAAATTTTTAATTATAATTTTTTTTAAATGTTTATGAATTTTCGAAAATTCCACCTGACAACCGATTAGACAATAGTTTAAGTTGAATCAATGCTGACAAGATCATTAACTGATGCTCATTAGCTAGTTGATACATTTGTCTTTTAAAATACAACTGACATATAAGGATCGTAATGGTGTAATGTGGATAGTTTTATCGGTTTCCATGAGCAAAATTGGTAGCCCGTCATCCCTTCAATTAATGGCTTCTATTTCTACGATTGTGAAAATGAACTGGCGTAATGGGGAGATAATTCTGACGAAGTAGATTCCTGACTGCTCCCAGTTAAGTAGGCTATGTATGTAAAATATATATCTTTCCTGAGTCGAGTGATCCCTTTTCTCGCCAGATTTACCTAGTAGGTTAACACTACAATTCAATACATGATATACTGTGGCATTCAGTGTTTTGTTTTTTTAATTTAACATGTATTTTAATAAAAGTAAGAGTAAATCATCGCATATCATTTGTATACAAAATTTCTTTTTTTTTATGTTTTTTGTCAAATTATGCATCGTAGTACATTGCTAACCAAAAGTATTATTGTGTATCAGAACTTCTTTTTTTGGGAGGGGGGGGGGATAACATACTAAAAATTTGTCAAATTCTCTCAAAACTGTTATTTCGGATATTCAGCATTCTTCAAGACTTGTTTAGAAAAAAAGCTAAACATTTGTAAGACTTTTAAGTAAACACGAATTTAGCTATGCATTTTAGTTAAGATTGAAAATAAACTCAGAGGAAAATGTGCTATTATGTAAAAACATTTCGTATCAAATAACGTGGAAAAGACAATTTAAATCCAACAATTTCCCAGCTTTACCCCTTAACGAATCATAATATATACGTCAATTTGACAGCAACCATACAACACAAAAACCCAAAAGAAATCCAGACGTGAAGTGTTTTTTTTTTCTCTTATCGCTCCGAGTCTATACATCAAAATGGTGTGAATCTTCTTTGGCAACATTGAGACAGTTCGTTTTATAAAAGTCCTTTGTCTATAAGTGCCATTGAGACAACTCTCCATCCAATTAACATTTTATAAAAGTAAACTATTATAGATCTATTTTAGGTATGATTTTTTTTAACTAGATTGACGGCGGTATCATTTGATACAGTTCCTCCCTAATTGACACTAGTCTTGTATATAACTAAAGGAAAGAATTTTTTACTGCTTTGACGGCGGTAACATTTGATACAGTTTTTCCATAATCGCCCGAGTCAAGTTTATAAAAGGTATGACTTTTTTACTGGAGTGACGGCAGTATCATTTGATACAGTTTTTTCCTAATCGCCCGAGTGAAGTCTATAAAAGGTATGAATTTTTTACTGGAGTGACGGCAGTATAATTTTATACTGTTTGTCCATAAGCGCACAAAGATATGAATGCTCTTTTTGCACTGCCATTGTCTTTATAGATATATAGTTCTTAAATGCTTCATATACTCGGATGATTGAAACAAATTAAATTATATAACCATTTCTATATTTTGTGGTTCAGTTTCTTCCTTTTTTAAATCACTTATGGAAATCTATGATGTGTTTTTCTACAGCTTAATTTTAGGAATCGTTGTCATGGAAGCATTAGTAACATCCATAAAATTCTTTATTCAGTGTAAATTTCGATCAGTTTCTTTTCCAATGTATTAATTTTGCATCATTCTATTTCCATAAATCAAGTCTTTAGGCAATTCATCACACAGACTTTAGCGTGAATGACTTATTGGAACACGGTGTCTTGGGCATGTTAGCAGGCAATTAATCATCTTCAGTTTGTCTATGTAATGGACGTACATGTTTTCAAAACAGAGAATTTACAGCTCGTTTGTCTTTTTTTAAATAGAAGTACACCATTCATTATCTATCTGACTGGTATGACTGTTACATGTTGGGAAAAATCAGAAAGGAAGATGTATAGAGCATAAAAAGAAATTAAGGAGATGTGGTATGATTGCCAATGAGACAACTACATCCACCAAAGTAAGACTGTATTCGTCTGTTTTGCACTAAAAGCTGAAGACTTCTTGTTCAGTGAATGTTTTGGGCACTTTTATGAAATAATTTAAATGACTAAATGTCGTAATTGGCATATGGTAAAGATGTGTTGTAGAATAATTTCCTTCAAAATTGAATTGCAAAGTATTTGTCTAGCTCTTCACTAAACTCTTTAAGTCTTTTAACCGTAAGAAAAAGTGTTGATACAGGTAAACCACACTCAATGACTTATCAAAGAAAATGCGAAATTAGAAATTGAATGTCAGTTCCAGCGATAGACAAAGAAATTTCGAGTAATAGACTTAACAGATTCTTCTTACAAACTACATGGTTGGCTTTCATGAGAATCATTAATAATGTGCGAAATTGAATTAAAATCACGATTTTTAGAAGAAAAAAATTCAACTTCTATTTAACAAATTAATACCTCAATTAATAAATAAGAATTTGGAATTATTTATTCAAACCATATATAGGTACCGGAAATAACAAATTTCAGAATGAGTTCTCAGATATCCCTTTTTATCGGTAATTTGTACATTTTTCCTTTGATGTATACTCGCTGATAATGTCAGTATCAGTGGACTTGCCGTGATATAAAAATTATTGGGTTAGTACGCAAATGACATGCGCGAATGCAACGCGTAAGGATCTACTTTCCCCTTTCATTCACAAAATTGCGCGTGATTTTTTTTCGCAGAAACGCACGAGATTTTTGGCGAATGAAACACTTGACATTGTTTGAAACTTTCACAAAGTCAGTTTAGCCTTTTTGAACAATTGTTGTGAAAATGTGAACAGAAAATGCATGAAAAACCCGATAGTCTTTTAAAAAAAATGCGTTATATGAAGAACAACTAACATATTGTCCATGCTGAGTTTTTATTCATACAATACCAGGGGCGTAGCTACCTAAGGCTCGACTAGGCACGTGCCTATACATAAATTTGCCGATTATACCCCTTTTGGAGAGAAAAAAAAAATTAAACATTTTAATTCTAATGCGTATTATTGCCAAATTAGGGAACTTGACTCCAGAAATAGCAGACAAAATTTACAACTCTTACCGTTCGGATTTAGGTGAAAAAAAAAACCAGAATTTGAAGATAAAATAGCATAATGGAAAGCCCGTTGGCGTATTAAATACAACAGACCAGATAGAATTCTTGGTGTCATTAACGTAACAAACGCCGATCTGTACCCTTCAGTGTATAGGATTATTTGGATTTTATTGACAATGCCTGTTTCATCGGCAACTAGTGAAAGATCCTTCAGCGCGATGAGACGCGTCAAATCCTACCCGAGATCGACAATGGGAGACGAGCGACTTTCAAATCTATCTCTTCTATATATCCACCGACACCTCAATGTTGATGTTGATGCGAGTATAACTGGTTTTATCGGCAGAAAAACCGTCGACTTGACTTTGAGTAAATGTATCATTGTCTTTGTGTATGAAACTGTATCTGAAAGTTATTCATAAAAGTTCAGAAATATTAATTTTGTTTAATTAATTTTTGCCCAAATTTGAGTTAAAAGATTCGTTAAAAAAGTTGAAAATCTTCTCCTTTGACCCTCTGTGGGCCTTAATCTAAAACTAGTCTGATCTAAACTGGGCATATTGTAAAATTTTTTTTCTTCAGATTTTTGTTTGTACTACGTTGATTCAGGTGGTAATGTAATACTATTCATAATTCTTCGAACTTTTCTTCATGAATATTATCATGATAAAAACCAGTAAATATGATATTTTTGTACACAAAATTATGCAACTAAAATACTGAAAACCGTTTTCCATCGGAGGGCTTCGCCCCCTGAACCCCAGACCCCCTGCCGATTTGTGCCTACAGTTTATCTGAAACCTAGCTACGCCCCTGAATACCAATACCTGATACATAGCCTGATGCTGTTCCATGTAGTTTTCTTTTTCTGTTTCTTGAGAAGTATTTGTTTTACCTGTTCAGTCACTATAAAGTGTTACAATTCATATTTTTAAAAACGCAACACATAAATAGTTACCAAAAAGGTACCGCTGTCGCATGAGAGAAGCTAGAAGAAAAAAAATGAAATTTACGCATTTTCGACATTTTTGTGGGACCCATGAGGGTCTGGATGGGGGGGTGTCTGTTATTCTGTAAACATTTAAATTTCTCCCCCTTTTTCTCTAATCTTTAAAAAATTAACCCCATTTTTTCTCTAATCTTCAAAAATTTAACCCCTTTTTTCTCTAATCTTCATTTTGTTTGCCCGCTATTCTCTAATCTTCATTTTTTAGGGCATTATTCTTTAATCATTTAACCCAATCCAAACCCTCGACCATCATATACAATTTTAAAAGATGTGGTTTCATTGTCAATATGACAGATATTCATAGAACAAAAAACAAAAAAGTGAACCGTGATATTCATATGCGGATCTAGGATAAATTTAAAAAATGGGGGTAACCGGGGGCACCAAACTTTAAAAGTCTGCTTTGACCAGAAATGTAGCCTTTTAAAGGGGTGACTGTGACCCGGGTCGCCTATACCCCTAAATTCGCTTCTGAAATTAAAGGAAACCGCAGGGCCTTTCGTTGAAGTAAGGCGTCAAAGAAAAAAAATTATAATAGCCTTCAAGACGTCATAATTATTTGGACTAGGCCTTTCCAAGTTTCAAATTTCTGGTCCGTGTTGAAAATAAATGAACATGACTTTGAAAAAGCAAGAATTATAAGCTAAAAGTTAAGTGACGTCTATTAAAATATTTGAAATAGCCTAATTAAGAAGTCGACAGGAAATGAGCTTATTCAGATAATTTACAGCATGACAGTCAGCTTACATTGGGCCATTGCCTCCTGTATAAAAGTCTCCTCACAGTGCTTTCTTAAAATTATTTGAAATCAATGTGATCGTTTTCAGTGGCGGATCCAGGGGTTCCGGGTGTTGGAACCACCCTTTATTTGGACGATCAATGCATTAGAATGGGGACCTGTGGTTGGAACCCCCCTTTTGTCCTGGGTTGGGACCCCCTCCATTCACAAGGGCTTGTTTAGTGAGTCAGACGAGTTTTTTTTTATATAGGATATCGATCGCCATTGACAGTATAAAACCTCGTCTGACCCACTAAACAAGCCCCCATTTTTAAAATGACTGGATCAGCCCCTGGTTTTCACGATGAACACTGAGCGAATAATGACAAAATAAATGTAATTTTATCCACTAAACCGTGGTTTAACATAAAACATAATTATAACTTGTCTTTGAACTCGAAATGTGGATCGATGAAAAATCTGCTGATTCATCGTATCATTCTTATTTGAATATTTCTGACTATCACTATGCTGATGCTTTGTGAAAAATAAAGAAATTTGACTTACCGGTATGCTACCATTATATTTGCCATTGTTAGTGTCATGTCCAAAGCAGAATATTAATGAAACGCATGCAATAATTCCTTTTCAATACTTTGTGCAAGACAACGCCATGTTTACTGCAGTGACAAAATTTCAAATGACGTAATGCCGCCTGTGACGTCGAGTGTGATTTGCCGTGATTCGACGCAAAAAAGAAGTTCGTTTGTTATTTTCTCTATTATTGTAGTTATATTTTTTTTTTTTTAAATTACCGATAAACAGAATAAAGGACTCACCTGATATTTTACTGTGATAAAGTCAGTATCAAAAACAAAAAGTCCTTTATTCTATATTTATTGTCAGAATAGTATAAATATCGTTATCTAGGCGCCAAAAGTTTGCATAATTTAAAAGACATGACCTTTACATTAACAAATAAGAAGTTTTAACCCATGCAAGAATAGATTACCTTAGTTGTATTTTGCAAAACCTTTTGGAATTGTTGGCCTTGAAGTACATTATTTGACTTGTATTCAAGTGATCGCGTCTTGTGTAGACGAAACGCACGTTTATAGTTTACACATTTTTTGTCTGGTCTGGTATCACAAAATTATACGTCTGGTATCTTTAATAAGTGTTTGCTATGTACTGAAATCTCACAGGATCCTTTTTGGCTACCAGTCTATTTAATGAAGTCTCAAACAGGGATTATCAATTTTTCAAATCTGTCGTCATCACCAAATCTCAAAAGAACAAACAAAAATACAAGAAGATGTGACATTAAAACACCGTACTGACGGACAGGCACATGCATATAGTTTTAACATACAAAAATTGGAAAATGATATTCACTTGATGGTCTCTAATGTACCTGTAACTATATAATAAATGATAAAATTATTTTTGACAGTCAAAATATATATATAGGTAAAACTTTGGATTAATTTCCACCATGCACCTTTATATGTACACGTAGCGACACGCAATATTTTTTGTTATTTTTCTATAGTCTCTATATCATTGGATATATCTAAGTCAATGTTATATGAAAATAATTTAATTTTGGATGTAACGCGTCTTCTGATTGGCTGACGTCGTCACGTTTGTTTATCAGCTAATAGACATAATTTAATAATGTGACCGTGACGTCATCAACGTTTTTTCATGGTTTACTCTGGTTTAAAATGGAATTTAAAATTAAATCATAAGAAATAACTGTAATATTTTATCTGTCTTTTCGAAATAATATAAAAAAAAAATGTGGTGCACACTTAAAAAATAAACCGGGTAATTCAGTGTGCACCACCTTTTTCATGTTATTTCTTCATAGACAGAAAAAAATATTACAGTCATTCCTGAATTAAAAGTACCAGTATATACATACATTTTTCATTTTCCCTTTATAGAAATAAGGAGATGTGGTATGATTGCCAATTACAAGTGAATGTAAGCAATTGCTATTCACGACCTATTAATGAGAAAATTCCATACCATAAAGTGAGCTACAAAAGGACCCGACATGTGAGCCCCTCCCTTAAAGCTTACTGTATAACATTGGATAATATGGGCATTTAAGTTCTATTTCAATATAGAATTCATACATTACTAAACCCCTGGGTCGATTGACTTGACATTCTTATGATTTCCGACTGTAATGGTATATTCACATAACGCACAACAACACAATAACAATTTCTCTGTTCAATCAAAACAAACGAGATTTTAATACTTCTTTGCATTTATAACACTATTAGTATCCAATATAATACTTGACATTAGATTCTGTCATATCATTGTTTTACTGGTCGTTAAGGACTCATACAGTTATGACAAGTGCAATTTCTATTCATGCAATATCAATATAGAGATGTTTTTTTCTTTCTCATTTGACATTATGTTTTTTTCTGAAATTGAGGAAGATCGCGACCAATTAAAGAGGAATATTAGTAAAGTCATTCAATATTGTTTTATTGTCAAACATCAATGAGATCGTTTTTAATATCAAGTTGCAATAAGTCACGTTTTTTACCTTAGGTAATGAAGTAATGTGGTCGTAATGGGTACGTTTTATATGTAAACTCCTTGAAATCGAATATGGAAATTAGAGAACGAATGACCCGGGATATTATTAGTCACGTCATTCATACGCGATTTGCCGATCAAGACGGTATATAGCACGTTTTATATCTGCATTACAATACAAAAAAGGAAGTTGTGGTGTGATTGTCAATGAGACAACCCTCCCACAGAGGCGTAAATGGCGTAGAAATCAACAAATATTTTACTGTACGACTTTCAACAATGACCAAAACCTATACTGCATAGCAAGCAATAAGATTTGACGTAAAGCAATTCCATAACGCTTTTCTTTAATTGTATTTTCAAAATGGATTTTCTAACCTCCAGTCGATATATCCTCATAAAGAGGCTTTTATATTTGTGTTAATTTTACACATCTTTTTCTAACATTAGTTTTGCTTCTACATAGACGAAAAATAGTGTATTTAGGCTATCTAAACTTGAAAGGTATTCACATTGTTATTCAACGTTTCATAAACTAAACCAATCACTTTAAAGATGAAGTTAGTCAAAGAAATTAAACAAAAATATTAGCATACAAATTCAGTGTATTAGACCCTGGTAACGTTTTACAAAGTCTGAGTAGAAGCTGCAAGCTCTTGAATATCGAATGAATTGGGAAATGTATATTCCATATGTAGTGGAAGTTGGTATATTGATTCAAATGTGGAGGAAATTAATAATAAGAAAATTTTAAAATGTCTCGTTTGTCATAGAATCTGGTACGAGATAACCACATACATGTATGTCAAATTCGAGGAAAATGTCTAAAAATGGGGCAGAGTAAGCCGTGTCTGGTTTTTTTTTTAATTTCTAGTTCTTGGGGATATATTAATGGAACCCATTCAAAAATGTTTGGTGAATTGTTAGTGGAAAGAGCATCATTAATATTTTTGAATGTGAAATTAAATAATCTGGATTCTTTGTTTTTGGCAAGAATCTGAAGGAACTCTGACTCGTATGAAAATAAGGAGAGGTCGACAAGGAGATGCGAAAAAGTCGTTCCAATAGGAAAGCCGACAATAGGTTGAGAAAGCCTACCTCCAAATTCAACAAATATGTTGTCAATAAGAAACTCCAGCGACGCGTATATTAGTCACTTGTTCCTCTGTGTTTCATGTTTTACATTTTATGTTACTATTAACAAAAGAATATAATTGAGAATGGAAATGGGGAATGTGCCAAAGAGACAACAACCCGACCATAGAAATATACAACAGCAGAAGGTCACCAACAGGTCTTCAATGTAGCGAGAAATTCCCGCACCCGGAGGTGTCCTTCAGCTGGCCCCTAAACAAATATATACTAGTTCAGTGTTAATGAACGCCATACTAATTAAAATTCAGTTCAAGAGAAGTCCGAGTCTGATGTAAGAAGATGTAACCAAAGAAAATAAACAAAATGACAATAATACATAAATAACATCAGACTACTAGTCCTAAAGTAATGAACAAGAGCAGTTCTCGCTCGGACACACACTCCATATACAGTATGGTATCCCAAAGTAATGAATGTAAAGCATGTGATACCATTTTTATGTTACAATGCATTGGGTTATATCTTTTATACGATTTTTCAATTTCACATGGAGAATTGTGGTATCTATGATGAGTTTATTTACAACCAATGGGTCGATGCCACTGCTGGTGGAGTTTTAATTTCCCGAGGGTATCACCAGTCCAATATAGTCAGCACTTCTGTGCTGACATGAATTATCATTAATATGGTCATATTCATAAATTAACTGTTTACAAGACTTTTGAATTTTTGAAATACTAAGGCTTTTCTACCTCAGGAATAGATTACCTTAGGTGTATTTGACACAACTTTTAGGAATTTTGGTCCTCAATGCTCTTCAATTTCGTACTTTATTTGGCCTTTTTAACTTTTTTAGATTCGAGCGTCACTGATGAGTCTTTTGTAGACGAAACGCGCGTCTTGCGTAAATACAAAATTTAATCCTGATATCTATGATGAGTTTATTTACAACCACTGGGTCGATGCCACTGCTGCTGGAGTTTTAATTCCCGAGGGTATCACCAGCCCAGTAGTCAGCAATTCTGTGCTGACATGAATTATCATTGATATGGTCATATTTATAAACTAACTATTTACAAAACTTTTGAATTTTGAAATACTTAGGGTTTCTACCTCAGGAATAGATTACCTTAGAAATTTTTTAGGAATTTGGTCCTCAATGCTCTTCAACTTCGTAATTTATTTGGCCTTTTCTTTGGATTCGAGAGTCAATGATGATTATTTTGTAGACGAAACGTGCGTCTGGTGTAAATACAAAATTTAATCCTGGTATCTATAATGAGTTTATATACAGGGTTGAAAAGTAAAAGTTTGGATAGAACAAGAATTTAATCTATAACGCATAATTTCCTTTTTGTAATTAAGTTGTATATCCAAATATATGTCACATTTTATATGTACATTCAATTTTTACTCTGGTAGTTCTCAGTACTCATTTCAAAATATATGTTTGTAAATTATGTATCACGTCTCGAGTTATAATAGAATTATTACCGCATATACATAACTGTACCAGTACTAATGGCATTTTATACAGTTATAGAAATGCTTTCAGTCAGTTTAATGGCCGTGGTATAGTTGCCATTTAAATTATATTAGTGGTTCAGTTTTCCTGTCAAGATTTATTATTGTTGTTTTATTTTATCGGTGTTATAAATCATATTAATCTTGAAAGCTTTCAGATTAAGACCCGTTTACCGTTATTCGTCGAAAACTGTGTCAAAAATTTCTATGACAAAGTTTTTATAATACATGTCAAGCTGCATCAGAAGCAAACATTATGGCAGACTTTAATGGAATAATACTCTATCTTGTTTTTCTCTAAAAGAATCCGTTGATTGACTTTGAGAGGAACTGCCCTATCAGAAAGAGTTTTGAAATTCAAGGTATAAATAAAAGCACACGACAAATGCAAAAGAGCACAGTAAACTTTCAAGTTTGAAAAAAATTACAAGACATGTAACTGGACTAAAGGACCGATTTATAAGGATTTGTTATTTCTGATTCGTCCTATTTATCACGATTAAGACAAAAGAAATTTTGTTGTCTAAATAAAGGCAACAGTAGTATACCGCTGTTCAAAATTCATATATCGATAGAGAAAAAAACCAAATCCGGGTTACAAACTAAAACTGAGGGAAACGTATCAAATATAAGAGAACTACGACACAACAGAGACACAACACCGAAATGTAAACACACACAGAAACGACTTAGCATTGCTCCATGTTTGTAAACGTTATATTTTCCTTAAAATAAAAACAACATATTAAATAGATATAGGTAGATGTGGTATGAGTGCAAATGAGACAACTCTCCATCCAAATATCAATTTATAAAAGTAAACCATAATAGGTCAAGGAACGGCCATCAACACGAAGCATTGGCTCACACCGAACAACAAGCTATAAAGGGGCCCATAATTACTAGTGTAAAACCCTTCAAACGGGAAAACCAACGGTGTAATTTATATAAATGTATTGAAGTATTCTATAAAATACTTTGTTACAGGATATTTTAACAAATATATTTCTGTAAAATAAAATGCCACCAACAACTTTAACATGGTTTTGGTGGGAAAACTTAGATCATATCTACTTCTCAGGAGATCCGACGTTGTAGTATGGAGGCACACAGTACGTGTTTACCTTCTAATGTACTTCTCAGGAGAGCCGACGTTGTGGTATGGATAAACACTTGACATGTTTGCCTTGTAAAGAACTTAAAAAGGAGAGCCGACGTTGTAGTATAGATGGACACTGGAAGTTTTTATCTTGTAATGAACTTCTCAGGAGAGCCGACGTTATGGTTTGGAGGAACACTAGACGTGTTTACCTTGTAATGTACTTCTCAGGAGAGCTGACGTTGTGGTATAGAGGAACACTGGAAGTTTTGACCTTGTAATGTACTTCTTAGGAGAGCCGACGTTGTGGTATAGAGGAACACTAGACGTGTTTACCTTGTAATGTACTTCTCAGGAGAGCCGACGTTGTGGTATGGAGGAACACTAGACGTGTTTACCTTGTAATATACTTCTCAGGAGAGCTGACGTTGTGGTATAGAGGAACACTGGACGTTTTTACCTTGTAATGTACTTCTCAGGAGAGCCGACGTTGTGGTATAGAGGAACACTGGACGTTTTTACTATGTAATGAACTTCTCAGGAGAGACGTCGTTGTGGTATGGAGGAACACTAAACGTGTGTACCTTGTAGTGTACTTCTCGGGAGAGACTTCGATGTGGCATCGAGGGACACTAGACGTGTTTACATTGTAATGAACTTCTCAGGAGAGAAGTCGTTGTGGTATGGAGGGACACTACACGTGTTTACCTTGTAATGAAATTCTCAGGAGAGTCAACGTTGTAGTATGGAGGAACACTAAACGTGTGTACCTTGTAATGTACTTCTCAGGAGAGCTGACGTTGTGGTATAGAGGAACACTGGAAGTTTTGACCTTGTAATGTACTTCTCAGGAGAGACGTCGTTGTGGTATGGAGGGACACTAGACGTGTTTACCTTGTAATGAACTTCTCAGGAGAGACGTCGTTGTGGTATGGAGGAACACTAAACGTGTGTACCTTGTAGTGTACTTTTCAGGAGAGCCAACGTTGTAGTATAGAGGAACACTGGACGTTTTTACCTTGTAATGTACTTCTCAGGAGAGACTTTGATGTGGTATTGAGGGACACTAGACGTGTTTACCTTGTAATGAACTTCTCAGGAGAGTCGACGTTGTAGTATGGAGGGACACTAAACGTGTGTACCTTCTAATCTACTTCTCAGGAGAGCCGACGTTGTGGTATGGAGGAACACTGGACGTTTTTACCTTGTAATGCACTTTTTAGGAGAGCCGACGTTTGGGTAAAGAGGAACACTCTAAACGTTTTTACCTTGTAATGTACTTTTTGAGAGAGTCGGTGTTGGTGTAAGGTTGAACACCAGAATGTTTACCCTGTAATGTACTTTTCATTGCTGTCATTATATAAACACGATGTAGAGAATAGAAGTCTGATAGATCTAGAATTTTTTATTCCAATGTATCATCTTTTTGGGCGAATGATTTTTAAGTCATAGCTCTTGTCAAATTGATGTATTACTTATATTTATATAAGGAAACACAAGTAAACTAATTCATTGTACCAATCATGTAAACATAACAAGTTAATTAAATTCTTGTCAGACTACCACAGTTATATATTGACAGACATAAAAATACTCATTTTCAATTCTGTCGAAGTACAAAAAAAAAAAACCAGGGAATTGATTTTGACTAAATGGAATACGAGACCATTCGAAGTTATTGTGTGGTAATTCATAATTTGATTGACAGGCAAAAAAAAAATCCATTTCTACCAACAAAACGCAAACTTCTTAAGATCATACAGAATTGAGTTACATAAATTCAGCATAAAGATATTTATAAGTTTACCTCGTTTCATTGCATGTTGCTTTCTTTTAAGGAGGTTCGCGGGTCTAAATCATTTATATAGGATTTCTCTATATTTTTCTATAAATGAACTTTATCTAATAGTTAATAGAAAAATAAAATAAAAAAGTGGGGTCACCGTTCATTGGCGCTCACAATCTGCCTTCAAAAGAAGCATACATTTTTGTAAAGGTGTTTTTTTTTCTGTTGAAGTAATAGGAGAAATAAAGGTAAATATCGAAATAAAAAAAGAAATTTATTACAGAAATCGCTCAAATTTTACAATAATTTAGTTTAAGTACAGCTTATATGGAAATTATATAAAAAAAGATAGGTCACTGAATGAGTTGATAAAGATATTTCAATTTTAAAGACAAAAAAATGGCATTTTTCCACCAAAGGGAGATAATTTGGAACTTTTTCAATAATGTATACATTTTAAAAGTCATCTGGGCCAACACGAATTGATTGTTTTGAAAGATTTTTGTACCATATGATAAAGTAACAATTACAAAAGGAAATAAATAAAATTTGTAATGAAAAACAAATGTTTGATTTTTTTCTGAAATTTGTATACCCTCGATCCTCCTTAAGAATGTTTTTTTTTTGTTATTTACTAAATCTTGTTAGATAATTAGCTTCAAGTGACTAAGAATAAAATTATGTAATTAGTAAGAAAATATTACATAATTGTACATATAAACTTAAGTCTTACTTCACGTGCATTGATTTCTCTCAAGTTGAATTACGAATGCAAATGTTTTGAAACATTCCAGCATCGACTATAAATTCCAGAAATCTACATGTGCCTTTGTGTATTCCCTTTGATTGTAATTATCATGACGTCTGAAATATACATTCACTTTGTCTAACAATTACATAAAACATAAATAGATAAACAAGTAGATAATATATATCCTCCCTGCCGATACATGAATTATAGTTTCTGTGTTTATCATGCATAATTACACACTGTAATGTGTTTGGGAAATTAGCTATAAAACTCTTTTCACTAATTATGTTAATAAAATAATAAAAGAATAAATAATCACCTGTTAATTTCTCATTTGCCTCTTTTTATTATTTTTTGACGACCTTAAGATTCGTATCAATAAGGACATTGGACCCATTAACCGGTAGGATTTTGTACCCATTGAAATGATGGGTTATATATGTATACCAATTTATGTGCATGTAGTGATGTAAAAAAAAACTCTCAAAACTCAAGACTCAAAACGGTAGATTTTAAATATCTTTTTCAATCAAAATGTACTCAGAGTTCTCTGTTTTAATTGCACATTAACCACGTTTGCATAAAATGCTGGCAAGCTGAGCTCTGACGTGCAACGCAAAACAAGTTTCTAGTATAGGATTTGAGGAACATACTCATTAACACGAAGGTACTACAGCAATCAATGTGAACATATAAGCTTGTTTTCATAAATCAGTGAAATGTATTGATATTTGCATATAAAAAAATATGTTGTCAGTTTTTGCGTTAAAATATACATAGGCTTTCCGATAAATGAATATTTAACACCAATTCCGAATCTGGAACTGCGTTGCTGCGTGTAATTGAAGTTGAGGTTGCATGTATAGTGAAGGATCACCTTTCATTGAAAACTAGAAAACTTGGATGAATATTTCCCTTGCACAATGAGTGTTGAATATTTCAAACTATCGACAAACAGAAAGTGGCTGCACGGCATATGTACAAATGGATTACATTATTAGCTAGCCACATACCAAATATGAATTCGCTCCCTAGTTTCCATACAAGCCAAGGAAACTTTTTGACATTTTTCTTGTACTATGAGTATTGTAAAATTTCAAACTATCAGAAAACATAAATTTGCTGCACGGCAGATGTAAAAAATGCTTTTAGTCTTTAACTCATTATTATCAAGTTGCAGACCAAATATGAAATAGTTCCTTCAATAGAAGCCAAGAAAAAATTGAGGTCTTTTGAACGGAAGGTCGGATGGTAATTTAACGTGAATTCATATACAATATGCTCGGGGTACAGTTATTAGTATAATAGTCCCATATATATGCCTTAGTATAGTGCAAGTGTACTTTAAAAGAAAAGGTGGTTTGAAAAGAGGATTTGTAGCACTTTTGTAATTGCCAAAAATTTGTGATACATTATGTAGGTACTGTTTCATTGTCATTTTGATCTATTATGTGTTTCCCAAAAGTGGCAGCGACATATGTATAACTCATGTAAGAAAAACGGCCGATTTATTAATTTGCTTCTTGCTTCAAATATATGACGATTATATAATGTTGGCATCGTGATAGGGGTCTTCTTCATTTCTTTTTGACAATAAAAATGATAATAGATCAGATCGTTCCTCGTTTGCCAACATTGATTTTTTTTAAACTGGTGATAAAGTATATGATTGTATAAACTGTCCTTGTATATATTCTTATCACGCTTAAACAGGGTAGACGCAATGCTACACACGATTCTTGTATTCTCCAAAATGAGAGTCAACCTTGTGTCGTCATTTTTGAGCCGGGGAACAATCATACCAGAAACTCTAAGTCTTAAACCTGAATATTGCTTTTGACATAGAAATTAAGGTGGTACCAAACACCTTGACTAATATTAATTTGGCTAGTTTAATTTTCATAAAATTTTGATAAAATATTTACTCCTACCCTTTGACAAAAATATGAAAAATTCAAAAGAATTGAACCACACACTTTATGGGAACACTTTTATTGGATATATAGCAGTTTGACAAACACTAACTTTGATCATTGAAAAGCTTAATATTTCCTTAAAAATAAAATGTGATGAAAACGTTCAGCTGCTTTTACAAAATCTCCCTGTAGTGTATGTACGATTCTAATTCCAGTGTGCATGGCATATTTTATAAACCATGTCGATTTGATGAGATGAAACTCTGAAACTGACATTATCAAGAAGGTTCATTTCATGATTGACAACATATTTCTTACGTTTGGAGGACGTGTTTTTCAACAAACTCATGATCGGCATTCCCAAGGTAATCAATTGTGCCCTTCTTCTTGACAACTTGTTCCTTTATTCTTATGAGGATTACTTTATACAGGAACTTCTTAAGAAGAAAGGAAAAAAGTTAGCCATATCCTTTAACTTTACTTTCCGCTATATAGATGCAGTTCTCCGACAAAATAATTCAAAATTTAGTGACTATGTTGAACGCATATATCCCATCAAACTATAGTTAAAGGATACAACAGATACAGTTAAGTCTGTCTTATACCTTAACTTACATCTACCAATTGACAATGAGGGTCGGTTTGCGACAAAAGAGATGATTTCAGCTTCTCAATTGTGAACTTTCCATTTCTATGTAGCAACATTCCAGCAGCGCCTGCATACGGAGTATATATCTCCCAATTGATAAGACATTCCTGGGCTTGTGTTTCCTATCATGATTTCCTTGATTCCCTTCGTAAATTTTAGGGACGCCATCACGAGTTGCTTGACCGTTATGGAATATCCGTTTCACAGAAGATATCGGATATGTTCCTTTTGTTGTTACTACAATCCGGTTCCCTTTTCACGAATATGACCTTCCGAATTAGACTATCTACCGGGATTGTAATAACATGAGGAACTCAAAGGGTGTCACATGTGGAGCAAAATCTGCTTACACTTCAGGAGCACCTTATATCAGCACCAGTTTTTTTTTTTGGGGGGGGGGGGGGGGGGGGGTTCGTGTTGCTTAGTCTTAAGTTTTCTATGTTGTGCTTTGTAACACAGTGATGACTGCTGTAACCATATTTTGACTATTTTGCCGATTATGTCTGTTTTGTTCACGCATCGTTGTAAAAATAACGGAATTAGATGTGACTGTACTATTATTTTGTCTGTTTGTCTTTTTATTTTTAGCCATGGCGGTGTCAGTTTATTTTTGATCAATGAGTTTAAATGTCCCTCTGGTATATTTCGCCCCTCTTTTATAAAACCCTTTACATCTGGTCTTTTACATTTTGTCTTTATGTTGTGTTGTTACATCACTGTTTAATGGTAGTGTCACAAACATGTTCAACATATTTCTTATGTCCTTTTCCCAAAGCAAGAGTCTAAGAAGTATAAAATGCACGAAACGCTTTAACTATTCATTGGTGGCGGAATCAGTGATGCCTGGGGTTTGGTGCCGTGACGTCATCCGCGGAAAATGAGTTATTGAATTTCGCAAGCGTGACCAGAAGTGATGTGACCGGAATTGTATGATATACAAGCCTACTACTGTCAATCATGAAACGGGAAATGAAGCTAGAAGTTTTATTATAATAAATACGTCACCATTATGAATTTAGATAACACTCACTTGTAGCTCACAAGAACCAGAAAGACACCACAAAAAGAAAAACCTCTTCATAAACAACCTCAACCCTGTGTAGCGCATACGTGCATTTTACCTTAATCATTTTTACGGCTTTCGTAGAAGAAAACGAAAGGGGAGGCCGGGGGGGGGGGGATGAATTCGGAAAAAAAATCAAATTTCGAATCGAGGAAACATAGTCAGAATTTTATTGTTTTAATGTTGCTTGTAATTTCTTTCATGATTTCCTTGGAGGAGGGCTACTGCTCACCTCACAAGACATAACGAGTTGTTTTCACAGTTGACGACGCATATGTCCCAATTGACTAAACTAAAATTCGGTTCTCATTTTACCGAATAAAACGTACCGAATAGGACTTTTATCGGTTTTTTTTTCCAACATTAGCAACACTATGTGCGCCAAATATGGAGCAGGATCTGATTACCCTTCCAGAGAACCCCGGGGTTTTGTTGGGTTCGTGTTATTCAGTCTTTATATTTCTATTGAGTGTTTTGTGAACTGTGGTTTGTCTTTTTTTGTCTTTTTTTTACCAAGGCTACATCATTTCATTTTCTATTTATGTGTTTGGATGTTCCTCTGGTAACTTACGCATCTCTTTGACGTTTTATCTCTCCTCTTCTTGGCTTGTTCATGTTTGGTAAAAGGGAAAACCTAATAGTATAAATCCTATCCAGAGTCTGGCCATACCAAGTCAACACCTAATTTGATGATGGAGACCTTTTCACTCCACCAATACTTGAATGGTTTTGGTCTAACCACTTTTCCATCTAAGATAAGGTACATGCATTGTCATATTCACGAGTCTTCTGGGGGAGAGGGTACCCATCCTGTGTATACTAGTATTCTACCTTTTTTGCTGGATTATTGTTTTTTTTGCAAAGGACAAATGAGAACACTTCGATGGTGACCACAAATCTTTCAATGAGCTTCTTGTCCAACCTTACTCTGTCAGAGCAACATGAGTTGTTGGATAAGGCACTAATTCCAGAGCCTCTCAAGAAGACTAGTGTTCTCTCAATTAGTAAAGGTAAGTTATTTGCCCTTCGCTACAAAAAAAGGCTCTTATCAGCCTTCACAATAAAAGAGTTCAGTTGGTGGTGCTTACACTTCTTCCTTTTCCACAGTTAAAAAACCTTAAGTGGTTGAGGGGAAGCATTCAGGTAAATGATGTTCCGCCCCCTCATCCATTAATGTTTTCCCAGAAAGGAGGAAAAGATTTAGCCAACGCCTAGTCTTCATATTCACATGTCAATGACGACGAATCCAGACAGAAATCTCTTGATGAGATCGAGAGAAGAGGTTCACAATTTCTTCTGAAAGCTTCTATGGAGTGCTGAATTATTCTCGGACTCCACTTTTCTATTCTTGTATGTAATACACCTCTCCTTCCTGAATAGGCCTGTGCTTATAGTGTCACATTTTAAGATAGAAACCAACAGTCTTTAATGGGTTCAATTCATTTGGTTACTAGTATATGGACAACGTTTTTGTATCTGAAAAATGCTTATTCCACATTCATTTCATATTAAAGGATATTGCATGTTCATAAAGTTTGTATGGGAAGACCAAGTGTATGCCTTCAAAGCAATGCCGTTTCGCCTTTCTACATTCCCTCTTGTTTTTATTAGAAGTATTTTGACAATTGTACGGCCGATCAATTTTCATCCGTTTTATTTAGACGATTTCGTCTTAAAGAATATGTCCCTTACCATTCTGGGAGATTAAATACGATATTCGATTGTTGACTTCTCCTTTCATGTTAAAAGTCAGAGTTGGTCCCCAGCCAAGGAAGGCTTCATTTTTTGGGAGAGAAAATAATAACACCCATTTCAATCTCGTGAATCAGTTTTTTTCCAGTATCAGCAGTACCAGTTACCCCTGATTCGACTTCATATTAGTCCAAAATCAGTGGTACCTAATGAAATTCTGGCATCAATTGTTACGTGTTGGATAATTCTATACCTGTTATTCCCAGATCATGTAGGTCATATTCGGGGGGAAAATGAAGGGATCGTGCTTACAAATACTGGAACACAACCATTGTCATCTTCAAAGCATTCCATTACGATCAACCAACTCGTTATGACTTTCGTAAAATTTTCGAAGGGTTGATTTTTCAACTTCTCCAATATAGAACTCTTGCTTCCTTGTCAATTGCAACCATCTGTCAAGGAAATCATAACATCAATTGCAAGCTCTGAAACATTGTAACAATTGCAATATGTCATGATGCAGGCGCTGCTTAAATGTTGCGACATAGACATAGAAATGCAAAATTCACAATTGGGAAGATAAATTCATCTCTTTTGTATTTTATTTTTAACCGACCATGAATGTAAATTTCTAGATGTATCATGTCAAGATATCAGAAAGACTTAAATGAATCTGTTGTAACATTTATTTCAATTTTGAAGGTTTGATGCGTTCAACATTGTCAACAAACTTTGAATGATGTAGTGAGAGGACATCATTTACATAGGTGAAAATAAACTCATCATAGATACACGGATTAAATTTTGTATTTACGCCAGTGTAGTAAAAGGATAATGCCTACTTCTTATTTTCTTAATAAGCTCATGTAATATGAATAAATGAACAAGAAAAGGAGAACAGTTAATTCCCATCGTAAAAAAACACCTATTCCAAACGCAGCAATCCAGTTGTCTGTCAATCAAGAATAAATCACCTTAATAAATCAATTTATTTTGTTTGAGTGAGTGATAACTACAATTTATCCCTCCATAAGACAAAATACTTGTATCGTTGTCGTTCAATTTTTTATAAATTTTTATATAGCAGTTTCTTTTCCATTTGTATATCTTTTAGTTTACATCTGTGTGGGAGTTGTGCGACTTCGATACTCTAAAACAGCTGATTAGGGTACAAGAGGAAAAGTGATGGAAATGGCTAAAATATTGATGGCATTCCCCCTAAAGATAGTGTCCTAGCCAAAAAATTATCATTATATTCCAGATACAATAATCTCTGATCTTTAAACAAACAAAGATATATAAATTGTTTTGTCATTGAGAAATATCTTGCCATTATGTTATTTTGATTGCATAATACAAATGGAAGAATTAAAATGTCAATACATGAAAACAACTAGTATACAAAACAGTCAAAGTTAGTGAACTATGACTCAAGGTGCAGGTACAAAAATCCTCCATGGAAATTACAAATGCCAATGGTGATACGACTGCATACAAAATAATAATGACTTGTCATGAGTTGTTCCTTTAATAAATCTAAACAAACTTTAACATGTTAGATATGCAAAAGTTTCAAAGTCAATGAACTATCAGGAGTGTGTGCCGCAATTTAATCTGCAGTGAAATGAGACATGCAAATATTTATAAAACTGTATGCCAACTATCATTGACTTATTTTAACAGTTAACCATGTAAAAATCTTAAACTCAATAGACCATTACAGAAGGGTCATGAAAGAGAGATACAGCAACATACCAAATATCATTGACCATCCACCTGTAGTTCCCATTGTACGTACTGAATCACAAACATGTAAACTATGGTTGCATAAACCACATTAGCTAAAGGTTTAGGGAGAGCTTTAAGATCTCACAAATAATGTTTAACCCTTCACATTTTTGTGTCTGTTCCAAGCCAGGACCCTCTAACCTTTTCGTATTTAGTGCCATGTTCATTATAAATTCAATTCTCAGTTCTTTTTAAATTACATTGTTATGGCCTGAATCACTTTGGTCTCATTGTCTAAATATCTGTTTTCAAGTCTTTTTGTGATGTTGCTTTAGATTTTTAAATAAATATAGACAATACTTTCTAGGCAGTAAAGAATTCATAAATACTGAATGTGTGTTGATTGATATTTTAGACTACTGAAGATCTCAATTTCCTTTCTTTTTGAGTATGATAGTCTAATTCTTTCTTTGGTCTAACTAATACTCTTCATTATTGGAGGAAATAAAGATATATATCAACATTGTTATCACTTTTTGTATGTTGTTTTACATATCTTTGTGATTCAAAAATAAAAGAAACCATTTATACAAAATAAAAAAAATATTTATTCATTCATTAATATATCATCTACAAATATGGACGGATTATACATTACACAATTGCAATAAATAACATTATCCACCATTCATCTCACACAATAATGACAATGAAGAGAATACTTAACATTTCTTAATATTTCTAAATGTTCTATTTTTTAAATGCCATAACATAGCCTTAACCTCTGCAATATTTAATGGATCATACAATCTCTCAGTTTTAACCAGTTTGTGGGAAAAGAAATGGTTTAAGGGGAATACCAAATATATAACTTGATAATAAGCATAACAAATTTAAATGATATGTCATGGAACATTAGGAATATTGTTATTAAGTTAGAAGATGCGAAATAACATACACATCCACAAAAAAATAATTAAACATTGACATTGTTTTAATAAATTAAAAAAAACTTGGAGCAGATCAATAAATTAAAACACCTACCAAATGCTGCATTAAATATATAAACAATAAATATAAATGTATATGTACAATTATTAACATTCTCACATAGCACTCACTCACATTATAATTCAATACCCATACATATATGTAAATTATACATTTCTGCTGCTCTTTTTAAATATCTGTGATAAAAACAGTACTAAAATCGAAAAAATAAAAAATAAATAAAGGTAACAATTTATACAAAAAAAATTTTTAATACAAAATTCCATTTTCTCATTTATATTCACCTTATATTCTTTCCATTTTAACTTTACAATATTTAAAATAGTTGTAATCTTTTTTCAAAAAATATAAATATGTTTCGAGGAATTTCTTCACTGAAACTGGAAAATTGTTTTATCAAGGCAAAAACAAAAATGTGTATTAAATGTCTCCAAAGCCTGGTTGCATAATAAATCAAAATGGTAAATTCAAATTCTTTTGAAATATTCTAATCAATGCCAAAATACCAAAAAGAACTTCATTAAACTAACAAAAAGGCACATTTTTTTCTGAAATTAAGTTTTGCATAGTACAGTATAGTATAAGTTTTAAATCCCATTAATTTACATTAATAAATCTGACATCAAAGATGTCTTCTGGGATTCACCACTATACATGCTTGCTTTCATTTTGAATTTATAGTATCACAAGTTGTCAAAAATTATTCCAGAAGAAGTGAAGGCAATTGGTACATTGATTCACTGTCGGAACATCTGAATACCAAACAGTCAAATCATTAAAAAGTCATCTAACACATTTATGCTTATATATTTTAAAATTTATCAATTGGTATTTAAAATTACAACTGTCAATATATGACAATCATTCTTTCTTGGTTCCTAATTAGTTCCTAATAAAGTTACAAAACATTTTCACAGGACATAATTCAGGACATTTCTTAAACAATGCTTTTATACCTTCATACTAGTACTGGAATTTCCTATGTAGGTATACTTAAATCTAACGTCTGTACCTTCATACTAGTACTGGAATTTCCTATGTAGGTATACTTAAATCTAACGTCTGTACCTTCATACTAGTACTGGAATTTCCTATGTAGGTATACTTAAATCTAATGTCTGTACCTTCATACTAATACTGGAATTTCCTATGTAGGTATACTTAAATCTAACGTTTGTACCTTCATTTCATATGTAAGTATACTTAAATCTAACGTCTGTACCTTCATACTAGTACTGGAATTTCCTACGTAAGTATACTGAAATCTAACGTTTGTAACTTTATACTAGTGCTAGAATTTCATATGTAAGTATACTTAAATCTAACGTTTGTACCTTCATACTAGTACCAGAATTTCCTATGTAGGTATACTTAAATCTAAAGTTTGTACCTTCATACTAGTACTAGAATTTCCTATGTAAGTATACTTAAATCTAACGTTTGTCAACAATTCCATATAATACACAGAGATAACCCCTCCTAATAATATAGATATTTTGTCGTAAGTTTTGCTGAAAAAAAGCACCAACATGTTTGTATGTTCAATATACTGATTGATCATTTACCGTATAGCGTTTTATTTTCGTGGGGTGCAAATTTTCGCAGATAGAAAAAAAATTGCGCAAATAAATTCCGCCAATTTAAAAGTGCTCATGCAAAGGTATTGATAAAGTTTTGAATCCACCAAAATAATAATCGCCAAAACATTTAGTATAACTTATTCAATGAAAATCGCAAAATTTTGCACCGACAAAAATAACCTCTATACAGTATGTTATGAACAGATCTTATTAACAAGTTATATCCTGCACTATAATGGTTCAATTCATGATATCACAGATCAATATGAAAACAGAAAAAATTAAAATCTGTTTATGCTACACAAACAATGTATTGACAATAACTGTAAGTGAAGCTATACAAAACAAGTATGGTCCAGCAAGTCTAATGGAGCTTCCAGCACCAGTACCAAAAGGATAGAAGAAGTCATTTGGTACTTTAGCAATAAATATAGGAGCATCACCAACAGCTCCAGTGGCTGGGGCTGACACGTCTACAAAAGAGACAGACTGACTGATCTCAAACGACTGATCTACATTGGCATTCCCTGGCTGGCAGCTACTTCCTGAGCACTGTCAAGTAGAAACAAAAAGTTATAATTAAATGATTTGCTGAAATGTTAAGTCATTTTTGTAAGAGATATGTTGACAATAGATGTCTTTTAACTTCCTGTGTCATTGGATTGGCATATTCGCTATAAATATATCCCACAATTTGTTTATTCATATTCAATTTTTAAAAACCAGAACTTTGCTAATTAAACAGGCATAGTCTAAAAGGATTGCACTCTGAAAATAAACCAGACTTCAAGTTCAAACAATCGATCCTATTAAACATGTCTTGTACATTAATGCTTTTCAAGATAGACATTTTTGGCTACAATGTTAAATTCAATGAATTAAACAAAACTGCTCAATGACCTATAGTGACAAAGGTTTCTACTATACCACGAACCCCAGATCCTTTTTTAAGGGATACTTTATAGGTCTCAATGGTGGAAAGTGGAAACCTTCATAAAAATTTGAAAAATGACGATGCAATTTAGGCAATAGAAAATGATTTGAGTTGCCAATCAAAAAATTATGTTTTTTACTTTCTTCTTAGCAAATTTAAATGTATCAAAATAACAAAGTTACCAATACAAACAATATATCATGCAGGTTTTTTTACTTTAATATTTCTTGATCAATATAACATCCAATCTCTTTATAAATATATCCTACAATGTGCTAAACTAACCAGATGAGCAAGTTTACTTGGGTAACAGTCCACTGGAAGAATTCACCCTACCTGGATTCCTTACTGACCAAGTCTTTACTCTTACTACGTAAAACAGCATGTTTCGTTATTATGTGTCAATTAACAATTTAAAAGTCTTTTGAATATTGCTACTGGACGGGGTCCAGCAATCAAGGTGAGCATACTACTACAAGATCACCGAAACAGCCAATTGTACAGGTGAAATAAAAGTAAGTAGAAATATCTTATGACTAAAGGGAAGTAATAATACTTACAGTGTATGTAATTGTTTGTGGTTTCTCATAGATGAAAGCCACTCCAAGTATCTTGGCCTGAGGATTAGCTTTAGAACCCAGACTTGAATACACCACCTGGATGTGCATTCCCATAGATAACTGACATGATAGACCATCCAAATTTTGCTGAGAGAAAAAAAAAATGTTATTTATTACAATAGAAGTGTGCTTAAGAAAACATAGGTCATCAGGACGTTCATGTTTAGTGTACTATAAAATAACAGTATATCACTACTTTGCATATGTACTTTTAAGGACTCTAATTTATGCATTGATTCATAAAGCATAATCCTTGTCAATTTAAAACACCTGACAATAAGTTTTTATAATGAACTTTGAATTACACATTTTCTAAATATGTTAACACCAAAATATAGCCACTTTGAATTAGAGTGGACCCTATTTAATACTGATACATGAATTCTAAGCTTAATGCTGAAGATGTGATTCCTCCTGGAATCTAAAATAGGAACCCAGTCAGCAGTAATTTCTGGTTACCCATTATACTTACTACTGGTGAAGCTCCTGTTGTTCCTGCTGGAAACTGTAAAATAGGAACCCAGTCTCCAGTCTGTTCTGGTTCCGAGTTCCCAAACGTAGCTACATATCTATTTTTAATAGGTTCTACATTGACATAATCATCACTTCCTTCTAAAGCAACGTTGATAATTTGCTGCATAGCATTACAATAGTCTGCAGACATAGTTGTCGTATCTAGGTTAAACCTAAAAGAAGAATTGGTTCATTTCAGTTTACATTTGTTTTTGAAAATATATACTTTAACACTGTAAGTGAGCTAGCTACATACATTATTTTATCATTTACATTTTCCCCAAGAAATAGCTGTATACCTGTACATAAATAATAAAATAATGAAAAGATTTTTTGATTTTTATTTGTATTATACTCATACAAAATCAAGATACAGAACGATCAAAATGTTAGGATTAAAAGAAAGACAACTCTGATGGTTAAAGTTAACAGATTTAGTGGACATGTATGTAAAGACTTAGTTTATTTTAGTCTGGCATTGAAAATAAAAAAAAGCAGAGAATATAATATGGAAAGTCAACAAGAGACCCATAATGCTAGAAACTGCTAAAATCCATCTTCTGTAAAAAATTATCTTTTATGGGTCATTTAATGGCAAAAAAGGTCTTTTTTGTTAAGGTACTTTTTTTCTGTTGAACTTGTAGGAGAAATATAGGTTGTATCGAAATGAAAAAAAGATCTAAATTGCAGAAATCCCCTAAATTTTACAATTGTTTAGTTTAAGTACAGCTTATTTGAAAATAACAATAAAAGATATATGTCACAGATGAATTAAAAAAGATATTTCAATTTTAATGCTACACCAATGGCATTTTTGCACCTAAGGGAGATAATTTTGAGCTTTTTCAATGAAATAAACAGTTACAAAGTCATCTGTGGCCAAAATGAATCGATTTTTTTGTTGATTAGTGTACCATATTAGCAACAAGTAACAATTTAGAGTGTAATAAATAAAATTTATAAGGAAAAATTTTTTTTAATTTTTTTTTCAGAAATTTTTTTGACCCTCGTGCCTCATTAAATACTTAAATATATTATCAACATGCTTTTAATTATCAAAGTGTATTTCCTATATCAAAATTGGAATAGTTCAATTTTAAATTAGTACAAATG